>NW_027413960.1:4875743-5225637 GCF_048773025.1 Camelus bactrianus
TTTCACACACACAAAACTCTCAGAACTGAGCATGTGGAGAGACGTTCGTTCATCTAGCACCAAGGGAACAGTTTGCAAGAGAAACTTTTACTCTGGTTTCTCAGTCTGTTTCCTAGTGCCGGTTTGAATTTCCTGCAGTTGTCACTCTAAAACCGTGTTGGAGCTAGTATCTCCCCATATATATGTATGTAGTGGAGTTTGCCTCTGAAAAAAAACTTTGTTTTCCCAACAAGCTAGGTGAAAGACGGCTTTCACACACACTTATCTCTCAGAACTGAGCATGTGGAGAGACGTTCGTTCATCTAGCACCAAGGGAACGGGTTGCAGGAGAAACATTTACTCTGGTTTCTCAGTATGTTTCCTAGTGCCGGTTTGATGTTCCCGCAGTTTTCATTGTAAAACAGAGTTGGAACTAGTACCTCCCCCTGTAAATGTATGGAGTGGAGTTTGCAACTGAAAATAAACATTTTGTTCCCAACAAGCTAGGTGAAGTTCGGCTTTCACACACACTTATCTCTCAGAACAGACCATATGGAGAGACGTTCGTTCATCTAGCACCAAGGGAACGGGTTGCAAGAGAAACTATTACTCTGGTTCTCAATATGTTTCCTAGTGCCGGTTTGATGTTCCTGTAGTTTTCACTGTAAAACCGAGTTGGAGCTAGTACCCCCCCCATATATATGAATGGAGTGGAGTTTGCAACTGAAAAGAAACTTTGTGTTCCCAACAATCTATGTGAAGGACGGCTTTCACACAAACTTATCTCTCAGAACTGAGCATGTGGAGAGACGTTCGTTCATCTAGCATGAAGGGAACATGTTGCAGGAGAAACTTTTACTCTGGTTTCACAGTCTGTTTCCTAGTGCCAGTTTGAAGTCCTGCAGTTTTCACTGAAAAACCGGGTTGGAGCTATTACCTCCCAATATATATGTATGGAGTGGAGTTTGCCACTGAAAAGAAACTTTGTGTTCCCAACAAGCTAGGTGAAGGACGGCTTTCACACACACTTATCTCTCAGAACTGAGCATGTGGTGAGACGTTCTTTCATCTAGCACCAAGGGAACGGGTTGCAGGAGAAACTATAATTCTGGTTTATCAGTCTGTTTCGTAGTGCCGGTTTGAAGTTCCTGAATTTCGGCTTTCACACACACTTATCTCTCAGAACAGACCATGTGGATAGACGTTCGTTCATCTAGCACCAAGGGAACGGTTTGCAGGAGAAACTTTTACTCTGGTTGCTCAGTCTGTTTCCTAGTGTCGGTTTGAATTTCCTGCAGTTTCACTGTAAAACTGTGTTGGAGCTTGTACCTGCCTATATATATGTATGGAGTGGTGTTTGCAACTGAAAATAAACATTGTGTTCCCAACAAGATAGGTGAAGTACGGCTTTCACACACACTTATCTCTCAGAACTTAGCATGTGGATAGACGTTCGTTCATCAAGAACCAAGGGAACGGGTTGCAGGAGAAACTTATATTCTGGTTTCTCAGTCGGTTTCCTAGTGCCGATTTGAAGTTCTTGCAGTTTTCACTGTAAAACTGAGTTGGAGCTAGTACCTCCCCATATATATGTATGGAGTGGAGTTTGCAACTGAAAAGAAACTTTGTGTTCCCAACAAGCTAGGTGAAGTACGGCTTACAATCACAGTTATCTCTCAGAACTCAGCATGTGGAGGGACGTTCGTTCATCTAGCACCAAGGGAACGGGATGCAGAAAAACTTTTACTCTGGTTTCTCATTCTGTTTCCTAGAGCCGGTTTGAAGTTATTGCAGTTTTCACTGTAAATCCGTGTTGGAGCTAGTATCTCCCCTTATATATGTATGGTTTGGAGATTGCAACTGAAAAGAAACTTTGTGTTCCCAACATTCTAGGTGAAGGACGTCTTTCACACACACTTATCTCTCAGAACTGAGCATGTGGTGTGACGTTCGTTCACCTAGCTCCAAGGTAACGCTTTGCAGGAGAAACTATTACTCTTGTTTCTCAGTCTGTTTCCTAGTGCCGGTTTGAAGTTCCTGCAGTTTCACTGTAAAACTGTGTTGGAGCTTGTACCTGCCCACATATATGTATGGAGTGGTGTTTGCAACTGAAAATAAACATTGTGTTCCCAACAAGATAGGTGAAGGACGGCTTTCACACACACTTATCTCTCAGAACTGAGCATGTGGGTAGACGTTCGTTCATCAAGAACCAAGGGAACGGGTTGCAGGAGAAACTTATATTCTGGTTTCTCAGTCGGTTTCCTAGTGCCGATTTGAAGTTCTTGCAGTTTTCACTGTAAAACTGAGTTGGAGCTAGTACCTCCCCATATATATGTATGGAGTGGAGTTTGCAACTGAAAAGAAACTTTGTGTTCCCAACAAGTTAGGTGAAGTACGGCTTACAATCACAGTTATCTCTCAGAACTCAGCATGTGGAGGGACGTTCGTTCATCTAGCAGCAAGGGAACGGGATGCAGAAAAACTTTTACTCTGGTTTCTCATTCTGTTTCCTAGAGCCAGTTTGAAGTCCTGCAGTTTTCACTGAAAAACCGGGTTGGAGCTATTACCTCCCAATATATATGTATGGAGTGGAGTTTGCCACTGAAAAGAAACTTTGTGTTCCCAACAATCTAGGTGAAAGACGGCTTTCACACACACTTATCCCTCAGAACTGAGCATGTGGTGAGACGTTCTTTCATCTAGCACCAAGGGAACGGGTTGCAGGAGAAACTTTTATTCTGGTTTATCAGTCTGTTTCGTAGTGCAGGTTTGAAGTTCCTGAATTTTTCACTGTAAAACAGAGTTGGAGCTAGTACAACCCCATATATATCTATGGAGTGGAGATTGCAAATGAAAATAAACATTTTTTTCCCAACAAGCTAGGTGAATTTCGGCTTTCACACACACTTATCTCTCAGAACAGACCATGTGGATAGACGTTCGTTCATCTAGCACCAAGGGAACGGGTTGCCGGACAAAATTTTACTCTGGATTCTCAGTCTGTTTCCTAGTGCCGGTTTGAAGTTCCTGCAGCTTTCACTGTAAAACCGAGTTGAAGCTCGTACCTCCCCATATATATGTATGGAGTGGAGTTTGCAACTGTAAAGTAACTTTATTTTCCCAGCAAGCTAGGTGAAGAACGGCTTTCACACACACAAAACTCTCAGAACTGAGCATGTGGAGAGACGTTCGTTCATCTAGCACCAAGGGAACAGTTTGCAAGAGAAACTTTTACTCTGGTTTCTCAGTCTGTTTCCTAGTGCCGGTTTGAATTTCCTGCAGTTGTCACTCTAAAACCGTGTTGGAGCTAGTATCTCCCCATATATATGTATGTAGTGGAGTTTGCCTCTGAAAAAAAACTTTGTTTTCCCAACAAGCTAGGTGAAAGACGGCTTTCACACACACTTATCTCTCAGAACTGAGCATGTGGAGAGACGTTCGTTCATCTAGCACCAAGGGAACGGGTTGCAGGAGAAACATTTACTCTGGTTTCTCAGTATGTTTCCTAGTGCCGGTTTGATGTTCCCGCAGTTTTCATTGTAAAACAGAGTTGGAACTAGTACCTCCCCCTGTAAATGTATGGAGTGGAGTTTGCAACTGAAAATAAACATTTTGTTCCCAACAAGCTAGGTGAAGTTCGGCTTTCACACACACTTATCTCTCAGAACAGACCATATGGAGAGACGTTCGTTCATCTAGCACCAAGGGAACGGGTTGCAAGAGAAACTATTACTCTGGTTCTCAATATGTTTCCTAGTGCCGGTTTGATGTTCCTGTAGTTTTCACTGTAAAACCGAGTTGGAGCTAGTACCCCCCCCATATATATGAATGGAGTGGAGTTTGCAACTGAAAAGAAACTTTGTGTTCCCAACAATCTATGTGAAGGACGGCTTTCACACAAACTTATCTCTCAGAACTGAGCATGTGGAGAGACGTTCGTTCATCTAGCATGAAGGGAACATGTTGCAGGAGAAACTTTTACTCTGGTTTCACAGTCTGTTTCCTAGTGCCAGTTTGAAGTCCTGCAGTTTTCACTGAAAAACCGGGTTGGAGCTATTACCTCCCAATATATATGTATGGAGTGGAGTTTGCCACTGAAAAGAAACTTTGTGTTCCCAACAAGCTAGGTGAAGGACGGCTTTCACACACACTTATCTCTCAGAACTGAGCATGTGGTGAGACGTTCTTTCATCTAGCACCAAGGGAACGGGTTGCAGGAGAAACTATAATTCTGGTTTATCAGTCTGTTTCGTAGTGCCGGTTTGAAGTTCCTGAATTTCGGCTTTCACACACACTTATCTCTCAGAACAGACCATGTGGATAGACGTTCGTTCATCTAGCACCAAGGGAACGGTTTGCAGGAGAAACTTTTACTCTGGTTGCTCAGTCTGTTTCCTAGTGTCGGTTTGAATTTCCTGCAGTTTCACTGTAAAACTGTGTTGGAGCTTGTACCTGCCTATATATATGTATGGAGTGGTGTTTGCAACTGAAAATAAACATTGTGTTCCCAACAAGATAGGTGAAGTACGGCTTTCACACACACTTATCTCTCAGAACTTAGCATGTGGATAGACGTTCGTTCATCAAGAACCAAGGGAACGGGTTGCAGGAGAAACTTATATTCTGGTTTCTCAGTCGGTTTCCTAGTGCCGATTTGAAGTTCTTGCAGTTTTCACTGTAAAACTGAGTTGGAGCTAGTACCTCCCCATATATATGTATGGAGTGGAGTTTGCAACTGAAAAGAAACTTTGTGTTCCCAACAAGCTAGGTGAAGTACGGCTTACAATCACAGTTATCTCTCAGAACTCAGCATGTGGAGGGACGTTCGTTCATCTAGCACCAAGGGAACGGGATGCAGAAAAACTTTTACTCTGGTTTCTCATTCTGTTTCCTAGAGCCGGTTTGAAGTTATTGCAGTTTTCACTGTAAATCCGTGTTGGAGCTAGTATCTCCCCTTATATATGTATGGTTTGGAGATTGCAACTGAAAAGAAACTTTGTGTTCCCAACATTCTAGGTGAAGGACGTCTTTCACACACACTTATCTCTCAGAACTGAGCATGTGGTGTGACGTTCGTTCACCTAGCTCCAAGGTAACGCTTTGCAGGAGAAACTATTACTCTTGTTTCTCAGTCTGTTTCCTAGTGCCGGTTTGAAGTTCCTGCAGTTTCACTGTAAAACTGTGTTGGAGCTTGTACCTGCCCACATATATGTATGGAGTGGTGTTTGCAACTGAAAATAAACATTGTGTTCCCAACAAGATAGGTGAAGGACGGCTTTCACACACACTTATCTCTCAGAACTGAGCATGTGGGTAGACGTTCGTTCATCAAGAACCAAGGGAACGGGTTGCAGGAGAAACTTATATTCTGGTTTCTCAGTCGGTTTCCTAGTGCCGATTTGAAGTTCTTGCAGTTTTCACTGTAAAACTGAGTTGGAGCTAGTACCTCCCCATATATATGTATGGAGTGGAGTTTGCAACTGAAAAGAAACTTTGTGTTCCCAACAAGTTAGGTGAAGTACGGCTTACAATCACAGTTATCTCTCAGAACTCAGCATGTGGAGGGACGTTCGTTCATCTAGCAGCAAGGGAACGGGATGCAGAAAAACTTTTACTCTGGTTTCTCATTCTGTTTCCTAGAGCCAGTTTGAAGTCCTGCAGTTTTCACTGAAAAACCGGGTTGGAGCTATTACCTCCCAATATATATGTATGGAGTGGAGTTTGCCACTGAAAAGAAACTTTGTGTTCCCAACAATCTAGGTGAAAGACGGCTTTCACACACACTTATCCCTCAGAACTGAGCATGTGGTGAGACGTTCTTTCATCTAGCACCAAGGGAACGGGTTGCAGGAGAAACTTTTATTCTGGTTTATCAGTCTGTTTCGTAGTGCAGGTTTGAAGTTCCTGAATTTTTCACTGTAAAACAGAGTTGGAGCTAGTACAACCCCATATATATCTATGGAGTGGAGATTGCAAATGAAAATAAACATTTTTTTCCCAACAAGCTAGGTGAATTTCGGCTTTCACACACACTTATCTCTCAGAACAGACCATGTGGATAGACGTTCGTTCATCTAGCACCAAGGGAACGGGTTGCCGGACAAAATTTTACTCTGGATTCTCAGTCTGTTTCCTAGTGCCGGTTTGAAGTTCCTGCAGCTTTCACTGTAAAACCGAGTTGAAGCTCGTACCTCCCCATATATATGTATGGAGTGGAGTTTGCAACTGTAAAGTAACTTTATTTTCCCAGCAAGCTAGGTGAAGAACGGCTTTCACACACACAAAACTCTCAGAACTGAGCATGTGGAGAGACGTTCGTTCATCTAGCACCAAGGGAACAGTTTGCAAGAGAAACTTTTACTCTGGTTTCTCAGTCTGTTTCCTAGTGCCGGTTTGAATTTCCTGCAGTTGTCACTCTAAAACCGTGTTGGAGCTAGTATCTCCCCATATATATGTATGTAGTGGAGTTTGCCTCTGAAAAAAAACTTTGTTTTCCCAACAAGCTAGGTGAAAGACGGCTTTCACACACACTTATCTCTCAGAACTGAGCATGTGGAGAGACGTTCGTTCATCTAGCACCAAGGGAACGGGTTGCAGGAGAAACATTTACTCTGGTTTCTCAGTATGTTTCCTAGTGCCGGTTTGATGTTCCCGCAGTTTTCATTGTAAAACAGAGTTGGAACTAGTACCTCCCCCTGTAAATGTATGGAGTGGAGTTTGCAACTGAAAATAAACATTTTGTTCCCAACAAGCTAGGTGAAGTTCGGCTTTCACACACACTTATCTCTCAGAACAGACCATATGGAGAGACGTTCGTTCATCTAGCACCAAGGGAACGGGTTGCAAGAGAAACTATTACTCTGGTTCTCAATATGTTTCCTAGTGCCGGTTTGATGTTCCTGTAGTTTTCACTGTAAAACCGAGTTGGAGCTAGTACCCCCCCCATATATATGAATGGAGTGGAGTTTGCAACTGAAAAGAAACTTTGTGTTCCCAACAATCTATGTGAAGGACGGCTTTCACACAAACTTATCTCTCAGAACTGAGCATGTGGAGAGACGTTCGTTCATCTAGCATGAAGGGAACATGTTGCAGGAGAAACTTTTACTCTGGTTTCACAGTCTGTTTCCTAGTGCCAGTTTGAAGTCCTGCAGTTTTCACTGAAAAACCGGGTTGGAGCTATTACCTCCCAATATATATGTATGGAGTGGAGTTTGCCACTGAAAAGAAACTTTGTGTTCCCAACAAGCTAGGTGAAGGACGGCTTTCACACACACTTATCTCTCAGAACTGAGCATGTGGTGAGACGTTCTTTCATCTAGCACCAAGGGAACGGGTTGCAGGAGAAACTATAATTCTGGTTTATCAGTCTGTTTCGTAGTGCCGGTTTGAAGTTCCTGAATTTCGGCTTTCACACACACTTATCTCTCAGAACAGACCATGTGGATAGACGTTCGTTCATCTAGCACCAAGGGAACGGTTTGCAGGAGAAACTTTTACTCTGGTTGCTCAGTCTGTTTCCTAGTGTCGGTTTGAATTTCCTGCAGTTTCACTGTAAAACTGTGTTGGAGCTTGTACCTGCCTATATATATGTATGGAGTGGTGTTTGCAACTGAAAATAAACATTGTGTTCCCAACAAGATAGGTGAAGTACGGCTTTCACACACACTTATCTCTCAGAACTTAGCATGTGGATAGACGTTCGTTCATCAAGAACCAAGGGAACGGGTTGCAGGAGAAACTTATATTCTGGTTTCTCAGTCGGTTTCCTAGTGCCGATTTGAAGTTCTTGCAGTTTTCACTGTAAAACTGAGTTGGAGCTAGTACCTCCCCATATATATGTATGGAGTGGAGTTTGCAACTGAAAAGAAACTTTGTGTTCCCAACAAGCTAGGTGAAGTACGGCTTACAATCACAGTTATCTCTCAGAACTCAGCATGTGGAGGGACGTTCGTTCATCTAGCACCAAGGGAACGGGATGCAGAAAAACTTTTACTCTGGTTTCTCATTCTGTTTCCTAGAGCCGGTTTGAAGTTATTGCAGTTTTCACTGTAAATCCGTGTTGGAGCTAGTATCTCCCCTTATATATGTATGGTTTGGAGATTGCAACTGAAAAGAAACTTTGTGTTCCCAACATTCTAGGTGAAGGACGTCTTTCACACACACTTATCTCTCAGAACTGAGCATGTGGTGTGACGTTCGTTCACCTAGCTCCAAGGTAACGCTTTGCAGGAGAAACTATTACTCTTGTTTCTCAGTCTGTTTCCTAGTGCCGGTTTGAAGTTCCTGCAGTTTCACTGTAAAACTGTGTTGGAGCTTGTACCTGCCCACATATATGTATGGAGTGGTGTTTGCAACTGAAAATAAACATTGTGTTCCCAACAAGATAGGTGAAGGACGGCTTTCACACACACTTATCTCTCAGAACTGAGCATGTGGGTAGACGTTCGTTCATCAAGAACCAAGGGAACGGGTTGCAGGAGAAACTTATATTCTGGTTTCTCAGTCGGTTTCCTAGTGCCGATTTGAAGTTCTTGCAGTTTTCACTGTAAAACTGAGTTGGAGCTAGTACCTCCCCATATATATGTATGGAGTGGAGTTTGCAACTGAAAAGAAACTTTGTGTTCCCAACAAGTTAGGTGAAGTACGGCTTACAATCACAGTTATCTCTCAGAACTCAGCATGTGGAGGGACGTTCGTTCATCTAGCAGCAAGGGAACGGGATGCAGAAAAACTTTTACTCTGGTTTCTCATTCTGTTTCCTAGAGCCAGTTTGAAGTCCTGCAGTTTTCACTGAAAAACCGGGTTGGAGCTATTACCTCCCAATATATATGTATGGAGTGGAGTTTGCCACTGAAAAGAAACTTTGTGTTCCCAACAATCTAGGTGAAAGACGGCTTTCACACACACTTATCCCTCAGAACTGAGCATGTGGTGAGACGTTCTTTCATCTAGCACCAAGGGAACGGGTTGCAGGAGAAACTTTTATTCTGGTTTATCAGTCTGTTTCGTAGTGCAGGTTTGAAGTTCCTGAATTTTTCACTGTAAAACAGAGTTGGAGCTAGTACAACCCCATATATATCTATGGAGTGGAGATTGCAAATGAAAATAAACATTTTTTTCCCAACAAGCTAGGTGAATTTCGGCTTTCACACACACTTATCTCTCAGAACAGACCATGTGGATAGACGTTCGTTCATCTAGCACCAAGGGAACGGGTTGCCGGACAAAATTTTACTCTGGATTCTCAGTCTGTTTCCTAGTGCCGGTTTGAAGTTCCTGCAGCTTTCACTGTAAAACCGAGTTGAAGCTCGTACCTCCCCATATATATGTATGGAGTGGAGTTTGCAACTGTAAAGTAACTTTATTTTCCCAGCAAGCTAGGTGAAGAACGGCTTTCACACACACAAAACTCTCAGAACTGAGCATGTGGAGAGACGTTCGTTCATCTAGCACCAAGGGAACAGTTTGCAAGAGAAACTTTTACTCTGGTTTCTCAGTCTGTTTCCTAGTGCCGGTTTGAATTTCCTGCAGTTGTCACTCTAAAACCGTATTGGAGCTAGTATCTCCCCATATATATGTATGTAGTGGAGTTTGCCTCTGAAAAAAAACTTTGTTTTCCCAACAAGCTAGGTGAAAGACGGCTTTCACACACACTTATCTCTCAGAACTGAGCATGTGGAGAGACGTTCGTTCATCTAGCACCAAGGGAACGGGTTGCAGGAGAAACATTTACTCTGGTTTCTCAGTATGTTTCCTAGTGCCGGTTTGATGTTCCCGCAGTTTTCATTGTAAAACAGAGTTGGAACTAGTACCTCCCCCTGTAAATGTATGGAGTGGAGTTTGCAACTGAAAATAAACATTTTGTTCCCAACAAGCTAGGTGAAGTTCGGCTTTCACACACACTTATCTCTCAGAACAGACCATATGGAGAGACGTTCGTTCATCTAGCACCAAGGGAACGGGTTGCAAGAGAAACTATTACTCTGGTTCTCAATATGTTTCCTAGTGCCGGTTTGATGTTCCTGTAGTTTTCACTGTAAAACCGAGTTGGAGCTAGTACCCCCCCCATATATATGAATGGAGTGGAGTTTGCAACTGAAAAGAAACTTTGTGTTCCCAACAATCTATGTGAAGGACGGCTTTCACACAAACTTATCTCTCAGAACTGAGCATGTGGAGAGACGTTCGTTCATCTAGCATGAAGGGAACATGTTGCAGGAGAAACTTTTACTCTGGTTTCACAGTCTGTTTCCTAGTGCCAGTTTGAAGTCCTGCAGTTTTCACTGAAAAACCGGGTTGGAGCTATTACCTCCCAATATATATGTATGGAGTGGAGTTTGCCACTGAAAAGAAACTT
Organism: Camelus bactrianus; assembly: GCF_048773025.1. NCBI lineage: Eukaryota > Metazoa > Chordata > Mammalia > Artiodactyla > Camelidae > Camelus > Camelus bactrianus. The sequence goes on from NW_027413960.1 coordinate 4,886,086, forward strand.
TGTGTTCCCAACAAGCTAGGTGAAGGACGGCTTTCACACACACTTATCTCTCAGAACTGAGCATGTGGTGAGACGTTCTTTCATCTAGCACCAAGGGAACGGGTTGCAGGAGAAACTATAATTCTGGTTTATCAGTCTGTTTCGTAGTGCCGGTTTGAAGTTCCTGAATTTCGGCTTTCACACACACTTATCTCTCAGAACAGACCATGTGGATAGACGTTCGTTCATCTAGCACCAAGGGAACGGTTTGCAGGAGAAACTTTTACTCTGGTTGCTCAGTCTGTTTCCTAGTGTCGGTTTGAATTTCCTGCAGTTTCACTGTAAAACTGTGTTGGAGCTTGTACCTGCCTATATATATGTATGGAGTGGTGTTTGCAACTGAAAATAAACATTGTGTTCCCAACAAGATAGGTGAAGTACGGCTTTCACACACACTTATCTCTCAGAACTTAGCATGTGGATAGACGTTCGTTCATCAAGAACCAAGGGAACGGGTTGCAGGAGAAACTTATATTCTGGTTTCTCAGTCGGTTTCCTAGTGCCGATTTGAAGTTCTTGCAGTTTTCACTGTAAAACTGAGTTGGAGCTAGTACCTCCCCATATATATGTATGGAGTGGAGTTTGCAACTGAAAAGAAACTTTGTGTTCCCAACAAGCTAGGTGAAGTACGGCTTACAATCACAGTTATCTCTCAGAACTCAGCATGTGGAGGGACGTTCGTTCATCTAGCACCAAGGGAACGGGATGCAGAAAAACTTTTACTCTGGTTTCTCATTCTGTTTCCTAGAGCCGGTTTGAAGTTATTGCAGTTTTCACTGTAAATCCGTGTTGGAGCTAGTATCTCCCCTTATATATGTATGGTTTGGAGATTGCAACTGAAAAGAAACTTTGTGTTCCCAACATTCTAGGTGAAGGACGTCTTTCACACACACTTATCTCTCAGAACTGAGCATGTGGTGTGACGTTCGTTCACCTAGCTCCAAGGTAACGCTTTGCAGGAGAAACTATTACTCTTGTTTCTCAGTCTGTTTCCTAGTGCCGGTTTGAAGTTCCTGCAGTTTCACTGTAAAACTGTGTTGGAGCTTGTACCTGCCCACATATATGTATGGAGTGGTGTTTGCAACTGAAAATAAACATTGTGTTCCCAACAAGATAGGTGAAGGACGGCTTTCACACACACTTATCTCTCAGAACTGAGCATGTGGGTAGACGTTCGTTCATCAAGAACCAAGGGAACGGGTTGCAGGAGAAACTTATATTCTGGTTTCTCAGTCGGTTTCCTAGTGCCGATTTGAAGTTCTTGCAGTTTTCACTGTAAAACTGAGTTGGAGCTAGTACCTCCCCATATATATGTATGGAGTGGAGTTTGCAACTGAAAAGAAACTTTGTGTTCCCAACAAGTTAGGTGAAGTACGGCTTACAATCACAGTTATCTCTCAGAACTCAGCATGTGGAGGGACGTTCGTTCATCTAGCAGCAAGGGAACGGGATGCAGAAAAACTTTTACTCTGGTTTCTCATTCTGTTTCCTAGAGCCAGTTTGAAGTCCTGCAGTTTTCACTGAAAAACCGGGTTGGAGCTATTACCTCCCAATATATATGTATGGAGTGGAGTTTGCCACTGAAAAGAAACTTTGTGTTCCCAACAATCTAGGTGAAAGACGGCTTTCACACACACTTATCCCTCAGAACTGAGCATGTGGTGAGACGTTCTTTCATCTAGCACCAAGGGAACGGGTTGCAGGAGAAACTTTTATTCTGGTTTATCAGTCTGTTTCGTAGTGCAGGTTTGAAGTTCCTGAATTTTTCACTGTAAAACAGAGTTGGAGCTAGTACAACCCCATATATATCTATGGAGTGGAGATTGCAAATGAAAATAAACATTTTTTTCCCAACAAGCTAGGTGAATTTCGGCTTTCACACACACTTATCTCTCAGAACAGACCATGTGGATAGACGTTCGTTCATCTAGCACCAAGGGAACGGGTTGCCGGACAAAATTTTACTCTGGATTCTCAGTCTGTTTCCTAGTGCCGGTTTGAAGTTCCTGCAGCTTTCACTGTAAAACCGAGTTGAAGCTCGTACCTCCCCATATATATGTATGGAGTGGAGTTTGCAACTGTAAAGTAACTTTATTTTCCCAGCAAGCTAGGTGAAGAACGGCTTTCACACACACAAAACTCTCAGAACTGAGCATGTGGAGAGACGTTCGTTCATCTAGCACCAAGGGAACAGTTTGCAAGAGAAACTTTTACTCTGGTTTCTCAGTCTGTTTCCTAGTGCCGGTTTGAATTTCCTGCAGTTGTCACTCTAAAACCGTGTTGGAGCTAGTATCTCCCCATATATATGTATGTAGTGGAGTTTGCCTCTGAAAAAAAACTTTGTTTTCCCAACAAGCTAGGTGAAAGACGGCTTTCACACACACTTATCTCTCAGAACTGAGCATGTGGAGAGACGTTCGTTCATCTAGCACCAAGGGAACGGGTTGCAGGAGAAACATTTACTCTGGTTTCTCAGTATGTTTCCTAGTGCCGGTTTGATGTTCCCGCAGTTTTCATTGTAAAACAGAGTTGGAACTAGTACCTCCCCCTGTAAATGTATGGAGTGGAGTTTGCAACTGAAAATAAACATTTTGTTCCCAACAAGCTAGGTGAAGTTCGGCTTTCACACACACTTATCTCTCAGAACAGACCATATGGAGAGACGTTCGTTCATCTAGCACCAAGGGAACGGGTTGCAAGAGAAACTATTACTCTGGTTCTCAATATGTTTCCTAGTGCCGGTTTGATGTTCCTGTAGTTTTCACTGTAAAACCGAGTTGGAGCTAGTACCCCCCCCATATATATGAATGGAGTGGAGTTTGCAACTGAAAAGAAACTTTGTGTTCCCAACAATCTATGTGAAGGACGGCTTTCACACAAACTTATCTCTCAGAACTGAGCATGTGGAGAGACGTTCGTTCATCTAGCATGAAGGGAACATGTTGCAGGAGAAACTTTTACTCTGGTTTCACAGTCTGTTTCCTAGTGCCAGTTTGAAGTCCTGCAGTTTTCACTGAAAAACCGGGTTGGAGCTATTACCTCCCAATATATATGTATGGAGTGGAGTTTGCCACTGAAAAGAAACTTTGTGTTCCCAACAAGCTAGGTGAAGGACGGCTTTCACACACACTTATCTCTCAGAACTGAGCATGTGGTGAGACGTTCTTTCATCTAGCACCAAGGGAACGGGTTGCAGGAGAAACTATAATTCTGGTTTATCAGTCTGTTTCGTAGTGCCGGTTTGAAGTTCCTGAATTTCGGCTTTCACACACACTTATCTCTCAGAACAGACCATGTGGATAGACGTTCGTTCATCTAGCACCAAGGGAACGGTTTGCAGGAGAAACTTTTACTCTGGTTGCTCAGTCTGTTTCCTAGTGTCGGTTTGAATTTCCTGCAGTTTCACTGTAAAACTGTGTTGGAGCTTGTACCTGCCTATATATATGTATGGAGTGGTGTTTGCAACTGAAAATAAACATTGTGTTCCCAACAAGATAGGTGAAGTACGGCTTTCACACACACTTATCTCTCAGAACTTAGCATGTGGATAGACGTTCGTTCATCAAGAACCAAGGGAACGGGTTGCAGGAGAAACTTATATTCTGGTTTCTCAGTCGGTTTCCTAGTGCCGATTTGAAGTTCTTGCAGTTTTCACTGTAAAACTGAGTTGGAGCTAGTACCTCCCCATATATATGTATGGAGTGGAGTTTGCAACTGAAAAGAAACTTTGTGTTCCCAACAAGCTAGGTGAAGTACGGCTTACAATCACAGTTATCTCTCAGAACTCAGCATGTGGAGGGACGTTCGTTCATCTAGCACCAAGGGAACGGGATGCAGAAAAACTTTTACTCTGGTTTCTCATTCTGTTTCCTAGAGCCGGTTTGAAGTTATTGCAGTTTTCACTGTAAATCCGTGTTGGAGCTAGTATCTCCCCTTATATATGTATGGTTTGGAGATTGCAACTGAAAAGAAACTTTGTGTTCCCAACATTCTAGGTGAAGGACGTCTTTCACACACACTTATCTCTCAGAACTGAGCATGTGGTGTGACGTTCGTTCACCTAGCTCCAAGGTAACGCTTTGCAGGAGAAACTATTACTCTTGTTTCTCAGTCTGTTTCCTAGTGCCGGTTTGAAGTTCCTGCATTTCTCACTGTAAAATAGAGTTGGAACTAGTACCTTCCCATATATATTTGTAGTGGGGTTTGCAACTGAAAAGAAACTATGAGTTCCCAACAAGCTACGTGAAGCACAGCTTTCACACACACTTATTTCTCAGAACTGAGTATGTGGAGAGACGTTCGTTCATCTAGCACCAAGGGAACGGGTTGCAGGAGAAATTGTACTCTGATTTCTCAGTTTTTTTCCTAGTGCCGGTATGAATTTCCTGCAGTTTTCACTGTAAAATCGGGTTGGAGCTAATACCACCCCATATATATGTATGGAGATCGGTTTGGACCTGAGAAGAAACTTTGTGTTCCCCACAAGTTAGGTGAAGGACGGCTTTCAAACAAACGTTTCTCTCAGAAACGAGCATGTGGAGAGACGTTCGTTCACCTAGCAAAAATGGAACGGTTTGCAGGGAAACATTTCTCTGGTTTCTCAGTCTGTTTCCTAGTGCCGGTTTGAATTTCCTGCAGTTTTCACCTTAAAACTGTGTTGGAGTTAGTATCTCCCCCTATATATGTATGGAGTGGTGTTTGCAACTTAAAATAAACAATGTGTTCCCAACAAGCTAGGTGAAGGAATGCTTTCACACACACTTATCTGTCAGAACTGAACATGTGGAGAGACGTTCTTTCATCTAGCACCAAGTGAAAGGGTTGCAGGAGAAAATTTTACTCTGGTTTCTCAGTCTGTTTCCTAGTGCCGGTATGAAGTTTATGCAGGTTTCTCTGTAAAACAGTGTTGGAGCTTGTACCTCCCCATATATATGTATGGAGTGGAGTTTGAAACTGAAAAGAAACTTTATTTTCCCTACAAGCTAGGTGAAGGACGGCTTTCACACACTTATCTCTCAGAACTGAGCATGTGGAGGGACGTTCTTTCAGCTAGCACCAAGGGAACGGATTGCATGAGAAACTTTTACTCTGGTTTCTCAGTCTGTTTCCTAGTGCCGGTTTGAAGTTCCTGCAATGTTCACAGTAAAACCCAGATGGAGCTAGTCCCTCCCCATATATATGAATGGAGTGGAGTTTGCAACGGAATAAAAACATTGTGTTTCTAACAAGCTAGGTGAAGGACGGCTTTCACACAAACTTATCTCTCAGAACTTAGCATGTGGAGAGACGTTCGTTCATCTTGAACGAAATGAACGGTTTGAAGGGGAAACTTATACTCTGGTTTCTCAGTCGTTCTCCTACTGCCGGTTTGAATTTTTTGCAGTTTTCACTGTAAAACTGAGTTGGAGCTAGTACCTCCCCATATATATGTATGGAGTGGAGTTTGCAACTGAAAAGAAACTTTGTGTTCCCAACAAACTAGGTGAAGTACGGCTTAAACATACAGTTATCTCTCAGAAATCAGCATGTGGAGGGACGTTCGTTCACATAGCACCAAGGGAACGGGATGCAGAAAAACTTTTACTCTGGTTTCTCATTCTGTTTCCTAGAGCAGGTTTGAAGTTATTGCAGTTTTCACTGTAAATCCGAGTTGAAGTTAGTACCTCCCCATATATATGTATGGAGTGGAGATTGCAACTGAAAAGAAACTTTGTGTTCCCAACTATCTAGGTGAAGGACGGCTTTCACACACAATTTTCTCTCAGAATTGAGCATGTGGAGTGACGTTCGTTCACCTAGCTCCAAGGGAACGCTTTGCAGGAGAAACTTTTACTCTGGTTTCTCAGTCTGTTTCCTAGTGCCGGTTTGAAATTCCTTCAGTTCTCACTGTAAAATAGAATTGGAACAAGTACCTTCCCATATATATGTATGGAGTGGAGTTTGGAACTGAAAAGAAACTATGTGTTCCCAACATGCTACTTGAAGGATGGCTTTCACACACACTTATCTCTCAGAACTGAGTATGTGGAGAGACGTTCGTTCATCTAGCACCAAGGGAACGGTTTGCAGGAGAAAATTTTACTCTGGTTTCTCAGTCTGTTTCCTATTACCGTTTTGATGTTCCTGCAGTTTTCACTGTAAATATGAGTTGGAGCTTGAATATCCCCTTATATATATATGGAGTGGGGTTTGCAAGTGAAAAGAACCTTTGTGTTCCCAACAAGCTAGGTGAAGGACGGCATTCACACACATTTATCTCTCGGAACTAAGCATGTGGATAGATGTTCGTTCATCTAGCACCAAGGGAGCGGGTTGCAGGAAAAATTGTACTCTGATTACTCAGTTTGTTTCCTAGTGCCGGTTTGAATTTCCTGCAGTTTTCACTGTAAAATCGGGTTGGAGCTAATACCACCCCATATATATGTATGGAGATTGGTTTGGACCTGAAAAGATACTTTGTGTTCCCAACAAGTTAGGTGAAGGACGCCTTTCAAACAAACGTTTCTCTCAGAACCGAGCAAGTGGAGAGACTTCGTTTACCTAGCAAAAATGGAACGGGATGCAGGAGAATCTATTACTCTGGTTTCTCAGTCTGTTTCCTAGTGCCGGTTTGAAGTTCCTGCAGTTTTCACCTTAAAACCGTGTTGGAGCTAGTATCTCCCCCTATATATGTATGGAGTGGTGTTGGCAACTGAAAATAAACAATGTGTTCCCAACAAGCTAGTTGAAGGAATGCTTTCACACACACTTATCTGTCAGAACTGAACATGTGGAGAGACGTTCTTTCATCTAGCACCAAGTGGAAGGGTTGCAGGAAAAAATTTTACTCTGGTTGCTCAGTCTGTTTCCTAGTGCCGGTACGAAGTTTATGCAGGTTTCACTGTAAAACAGAGTTGGAGCTAGTACCTCCCCATATATATGTATGGAGTGGATTTTGCAAAAGAAAATAATCTCTGTGTTCTCAACAAGCTAGGTGAAATACGTCTTTCACCCACAGTTATCTCTCAGAACTTAGCAAGTGGAGAGACGTTCGTTCATCTAGCACCAAGGGAACGGGTGGCAGGAGAAACTTTAACTCTGGTTTCTCAGTCTGTTTCCTAGTGCCGTATTGAATTTCCTGCAGTTTTCTTTGTAAGAACGAGTTGGAGCTTTTACCTACCCGTAAATATGTATGGAGTGGAGTTTGCAACGGAATAAAAACATTGTGTTCCCAACAATTAAGGTGAACTTCGGCATTCACACACACTTATCTCTCAGAACTAAGCATGGGGAGAGACTTTCGTTCATCTAGCACCAAGGGAACGGGATGCAGGGAAACTTTTACTATGGTTTCTCTGTCTGTTTCATAGTGCCGGTTTGAAGATATTGCAGTTTTCACTGTAAAACCGAGTTGGAGCTAGTACCTCCCCATAAATATGTATGGAGTGGAGTTTGCAAAATAAAAGGAACTTTGTGTTCCCAACAAGCTAGGTGAAGGTCGGCTTTCACACACAAATATCTCTCAGAAATGAGCATGTGGAGAGACGTTCGTTCATCTAGAACCAAGGGAACGGTTTGCAGGAGAACTTATACTCTGGTTTCTCAGTCGATTTCCTAGTGCCGGTTGGAAGTTCTTGCAGTTTTCCCTGTAAAACTGAGTTGGAGCTTGTACCTCCCCATATATATGTATGGAGTGGAGTTTGCAACTGAAAAGAAACTTTGTGTTCCCAACAAACTAGGTGAAGTACGGCTTACACACACAGTTATCTCTCAGAACTCAGCATGTGGAGGGACGTTCGTTCATATAGCACCAAGGGAACGGGATGCAGAAAAACTTTGACTCTGGTTTCTCATTCTGTTTCCTAGAGCCGGTTTGAAGTTATCGCAGTTTTCACTGTAAATCAGAGTTGGAGCTAATACCTCCCCATATATATGTATGGAGTGGAGATTGCAACTGAAAAGAAAGTTTGTGTTCCCAACAATCTAGGTGAAGGACGGCTTTCACACACAATTATCTCTCAGAACTGAGCATGTGGAGTGACGTTCGTTCACCTAGCACCAAGGGAACGCTTTGCAGGAGAAACTTTTACTCTGGTTTCTCAGTCTGTTTCCTAGTGCCTTTTTGAAGTTCCTGCAGTTTTCACTTTAAAACCGAGTTGGAGCTTGTACCTACCCATATATATGTATGGGGTGGAGTTTTCAAATGAAAAGAAACTTTGTGTTCCCAACAAGCTACGTGAAGGACGGCTTTCACACACATATATCTCTCTGAAATGGGCATGTGGGGAGACGTTCGCTCATCTAGCACCAAGGGAACGGGTGGCAGGAGAAACTTTACCTCTGGTTTCTCAGTCTGTTTCCTAGTGCCGTATTGAATTTCCTGCAGTTTTCATTGTAAAAACGAGTTGGAGCTTTTACCTACCCATAAATGTGTATGGAGTGGAGTTTGCAACGGAATAAAAACATTGTGTTCCCAACAATCTAGTTGAAGTTCGGCTTTCACACACACTTATCTCTCAGAACTGAGCATGTGGTGAGACGTTCATTCATCTAGCCCAAAGGGAACGGGATGCAAGAGAAACTTTTACTCTGGTTTCTCAGACTGTTTCCTAGTGCCGGTTTGAAGTTCCTGCAGTTTTCACTGTAAAACCAAGTTGGAGCTAGTACCTACCCATATATATCTATGGAGTGGAGTTGGCAAGTCAAAAGAAACTTTGTGTTCCCAACAAGCTAGGTGAAGGACGGCTTTCACACACACTTATCTCTCAGAACTGAGCATGTGGAGAGACGTTCGTTCATCTAGAACCAAGGGAACGGTTTGCAGGAGAAACTTATACTGTGGTTTCTCAGTCGGTTTCCTAGTGCCGGTTGGAAGTTCTTGCAGTTTTCCCTGTAAAACTGAGTTGGAGCTTTTACCTCCCCATATATATGTATGGAGTGGAGTTTGCAACTGAAAAGAAACTTTGTGTTCCCAACAAACTAGGTGAAGTACGGCTTACACACACAGTTATCTCTCAGAACTCAGCATGTGGAGGGACATTCGTTCATATAGCACCAAGGGAACGGAATGCAGAAAAACTTTGACTCTTGTTTCTCATTCTGTTTCCTAGAGCCTGTTTGAAGTTATCGCAGTTTTCACTGTAAATCCGAGTTGGAGCTAATACCTCCCCATATATATGTATGGAGTGGAGATTGCAACTGAAAAGAAACTTTATGTTCCCAACAATCTAGGTGAAGGACGGCTTTCACACACAATTATCTCTCAGAACTGAGCATGTGGAGTGACGTTCGTTCACCTAGCACCAAGGGAACGCTTTGCAGGAGAAACTTTTACTCTGGTTTCTCAGTCTGTTTCCTAGTGCCGGTTTGAAATTCCTTCAGTTCTCACTGTAAAATAGAGTTGGAACAAGCACCTTCCCATATATATGTATGGAGTGGAGTTTGGAACTGAAAAGAAACTATGTGTTCCCAACAAGCTACGTGAAGGATGGCTTTCACACACAATTATCTCTCAGAACTGAGTATGTGGAGAGACGTTCGTTCATCTAGCACCAAGGGAACGGTTTGCAGGAGAAACTTTTACTCTGGTTTCTCAGTCTGTTTCCTATTACCGTTTTGATGTTCCTGCAGTTTTCACTGTAAATACGATTTGGAGCTAGAACATCCCCTTATATATATATGGAGTGGGGTTTGCAAGTGAAAAGAACCTTTGTGTTCCCAACAAGCTAGGTGAAGGACGGCTTTCACACACATTTATCTCTCAGAACTAAGCATGTGGAGAGATGTTCGTTCATCTAGCACCAAGGGAGCGGGTTGCAGGAAAAATTGTACTCTGATTTCTCAGTTTGTTTCCTAGTGCCGGTTTGAATTTCCTGCAGTTTTCACTGTAAAATCGGGTTGGAGCTAATACCACCCCATATATATGTATGGAGATTGGTTTGGACCTGAAAAGAAACTTTGTGTTCCCAACAAGTTATGTGAAGAACGGCTTTCAAACAAAGGTTTCTCTCAGAACCGAGCAAGTGGAGAGACTTCGTTCACCTAGCAAAAATGTAACGGGATGCAGGAGAATCTATTACTCTGGTTTCTCAGTCTGTTTCCTAGTGCCGGTTTGAAGTTCCTGCAGTTTTCACCTTAAAACCGTGTTGGAGCTAGTATCTCCCCCTATATATGTATGGAGTGGTGTTGGCAACTGAAAATAAACAATGTGTTCCCAACAAGCTAGGTGAAGGAATGCTTTCACACACACTTATCTGTCAGAACTGAACATGTGGAGAGACGTTCTTTCATCTAGCACCAAGTGAAAGGGTTGCAGGAAAAAATTTTACTCTGGTTGCTCAGTCTGTTTCCTAGTGCCGGTACGAAGTTTATGCAGGTTTCACTGTAAAACAGAGTTGGAGCTAGTACCTCCCCATATATATGTATGGAGTGGATTTTGCAACAGAAAATAATCTCTGTGTTCTCAACAAGCTAGGTGAAATACGTCTTTCACCCACAATTATCTCTCAGAACTTAGCAAGTGGAGAGACGTTCGTTCATCTAGCACCAAGGGAACGGGTTGCAGGAGAAACTTTTACTCTGGTTTCTCAGTCTGTTTCCTAGTGCCTTTTTGAAGTTCCTGCAGTTTTCTCTGTAAAACCGAGTTGGAGCTCGTACCTACCCATATATATGTATGGAGTGGAGTTTTCAAATTAAAAGAAACTTTGTGTTCCCAACAAGCTACGTGAAGGACGGCTTTCACACACAAATATCTCTCTGAAATGGGCATGTGGAGAGACGTTCGCTCATCTAGCACCAAGGGAACGGGTGGCAGGAGAAACTTTAACTCTGGTTTCTCAGTCTGTTTCCTAGTGCCGTATTGAATTTCCTGCAGTTTTCATTGTAAAGCGAGTTGGAGCTTTTACCTACCCATATATATCTATGGAGTGGAGTTTGCAACGGAATAAAAACATTGTGTTCCCAACAATCTAGTTGAAGTTCGGCTTTCACACACACTTATCTCTCAGAACTGAGCATGTGGTGAGACGTTCATTCATCTAGCCCAAAGGGAACGGGATGCAAGAGAAACTTTTACTCTGGTTTCTCAGACTGTTTCCTAGTGCCGGTTTGAAGTTCCTGCAGTTTTCACTGTAAAACCGAGTTGGAGCTAGTACCTACCCATATATATCTATGGAGTGGAGTTGGCAAGTCAAAAGAAACTTTGTGTTCCCAACAAGCTAGGTGAAGGACGGCTTTCACACACACTTATCTCTCAGAACTGAGCATGTGGAGAGACTTTCGTTCATCTAGCACCAAGGGAACGGGATGCAGGGAAACTTTTACTATGGTTTCTCAGTCTGTTTCATAGTGCCGGTTTGAAGTTATTGCAGTTTTCACTGTAAAACCGAGTTGGAGCTAGTACCTCCCCATAAATATGTATGGAGTGGAGTTTGCAAAAGAAAAGGAATTGTGTTCCCAACAAGCTAGGTGAAGGTCGGCTTTCACACACAATTATCTCTCAGAAATGTGCATGTGGAGAGTCGTTCGTTCATCTAGCATCAAGGGAACGGGGTGCAGGAGAAACTTTTACTCTGGTTTCTCAGTCTGTTTCCTAGTGCCGGTTTGAAGTTCCTGCAGTTTTCACTGTAAAACCGAGTTGGAGCTAGTACCTCCCCCTATATATGTATGAAGAGGAATTTGCAACTGAAAAAACTTTTTGTTCCCAACAAGTTAGGTGAAGGTCGACTTTCAATCACACTTATATCTCAGAACACACCATGTGGAGAGAAGTTCGTTCATCTAGCACCAAGGGAACTTGTTGCAGGAGAAACTTTTACTCTGGTTTCTCAGTCTGTTTCCTAGTGCCTGTTTGAATTTCCTGCAGTTTCACTGTAAAACAGTGTTGGAGATTTTACCTGCCCATATATATGTATGGAGTGGAGTTTGCAAATGAAAATAAACATTGTGTTTCCAACAAGCTACTTGAAGGACGGCTTTAACACGCAAATATCTCTGAGAAATGAGCATGTGGAGAGACGTTCGCTCATCTAGCACCAAGGGAACGGGTGGCAGGAGTAAGTATTACTCTGGTTTCACAGTCTGTTTCCTAGTGCCAGTTTGAAGTCCTGCAGTTTTCACTGAAAACCGGGTTGGAGCTATTACCTCCCAATATATATGTATGGAGTGGAGTTTGCCACTGAAAAGAAACTTTGTGTTCCCAACAAGCTAGGTGAAGGACGGCTTTCACACACACTTATCTCTCAGAACTGAGCATGTGGTGAGACGTTCTTTCATCTAGCACCAAGGGAACGGGTTGCAGGAGAAACTTTTATTCTGGTTTATCAGTCTGTTTCGTAGTGCCGGTTTGAAGTTCCTGAATTTTTCACTGTAAAACATTGTTGGAGCTAGTACAACCCCATATATATCTATGGAGTGGAGATTGCAACTGAAAATAAACATTTTGTTCCCAACACGCTAGGTGAATTTCGGCTTTCACACACACTTATCTCTCAGAACAGACCATGTGGATAGACGTTCGTTCATCTAGCACCAAGGGAACGGGTTGCCGGACAAAATTTTACTCTGGATTCTCAGTCTGTTTCCTAGTGCCGTTTTGAAGTTCCTGCAGCTTTCACTGTGAAACCGAGTTGAAGCTCGTACCTCCCATTATATATGTATGGAGTGGATTTTGCAACTGTAAAGTAACATAATTTTCCCAGCAAGCTAGGTGAAGAACGGCTTTCACACACACAAATCTCTCAGAACTGAGCATGTGGAGAGACTTTCGTTCATCTAGCACCAAGGGAACAGTTTGCAAGAGAAACTTTTACTCTGGTCTCTCAGTCTGTTTCCTAGTGCCGGTTTGAATTTCCTGCAGTTGTCTCTCTAAAACCGTGTTGGAGCTAGTATCTCCCCATATATATGTATGTAGTGGAGTTTGCCACTGAAAAGAAACTTTGTGTTCCCAACAAGCTAGGTGAAAGACGGCTTTCACACACACTTATCTCTCAGAAGTGAGCATGTGGAGAGACTTTCGTTCATCTAGCACCAAGGGAACGGGTTGCAGGAGAAACATTTACTCTGGTTTCTCAGTATGTTTCCTAGTGCGGGTTTGATTTTCCCGCAGTTTTCATTGTAAAACCGAGTTGGAACTAGTACCTCCCCCTGTAAATGTATGGAGTGGAGTTTGCAACTGAAAATAAACATTTTGTTCCCAACAAGATAGGAGAAGTTCGGCTTTCACACACACTTATCTCTCAGAACAGACCATATGGAGAGACGTTCGTTCATCTAGCACCAAGGGAACGGGTTGCAAGAGAAACTATTACTCTGGTTCTCAATATGTTTCCTAGTGCTGGTTTGATGTTCCTGCAGTTTTCACTGTAAAACCGAGTTGGAGCTAGTACCCCCCCATATATATGAATGGTTTGGAGTTTGCAACTGAAAAGAAACTTTGTGTTCCCAACAAGCTAGGTGAAGGACGGCTTTCACACAAACTTATCTCTCAGAATTGAGCATGTGGAGAGACGTTCGTTCATCTAGCATGAAGGGAACGTGTTGCAGGAGAAACTTTTACTCTGGTTTCACAGTCTGTTTCCTAGTGCCAGTTTGAAGTCCTGCAGTTTTCACTGAAAAACCGGGTTGGAGCTATTACCTCCCAATATATATGTATGGAGTGGAGTTTGCCACTGAAAAGAAACTTTGTGTTCCCAACAAGCTAGGTGAAGGACGGCTTTCACACACACTTATCTCTCAGAACTGAGCATGTGGTGAGACGTTCTTTCATCTAGCACCAAGGGAACGGGTTGCAGGAGAAACTTTTATTCTGGTTTATCAGTCTGTTTCGTAGTGCCGGTTTGAAGTTCCTGAATTTCGGCTTTCACACACACTTATCTCTCAGAACAGACCATGTGGATAGACGTTCGTTCATCTAGCACCAAGGGAACGGGTTGACGGACAAAATTTTACTCTGGATTCTCAGTCTGTTTCCTACTGCCGGTTTGAAGTTCCTGCAGCTTTCACTGTAAAACCGAGTTGAAGCTCGTACCTCCCCATATATATGTATGGATTGGAGTTTACAACTGTAAAGTAACTTTATTTTCCCAACAAGCTAGGTGAAGAACGGCTTTCACACACACAAATCTCTCAGAACTGAACATGTGGAGAGACGTTAGTTCATCTAGCATCAAGGGAACAGTTTGCAAGAGAAACTTTTACTCTGGTTTCTCAGTCTGTTTCCTAGTGCCGGTTTGAATTTCCTGCAGTTGTCACTCTAAAACCGTGTTGGAGCTAGTATCTCCCCATATATATTTATGTAGTGGATTGGGCCACTGAAAAGAAACTTTGTGTTCCCAACAAGCTAGTTGAAAGACGGCTTTCACACACACTTATCTCTCAGAAGTGAGCATGTGGATAGATGTTCGTTCATTTAGCAACAAGGGAACGGGTTGCAGGAGAAACATTTACTCTGGTTTCTCAGTATGTTTCCTAGTGCCGGTTTGATGTTCCCGCAGTTTTCACTGTAAAACTGAGTTGGAGCTATTACCTCCCCATATATATGTATGAAGTGGAGTTTGCAACTGAAAAGAAACTTTGTTTTCCCAACAATCTAGGTGAAGTACGGCTTTAACACACACTTATCTCTCAGAACTGAGCATGTAGAGAGACTTTCGTTCATCTAGCACCAAGGGAACGGGATGCAGGGAAAATTTTACTCTGGTTTCTCAGACTGTTTCCTAGTGCCCGTTTGAAGTTATTGCAGTTTTCACTGTAAAACCGAGTTGGAGCTAGTACCTCCCCATATATATGTATGGATTGTTGTTTGCAACAGAAAAGGAACTTTGCATTCCCAACAACCTAGGTGAAGGACGACTTTCACACACACTTATCTCTCAGAACTAAGCATGTGGAGAGACGTTCGTTCATCTAGCACCAAGGGAACGGGATGCAGGGAAACTTTTACTGTGGTTTCTCAGTCTGTTTCCTAGGGCCGTTTTGAAGTTCCTGCAGTTTTCACTGTAAAACCGAGTTGGAGCTGGTACCTCCCCCTAAATATGTATGGATTGGAGTTTGCAAATAAAAAAAAACTTTGTGTTCCCAAAAATCTAGGTGAGTACGGCTTTCACACACACTTATCTCTCAGAACAGAGCATGTGGAGAATCTTTCGTTCATCTAGCATGTAGGGAACGGGATGCATGGAAACTTTTACTCTGGTTTCTCAGTCTGTTTCCTAGTGACGGTTTGAAGTTATTGCAGTTTTCACTGTTAAACGGAGTTAGAGCTAGTACATCCCCATATATATGTTTGGAGTGGGGTTAGCAACAGAAAAGGAACTTTGTGTTCCCAAAAAATTAGGTGAAGGACGGCTTTCACACACACTTATCTCTCAGAACAGACCATGTGGATAGACGTTCGTTCATCTAGCACCAAGGGAACGGGTTGCCAGCAAAATTTTACTCTGGATTCTCATCTGTTTCCTAGTGCCGGTTTGAAGTTCCTGCAGCTTTCAATGTAAAACCGAGTTGAAGCTCGTACCTCCCCATATATATGTATGGAGTGGAGTTTGCAAATGTAAAGTAACTTTATTTTCCCAGCAAGCTAGGTGAAGAACGGCTTTCACACACACAAAACTCTCAGAACTGAGCATGTGGAGAGACGTTCGTTCATCTAGCACCAAGGGAACAGTTTGCAAGAGAAACTTTAACTCTGGTTTCTCAGTCTGTTTCCTAGTGCCGGTTTGAATTTCCTGCAGTTGTCACTCTAAAACCGTGTTGGAGCTAGTATCTCCCCATATATATGTATGTAGTGGAGTTTGCCTCTGAAAAATCTTTGTGTTCCCAACAAGCTAGGTGAAAGACGGCTTTCACACAGACTTATCTTTCAGAACTGAGCATGTGGAGAGACGTTCGTTCATCTAGCACCAAGGGAACGGGTTGCAAGAGAAACTATTACTCTGGTTCTCAATATGTTTCCTAGTTCTGGTTTGATGTTCCTGCAGTTTTCACTGTAAAACCGAGTTGGAGCTAGTACCCCCCCATATATATGAATGGAGTGGAGTTTGCAACATAAAAGAAATTTTGTGTTCCCAACAAGCTAGGTGAAGGACGGCTTTCACACACACTTATCTCTCAGAACTGAGTATGTGGTGAGACGTTCTTTCATCTAGCACCAAGGGAACGGGTTGCAGGAGAAACTATTATTCTGGTTTATCTGTCTGTTTCGTAGTGCCGGTTTGAAGTTCCTGAATTTCGGCTTTCACACACACTTATCTCTCAGAACAGACCATGTGAATAGATGTTCGTTCATCTAGCACGAAGGGAACGGTTTGCAGGATAAACTTTTACTCTGGTTGCTCAGTCTGTTTCCTAGTGCCGGTTTGAATTTCCTGCAGTTTCACTGTAAAACTGTGTTGGAGCTTGTACCTGCCCACATATATGTATGGAGTGGTGTTTGCAACTGAAAATAAACATTGTGTTCCCAACAAGATAGGTGAAGGACGGCTTTCACACACACTTATCTCTCAGAACTGAGCATGTGGGTAGACGTTCGTTCATCAAGAACCAAGGGAACGGGTTGCAGGAGAAACTTATATTCTGGTTTCTCAGTCGGTTTCCTAGTGCCGATTTGAAGTTCTTGCAGTTTTCACTGTAAAACTGAGTTGGAGCTAGTACCTCCCCATATATATGTATGGAGTGGAGTTTGCAACTGAAAAGAAACTTTGTGTTCCCAACAAGTTAGGTGAAGTACGGCTTACAATCACAGTTATCTCTCAGAACTCAGCATGTGGAGGGACGTTCGTTCATCTAGCAGCAAGGGAACGGGATGCAGAAAAACTTTTACTCTGGTTTCTCATTCTGTTTCCTAGAGCCAGTTTGAAGTCCTGCAGTTTTCACTGAAAAACCGGGTTGGAGCTATTACCTCCCAATATATATGTATGGAGTGGAGTTTGCCACTGAAAAGAAACTTTGTGTTCCCAACAATCTAGGTGAAAGACGGCTTTCACACACACTTATCCCTCAGAACTGAGCATGTGGTGAGACGTTCTTTCATCTAGCACCAAGGGAACGGGTTGCAGGAGAAACTTTTATTCTGGTTTATCAGTCTGTTTCGTAGTGCAGGTTTGAAGTTCCTGAATTTTTCACTGTAAAACAGAGTTGGAGCTAGTACAACCCCATATATATCTATGGAGTGGAGATTGCAAATGAAAATAAACATTTTTTTCCCAACAAGCTAGGTGAATTTCGGCTTTCACACACACTTATCTCTCAGAACAGACCATGTGGATAGACGTTCGTTCATCTAGCACCAAGGGAACGGGTTGCCGGACAAAATTTTACTCTGGATTCTCAGTCTGTTTCCTAGTGCCGGTTTGAAGTTCCTGCAGCTTTCACTGTAAAACCGAGTTGAAGCTCGTACCTCCCCATATATATGTATGGAGTGGAGTTTGCAACTGTAAAGTAACTTTATTTTCCCAGCAAGCTAGGTGAAGAACGGCTTTCACACACACAAAACTCTCAGAACTGAGCATGTGGAGAGACGTTCGTTCATCTAGCACCAAGGGAACAGTTTGCAAGAGAAACTTTTACTCTGGTTTCTCAGTCTGTTTCCTAGTGCCGGTTTGAATTTCCTGCAGTTGTCACTCTAAAACCGTGTTGGAGCTAGTATCTCCCCATATATATGTATGTAGTGGAGTTTGCCTCTGAAAAAAAACTTTGTTTTCCCAACAAGCTAGGTGAAAGACGGCTTTCACACACACTTATCTCTCAGAACTGAGCATGTGGAGAGACGTTCGTTCATCTAGCACCAAGGGAACGGGTTGCAGGAGAAACATTTACTCTGGTTTCTCAGTATGTTTCCTAGTGCCGGTTTGATGTTCCCGCAGTTTTCATTGTAAAACAGAGTTGGAACTAGTACCTCCCCCTGTAAATGTATGGAGTGGAGTTTGCAACTGAAAATAAACATTTTGTTCCCAACAAGCTAGGTGAAGTTCGGCTTTCACACACACTTATCTCTCAGAACAGACCATATGGAGAGACGTTCGTTCATCTAGCACCAAGGGAACGGGTTGCAAGAGAAACTATTACTCTGGTTCTCAATATGTTTCCTAGTGCCGGTTTGATGTTCCTGTAGTTTTCACTGTAAAACCGAGTTGGAGCTAGTACCCCCTCATATATATGAATGGAGTGGAGTTTGCAACTGAAAAGAAACTTTGTGTTCCCAACAATCTATGTGAAGGACGGCTTTCACACAAACTTATCTCTCAGAACTGAGCATGTGGAGAGACGTTCGTTCATCTAGCATGAAGGGAACGTGTTGCAGGAGAAACTTTTACTCTGGTTTCACAGTCTGTTTCCTAGTGCCAGTTTGAAGTCCTGCAGTTTTCACTGAAAAACCGGGTTGGAGCTATTACCTCCCAATATATATGTATGGAGTGGAGTTTGCCACTGAAAAGAAACTTTGTGTTCCCAACAAGCTAGGTGAAGGACGGCTTTCACACACACTTATCTCTCAGAACTGAGCATGTGGTGAGACGTTCTTTCATCTAGCACCAAGGGAACGGGTTGCAGGAGAAACTATAATTCTGGTTTATCAGTCTGTTTCGTAGTGCCGGTTTGAAGTTCCTGAATTTCGGCTTTCACACACACTTATCTCTCAGAACAGACCATGTGGATAGACGTTCGTTCATCTAGCACCAAGGGAACGGTTTGCAGGAGAAACTTTTACTCTGGTTGCTCAGTCTGTTTCCTAGTGTCGGTTTGAATTTCCTGCAGTTTCACTGTAAAACTGTGTTGGAGCTTGTACCTGCCTATATATATGTATGGAGTGGTGTTTGCAACTGAAAATAAACATTGTGTTCCCAACAAGATAGGTGAAGTACGGCTTTCACACACATTTATCTCTCAGAACTTAGCATGTGGATAGACGTTCGTTCATCAAGAACCAAGGGAACGGGTTGCAGGAGAAACTTATATTCTGGTTTCTCAGTCGGTTTCCTAGTGCCGATTTGAAGTTCTTGCAGTTTTCACTGTAAAACTGAGTTGGAGCTAGTACCTCCCCATATATATGTATGGAGTGGAGTTTGCAACTGAAAAGAAACTTTGTGTTCCCAACAAGCTAGGTGAAGTACGGCTTACAATCACAGTTATCTCTCAGAACTCAGCATGTGGAGGGACGTTCGTTCATCTAGCACCAAGGGAACGGGATGCAGAAAAACTTTTACTCTGGTTTCTCATTCTGTTTCCTAGAGCCGGTTTGAAGTTATTGCAGTTTTCACTGTAAATCCGTGTTGGAGCTAGTATCTCCCCTTATATATGTATGGTTTGGAGATTGCAACTGAAAAGAAACTTTGTGTTCCCAACATTCTAGGTGAAGGACGTCTTTCACACACACTTATCTCTCAGAACTGAGCATGTGGTGTGACGTTCGTTCACCTAGCTCCAAGGTAACGCTTTGCAGGAGAAACTATTACTCTTGTTTCTCAGTCTGTTTCCTAGTGCCGGTTTGAAGTTCCTGCATTTCTCACTGTAAAATAGAGTTGGAACTAGTACCTTCCCATATATATTTGTAGTGGGGTTTGCAACTGAAAAGAAACTATGAGTTCCCAACAAGCTACGTGAAGCACAGCTTTCACACACACTTATTTCTCAGAACTGAGTATGTGGAGAGACGTTCGTTCATCTAGCACCAAGGGAACGGGTTGCAGGAGAAATTGTACTCTGATTTCTCAGTTTTTTTCCTAGTGCCGGTATGAATTTCCTGCAGTTTTCACTGTAAAATCGGGTTGGAGCTAATACCACCCCATATATATGTATGGAGATCGGTTTGGACCTGAGAAGAAACTTTGTGTTCCCCACAAGTTAGGTGAAGGACGGCTTTCAAACAAACGTTTCTCTCAGAAACGAGCATGTGGAGAGACGTTCGTTCACCTAGCAAAAATGGAACGGTTTGCAGGGAAACATTTCTCTGGTTTCTCAGTCTGTTTCCTAGTGCCGGTTTGAATTTCCTGCAGTTTTCACCTTAAAACTGTGTTGGAGTTAGTATCTCCCCCTATATATGTATGGAGTGGTGTTTGCAACTTAAAATAAACAATGTGTTCCCAACAAGCTAGGTGAAGGAATGCTTTCACACACACTTATCTGTCAGAACTGAACATGTGGAGAGACGTTCTTTCATCTAGCACCAAGTGAAAGGGTTGCAGGAGAAAATTTTACTCTGGTTTCTCAGTCTGTTTCCTAGTGCCGGTATGAAGTTTATGCAGGTTTCTCTGTAAAACAGTGTTGGAGCTTGTACCTCCCCATATATATGTATGGAGTGGAGTTTGAAACTGAAAAGAAACTTTATTTTCCCTACAAGCTAGGTGAAGGACGGCTTTCACACACTTATCTCTCAGAACTGAGCATGTGGAGAGACGTTCTTTCAGCTAGCACCAAGGGAACGGATTGCATGAGAAACTTTTACTCTGGTTTCTCAGTCTGTTTCCTAGTGCCGGTTTGAAGTTCCTGCAATGTTCACAGTAAAACCCAAATGGAGCTAGTCCCTCCCCATATATATGAATGGAGTGGAGTTTGCAACGGAATAAAAACATTGTGTTTCTAACAAGCTAGGTGAAGGACGGCTTTCACACAAACTTATCTCTCAGAACTTAGCATGTGGAGAGACGTTCGTTCATCTTGAACGAAATGAACGATTTGAAGGGGAAACTTATACTCTGGTTTCTCAGTCGTTCTCCTACTGCCGGTTTGAATTTTTTGCAGTTTTCACTGTAAAACTGAGTTGGAGCTAGTACCTCCCCATATATATGTATGGAGTGGAGTTTGCAACTGAAAAGAAACTTTGTGTTCCCAACAAACTAGGTGAAGTACGGCTTAAACATACAGTTATCTCTCAGAAATCAGCATGTGGAGGGACGTTCGTTCACATAGCACCAAGGGAACGGGATGCAGAAAAACTTTTACTCTGGTTTCTCATTCTGTTTCCTAGAGCAGGTTTGAAGTTATTGCAGTTTTCACTGTAAATCCGAGTTGAAGTTAGTACCTCCCCATATATATGTATGGAGTGGAGATTGCAACTGAAAAGAAACTTTGTGTTCCCAACTATCTAGGTGAAGGACGGCTTTCACACACAATTTTCTCTCAGAATTGAGCATGTGGAGTGACGTTCGTTCACCTAGCTCCAAGGGAACGCTTTGCAGGAGAAACTTTTACTCTGGTTTCTCAGTCTGTTTCCTAGTGCCGGTTTGAAATTCCTTCAGTTCTCACTGTAAAATAGAGTTGGAACAAGTACCTTCCCATATATATGTATGGAGTGGAGTTTGGAACTGAAAAGAAACTATGTGTTCCCAACATGCTACTTGAAGAATGGCTTTCACACACACTTATCTCTCAGAACTGAGTATGTGGAGAGACGTTCGTTCATCTAGCACCAAGGGAACGGTTTGCAGGAGAAAATTTTACTCTGGTTTCTCAGTCTGTTTCCTATTACCGTTTTGATGTTCCTGCAGTTTTCACTGTAAATATGAGTTGGAGCTTGAATATCCCCTTATATATATATGGAGTGGGGTTTGCAAGTGAAAAGAACCTTTGTGTTCCCAACAAGCTAGGTGAAGGACGGCATTCACACACATTTATCTCTCGGAACTAAGCATGTGGATAGATGTTCGTTCATCTAGCACCAAGGGAGCGGGTTGCAGGAAAAATTGTACTCTGATTACTCAGTTTGTTTCCTAGTGCCGGTTTGAATTTCCTGCAGTTTTCACTGTAAAATCGGGTTGGAGCTAATACCACCCCATATATATGTATGGAGATTGGTTTGGACCTGAAAAGATACTTTGTGTTCCCAACAAGTTAGGTGAAGGACGCCTTTCAAACAAACGTTTCTCTCAGAACCGAGCAAGTGGAGAGACTTCGTTTACCTAGCAAAAATGGAACGGGATGCAGGAGAATCTATTACTCTGGTTTCTCAGTCTGTTTCCTAGTGCCGGTTTGAAGTTCCTGCAGTTTTCACCTTAAAACCGTGTTGGAGCTAGTATCTCCCCCTATATATGTATGGAGTGGTGTTGGCAACTGAAAATAAACAATGTGTTCCCAACAAGCTAGTTGAAGGAATGCTTTCACACACACTTATCTGTCAGAACTGAACATGTGGAGAGACGTTCTTTCATCTAGCACCAAGTGGAAGGGTTGCAGGAAAAAATTTTACTCTGGTTGCTCAGTCTGTTTCCTAGTGCCGGTACGAAGTTTATGCAGGTTTCACTGTAAAACAGAGTTGGAGCTAGTACCTCCCCATATATATGTATGGAGTGGATTTTGCAAAAGAAAATAATCTCTGTGTTCTCAACAAGCTAGGTGAAATACGTCTTTCACCCACAGTTATCTCTCAGAACTTAGCAAGTGGAGAGACGTTCGTTCATCTAGCACCAAGGGAACGGGTGGCAGGAGAAACTTTAACTCTGGTTTCTCAGTCTGTTTCCTAGTGCCGTATTGAATTTCCTGCAGTTTTCATTGTAAGAACGAGTTGGAGCTTTTACCTACCCGTAAATATGTATGGAGTGGAGTTTGCAACGGAATAAAAACATTGTGTTCCCAACAATCAAGGTGAACTTCGGCATTCACACACACTTATCTCTCAGAACTAAGCATGGGGAGAGACTTTCGTTCATCTAGCACCAAGGGAACGGGATGCAGGGAAACTTTTACTATGGTTTCTCTGTCTGTTTCATAGTGCCGGTTTGAAGATATTGCAGTTTTCACTGTAAAACCGAGTTGGAGCTAGTACCTCCCCATAAATATGTATGGAGTGGAGTTTGCAAAATAAAAGGAACTTTGTGTTCCCAACAAGCTAGGTGAAGGTCGGCTTTCACACACAAATATCTCTCAGAAATGAGCATGTGGAGAGACGTTCGTTCATCTAGAACCAAGGGAACGGTTTGCAGGAGAACTTATACTCTGGTTTCTCAGTCGATTTCCTAGTGCCGGTTGGAAGTTCTTGCAGTTTTCCCTGTAAAACTGAGTTGGAGCTTGTACCTCCCCATATATATGTATGGAGTGGAGTTTGCAACTGAAAAGAAACTTTGTGTTCCCAACAAACTAGGTGAAGTACGGCTTACACACACAGTTATCTCTCAGAACTCAGCATGTGGAGGGACGTTCGTTCATATAGCACCAAGGGAACGGGATGCAGAAAAACTTTGACTCTGGTTTCTCATTCTGTTTCCTAGAGCCGGTTTGAAGTTATCGCAGTTTTCACTGTAAATCAGAGTTGGAGCTAATACCTCCCCATATATATGTATGGAGTGGAGATTGCAACTGAAAAGAAAGTTTGTGTTCCCAACAATCTAGGTGAAGGACGGCTTTCACACACAATTATCTCTCAGAACTGAGCATGTGGAGTGACGTTCGTTCACCTAGCACCAAGGGAACGCTTTGCAGGAGAAACTTTTACTCTGGTTTCTCAGTCTGTTTCCTAGTGCCTTTTTGAAGTTCCTGCAGTTTTCACTTTAAAACCGAGTTGGAGCTTGTACCTACCCATATATATGTATGGGGTGGAGTTTTCAAATGAAAAGAAACTTTGTGTTCCCAACAAGCTACGTGAAGGACGGCTTTCACACACATATATCTCTCTGAAATGGGCATGTGGGGAGACGTTCGCTCATCTAGCACCAAGGGAACGGGTGGCAGGAGAAACTTTACCTCTGGTTTCTCAGTCTGTTTCCTAGTGCCGTATTGAATTTCCTGCAGTTTTCATTGTAAAAACGAGTTGGAGCTTTTACCTACCCATAAATGTGTATGGAGTGGAGTTTGCAACGGAATAAAAACATTGTGTTCCCAACAATCTAGTTGAAGTTCGGCTTTCACACACACTTATCTCTCAGAACTGAGCATGTGGTGAGACGTTCATTCATCTAGCCCAAAGGGAACGGGATGCAAGAGAAACTTTTACTCTGGTTTCTCAGACTGTTTCCTAGTGCCGGTTTGAAGTTCCTGCAGTTTTCACTGTAAAACCAAGTTGGAGCTAGTACCTACCCATATATATCTATGGAGTGGAGTTGGCAAGTCAAAAGAAACTTTGTGTTCCCAACAAGCTAGGTGAAGGACGGCTTTCACACACACTTATCTCTCAGAACTGAGCATGTGGAGAGACGTTCGTTCATCTAGAACCAAGGGAACGGTTTGCAGGAGAAACTTATACTGTGGTTTCTCAGTCGGTTTCCTAGTGCCGGTTGGAAGTTCTTGCAGTTTTCCCTGTAAAACTGAGTTGGAGCTTTTACCTCCCCATATATATGTATGGAGTGGAGTTTGCAACTGAAAAGAAACTTTGTGTTCCCAACAAACTAGGTGAAGTACGGCTTACACACACAGTTATCTCTCAGAACTCAGCATGTGGAGGGACATTCGTTCATATAGCACCAAGGGAACGGAATGCAGAAAAACTTTGACTCTTGTTTCTCATTCTGTTTCCTAGAGCCTGTTTGAAGTTATCGCAGTTTTCACTGTAAATCCGAGTTGGAGCTAATACCTCCCCATATATATGTATGGAGTGGAGATTGCAACTGAAAAGAAACTTTATGTTCCCAACAATCTAGGTGAAGGACGGCTTTCACACACAATTATCTCTCAGAACTGAGCATGTGGAGTGACGTTCGTTCACCTAGCACCAAGGGAACGCTTTGCAGGAGAAACTTTTACTCTGGTTTCTCAGTCTGTTTCCTAGTGCCGGTTTGAAATTCCTTCAGTTCTCACTGTAAAATAGAGTTGGAACAAGCACCTTCCCATATATATGTATGGAGTGGAGTTTGGAACTGAAAAGAAACTATGTGTTCCCAACAAGCTACGTGAAGGATGGCTTTCACACACAATTATCTCTCAGAACTGAGTATGTGGAGAGACGTTCGTTCATCTAGCACCAAGGGAACGGTTTGCAGGAGAAACTTTTACTCTGGTTTCTCAGTCTGTTTCCTATTACCGTTTTGATGTTCCTGCAGTTTTCACTGTAAATACGATTTGGAGCTAGAACATCCCCTTATATATATATGGAGTGGGGTTTGCAAGTGAAAAGAACCTTTGTGTTCCCAACAAGCTAGGTGAAGGACGGCTTTCACACACATTTATCTCTCAGAACTAAGCATGTGGAGAGATGTTCGTTCATCTAGCACCAAGGGAGCGGGTTGCAGGAAAAATTGTACTCTGATTTCTCAGTTTGTTTCCTAGTGCCGGTTTGAATTTCCTGCAGTTTTCACTGTAAAATCGGGTTGGAGCTAATACCACCCCATATATATGTATGGAGATTGGTTTGGACCTGAAAAGAAACTTTGTGTTCCCAACAAGTTATGTGAAGAACGGCTTTCAAACAAAGGTTTCTCTCAGAACCGAGCAAGTGGAGAGACTTCGTTCACCTAGCAAAAATGTAACGGGATGCAGGAGAATCTATTACTCTGGTTTCTCAGTCTGTTTCCTAGTGCCGGTTTGAAGTTCCTGCAGTTTTCACCTTAAAACCGTGTTGGAGCTAGTATCTCCCCCTATATATGTATGGAGTGGTGTTGGCAACTGAAAATAAACAATGTGTTCCCAACAAGCTAGGTGAAGGAATGCTTTCACACACACTTATCTGTCAGAACTGAACATGTGGAGAGACGTTCTTTCATCTAGCACCAAGTGAAAGGGTTGCAGGAAAAAATTTTACTCTGGTTGCTCAGTCTGTTTCCTAGTGCCGGTACGAAGTTTATGCAGGTTTCACTGTAAAACAGAGTTGGAGCTAGTACCTCCCCATATATATGTATGGAGTGGATTTTGCAACAGAAAATAATCTCTGTGTTCTCAACAAGCTAGGTGAAATACGTCTTTCACCCACAATTATCTCTCAGAACTTAGCAAGTGGAGAGACGTTCGTTCATCTAGCACCAAGGGAACGGGTTGCAGGAGAAACTTTTACTCTGGTTTCTCAGTCTGTTTCCTAGTGCCTTTTTGAAGTTCCTGCAGTTTTCTCTGTAAAACCGAGTTGGAGCTCGTACCTACCCATATATATGTATGGAGTGGAGTTTTCCAATGAAAAGAAACTTTGTGTTCCCAACAAGCTACGTGAAGGACGGCTTTCACACACAAATATCTCTCTGAAATGGGCATGTGGAGAGACGTTCGCTCATCTAGCACCAAGGGAACGGGTGGCAGGAGAAACTTTAACTCTGGTTTCTCAGTCTGTTTCCTAGTGCCGTATTGAATTTCCTGCAGTTTTCATTGTAAAGCGAGTTGGAGCTTTTACCTACCCATATATATCTATGGAGTGGAGTTTGCAACGGAATAAAAACATTGTGTTCCCAACAATCTAGTTGAAGTTCGGCTTTCACACACACTTATCTCTCAGAACTGAGCATGTGGTGAGACGTTCATTCATCTAGCCCAAAGGGAACGGGATGCAAGAGAAACTTTTACTCTGGTTTCTCAGACTGTTTCCTAGTGCCGGTTTGAAGTTCCTGCAGTTTTCACTGTAAAACCGAGTTGGAGCTAGTACCTACCCATATATATCTATGGAGTGGAGTTGGCAAGTCAAAAGAAACTTTGTGTTCCCAACAAGCTAGGTGAAGGACGGCTTTCACACACACTTATCTCTCAGAACTGAGCATGTGGAGAGACTTTCGTTCATCTAGCACCAAGGGAACGGGATGCAGGGAAACTTTTACTATGGTTTCTCAGTCTGTTTCATAGTGCCGGTTTGAAGATATTGCAGTTTTCACTGTAAAACCGAGTTGGAGCTAGTACCTCCCCATAAATATGTATGGAGTGGAGTTTGCAAAAGAAAAGGAATTGTGTTCCCAACAAGCTAGGTGAAGGTCGGCTTTCACACACAATTATCTCTCAGAAATGTGCATGTGGAGAGTCGTTCGTTCATCTAGCATCAAGGGAACGGGGTGCAGGAGAAACTTTTACTCTGGTTTCTCAGTCTGTTTCCTAGTGCCGGTTTGAAGTTCCTGCAGTTTTCACTGTAAAACCGAGTTGGAGCTAGTACCTCCCCCTATATATGTATGAAGAGGAATTTGCAACTGAAAAAACTTTTTGTTCCCAACAAGTTAGGTGAAGGTCGACTTTCACTCACACTTATATCTCAGAACACACCATGTGGAGAGAAGTTCGTTCATCTAGCACCAAGGGAACTTGTTGCAGGAGAAACTTTTACTCTGGTTTCTCAGTCTGTTTCCTAGTGCCTGTTTGAATTTCCTGCAGTTTCACTGTAAAACAGTGTTGGAGCTTTTACCTGCCCATATATATGTATGGAGTGGAGTTTGCAAATGAAAATAAACATTGTGTTTCCAACAAGCTACTTGAAGGACGGCTTTAACACACAAATATCTCTGAGAAATGAGCATGTGGAGAGACGTTCGCTCATCTAGCACCAAGGGAACGGGTGGCAGGAGTAAGTTTTACTCTGGTTTCACAGTCTGTTTCCTAGTGCCAGTTTGAAGTCCTGCAGTTTTCACTGAAAACCGGGTTGGAGCTATTACCTCCCAATATATATGTATGGAGTGGAGTTTGCCACTGAAAAGAAACTTTGTGTTCCCAACAAGCTAGGTGAAGGACGGCTTTCACACACACTTATCTCTCAGAACTGAGCATGTGGTGAGACGTTCTTTCATCTAGCACCAAGGGAACGGGTTGCAGGAGAAACTTTTATTCTGGTTTATCAGTCTGTTTCGTAGTGCCGGTTTGAAGTTCCTGAATTTTTCACTGTAAAACATTGTTGGAGCTAGTACAACCCCATATATATCTATGGAGTGGAGATTGCAACTGAAAATAAACATTTTGTTCCCAACACGCTAGGTGAATTTCGGCTTTCACACACACTTATCTCTCAGAACAGACCATGTGGATAGACGTTCGTTCATCTAGCACCAAGGGAACGGGTTGCCGGACAAAATTTTACTCTGGATTCTCAGTCTGTTTCCTAGTGCCGTTTTGAAGTTCCTGCAGCTTTCACTGTGAAACCGAGTTGAAGCTCGTACCTCCCCTTATATATGTATGGAGTGGATTTTGCAACTGTAAAGTAACATAATTTTCCCAGCAAGCTAGGTGAAGAACGGCTTTCACACACACAAATCTCTCAGAACTGAGCATGTGGAGAGACTTTCGTTCATCTAGCACCAAGGGAGCAGTTTGCAAGAGAAACTTTTACTCTGGTCTCTCAGTCTGTTTCCTAGTGCCGGTTTGAATTTCCTGCAGTTGTCTCTCTAAAACCGTGTTGGAGCTAGTATCTCCCCATATATATGTATGTAGTGGAGTTTGCCACTGAAAAGAAACTTTGTGTTCCCAACAAGCTAGGTGAAAAACGGCTTTCACACACACTTATCTCTCAGAAGTGAGCATGTGGAGAGACTTTCGTTCATCTAGCACCAAGGGAACGGGTTGCAGGAGAAACATTTACTCTGGTTTCTCAGTATGTTTCCTAGTGCGGGTTTGATTTTCCCGCAGTTTTCATTGTAAAACCGAGTTGGAACTAGTACCTCCCCCTGTAAATGTATGGAGTGGAGTTTGCAACTGAAAATAAACATTTTGTTCCCAACAAGATAGGAGAAGTTCGGCTTTCACACACACTTATCTCTCAGAACAGACCATATGGAGAGACGTTCGTTCATCTAGCACCAAGGGAACGGGTTGCAAGAGAAACTATTACTCTGGTTCTCAATATGTTTCCTAGTGCTGGTTTGATGTTCCTGCAGTTTTCACTGTAAAACCGAGTTGGAGCTAGTACCCCCCCATATATATGAATGGTTTGGAGTTTGCAACTGAAAAGAAACTTTGTGTTCCCAACAAGCTAGGTGAAGGACGGCTTTCACACAAACTTATCTCTCAGAATTGAGCATGTGGAGAGACGTTCGTTCATCTAGCATGAAGGGAACGTGTTGCAGGAGAAACTTTTACTCTGGTTTCACAGTCTGTTTCCTAGTGCCAGTTTGAAGTCCTGCAGTTTTCACTGAAAAACCGGGTTGGAGCTATTACCTCCCAATATATATGTATGGAGTGGAGTTTGCCACTGAAAAGAAACTTTGTGTTCCCAACAAGCTAGGTGAAGGACGGCTTTCACACACACTTATCTCTCAGAACTGAGCATGTGGTGAGACGTTCTTTCATCTAGCACCAAGGGAACGGGTTGCAGGAGAAACTTTTATTCTGGTTTATCAGTCTGTTTCGTAGTGCCGGTTTGAAGTTCCTGAATTTCGGCTTTCACACACACTTATCTCTCAGAACAGACCATGTGGATAGACGTTCGTTCATCTAGCACCAAGGGAACGGGTTGACGGACAAAATTTTACTCTGGATTCTCAGTCTGTTTCCTACTGCCGGTTTGAAGTTCCTGCAGCTTTCACTGTAAAACCGAGTTGAAGCTCGTACCTCCCCATATATATGTATGGATTGGAGTTTACAACTGTAAAGTAACTTTATTTTCCCAACAAGCTAGGTGAAGAACGGCTTTCACACACACAAATCTCTCAGAACTGAACATGTGGAGAGACGTTAGTTCATCTAGCATCAAGGGAACAGTTTGCAAGAGAAACTTTTACTCTGGTTTCTCAGTCTGTTTCCTAGTGCCGGTTTGAATTTCCTGCAGTTGTCACTCTAAAACCGTGTTGGAGCTAGTATCTCCCCATATATATTTATGTAGTGGATTGGGCCACTGAAAAGAAACTTTGTGTTCCCAACAAGCTAGTTGAAAGACGGCTTTCACACACACTTATCTCTCAGAAGTGAGCATGTGGATAGATGTTCGTTCATTTAGCAACAAGGGAACGGGTTGCAGGAGAAACATTTACTCTGGTTTCTCAGTATGTTTCCTAGTGCCGGTTTGATGTTCCCGCAGTTTTCACTGTAAAACTGAGTTGGAGCTATTACCTCCCCATATATATGTATGAAGTGGAGTTTGCAACTGAAAAGAAACTTTGTTTTCCCAACAATCTAGGTGAAGTACGGCTTTAACACACACTTATCTCTCAGAACTGAGCATGTAGAGAGACTTTCGTTCATCTAGCACCAAGGGAACGGGATGCAGGGAAAATTTTACTCTGGTTTCTCAGACTGTTTCCTAGTGCCCGTTTGAAGTTATTGCAGTTTTCACTGTAAAACCGAGTTGGAGCTAGTACCTCCCCATATATATGTATGGATTGTTGTTTGCAACAGAAAAGGAACTTTGCATTCCCAACAACCTAGGTGAAGGACGACTTTCACACACACTTATCTCTCAGAACTAAGCATGTGGAGAGACGTTCGTTCATCTAGCACCAAGGGAACGGGATGCAGGGAAACTTTTACTGTGGTTTCTCAGTCTGTTTCCTAGGGCCGGTTTGAAGTTCCTGCAGTTTTCACTGTAAAACCGAGTTGGAGCTGGTACCTCCCCCTAAATATGTATGGATTGGAGTTTGCAAATAAAAAAAAACTTTGTGTTCCCAAAAATCTAGGTGAGTACGGCTTTCACACACACTTATCTCTCAGAACAGAGCATGTGGAGAATCTTTCGTTCATCTAGCATGTAGGGAACGGGATGCATGGAAACTTTTACTCTGGTTTCTCAGTCTGTTTCCTAGTGACGGTTTGAAGTTATTGCAGTTTTCACTGTTAAACGGAGTTAGAGCTAGTACATCCCCATATATATGTTTGGAGTGGGGTTAGCAACAGAAAAGGAACTTTGTGTTCCCAAAAAATTAGGTGAAGGACGGCTTTCACACACACTTATCTCTCAGAAATGAACATGGGAAGAGAAGTTCGTTCATCTAGCACCAAGGGAACGGGTTGCCGGACATAATTTTACTCTGGATTCTCAGTCTGTTTCCTAGTGCCGTTTTGAAGTTCCTGCAGCTTTCACTGTGAAACCGAGTTGAAGCTCGTACCTCCCCTTATATATGTATGGAGTGGATTTTGCAACTGTAAAGTAACATAATTTTCCCAGCAAGCTAGGTGAAGAACGGCTTTCACACACACAAATCTCTCAGAACTGAGCATGTGGAGAGACTTTCGTTCATCTAGCACCAAGGGAACAGTTTGCAAGAGAAACTTTTACTCTGGTCTCTCAGTCTGTTTCCTAGTGCCGGTTTGAATTTCCTGCAGTTGTCTCTCTAAAACCGTGTTGGAGCTAGTATCTCCCCATATATATGTATGTAGTGGAGTTTGCCACTGAAAAGAAACTTTGTGTTCCCAACAAGCTAGGTGAAAGACGGCTTTCACACACACTTATCTCTCAGAAGTGAGCATGTGGAGAGACTTTCGTTCATCTAGCACCAAGGGAACGGGTTGCAGGAGAAACATTTACTCTGGTTTCTCAGTATGTTTCCTAGTGCGGGTTTGATTTTCCCGCAGTTTTCATTGTAAAACCGAGTTGGAACTAGTACCTCCCCCTGTAAATGTATGGAGTGGTGTTTGCAACTGAAAATAAACATTTTGTTCCCAACAAGATAGGAGAAGTTCGGCTTTCACACACACTTATCTCTCAGAACAGACCATATGGAGAGACGTTCGTTCATCTAGCACCAAGGGAACGGGTTGCAAGAGAAACTATTACTCTGGTTCTCAATATGTTTCCTAGTGCTGGTTTGATGTTCCTGCAGTTTTCACTGTAAAACCGAGTTGGAGCTAGTACCCCCCCATATATATGAATGGTTTGGAGTTTGCAACTGAAAAGAAACTTTGTGTTCCCAACAAGCTAGGTGAAGGACGGCTTTCACACAAACTTATCTCTCAGAATTGAGCATGTGGAGAGACGTTCGTTCATCTAGCATGAAGGGAACGTGTTGCAGGAGAAACTTTTACTCTGGTTTCACAGTCTGTTTCCTAGTGCCAGTTTGAATTCCTGCAGTTTTCACTGAAAAACCGGGTTGGAGCTATTACCTCCCAATATATATGTATGGAGTGGAGTTTGCCACTGAAAAGAAACTTTGTGTTCCCAACAAGCTAGGTGAAGGACGGCTTTCACACACACTTATCTCTCAGAACTGAGCATGTGGTGAGACGTTCTTTCATCTAGCACCAAGGGAACGGGTTGCAGGAGAAACTTTTATTCTGGTTTATCAGTCTGTTTCGTAGTGCCGGTTTGAAGTTCCTGAATTTCGGCTTTCACACACACTTATCTCTCAGAACAGACCATGTGGATAGACGTTCGTTCATCTAGCACCAAGGGAACGGGTTGACGGACAAAATTTTACTCTGGATTCTCAGTCTGTTTCCTACTGCCGGTTTGAATTTCCTGCAGCTTTCACTGTAAAACCGAGTTGAAGCTTGTACCTCCCCATATATATGTATGGATTGGAGTTTACAACTGTAAAGTAACTTTATTTTCCCAACAAGCTAGGTGAAGAACGGCTTTCACACACACAAATCTCTCAGAACTGAACATGTGGAGAGACGTTAGTTCATCTAGCATCAAGGGAACAGTTTGCAAGAGAAACTTTTACTCTGGTTTCTCAGTCTGTTTCCTAGTGCCGGTTTGAATTTCCTGCAGTTGTCACTCTAAAACCGTGTTGGAGCTAGTATCTCCCCATATATATTTATGTAGTGGATTGGGCCACTGAAAAGAAACTTTGTGTTCCCAACAAGCTAGTTGAAAGACGGCTTTCACACACACTTATCTCTCAGAAGTGAGCATGTGGATAGATGTTCGTTCATTTAGCAACAAGGGAACGGGTTGCAGGAGAAACATTTACTCTGGTTTCTCAGTATGTTTCCTAGTGCCGGTTTGATGTTCCCGCAGTTTTCACTGTAAAACTGAGTTGGAGCTATTACCTCCCCATATATATGTATGAAGTGGAGTTTGCAACGGAAAAGAAACTTTGTTTTCCCAACAATCTAGGTGAAGTACGGCTTTAACACACACTTATCTCTCAGAACTGAGCATGTAGAGAGACTTTCGTTCATCTAGCACCAAGGGAACGGGATGCAGGGAAAATTTTACTCTGGTTTCTCAGACTGTTTCCTAGTGCCCGTTTGAAGTTATTGCAGTTTTCACTGTAAAACCGAGTTGGAGCTAGTACCTCCCCATATATATGTATGGATTGTTGTTTGCAACGGAAAAGGAACTTTGCATTCCCAACAACCTAGGTGAAGGACGACATTCACACACACTTATCTCTCAGAACTAAGCATGTGGAGAGACTTTCGTTCATCTAGCACCAAGGGAACGGGATGCAGGGAAACTTTTACTGTGGTTTCTCAGTCTGTTTCCTAGGGCCGGTTTGAAGTTCCTGCAGTTTTCACTGTAAAACCGAGTTGGAGCTTGTACCTCCCCCTAAATATGTATGGATTGGAGTTTGCAAATAAAAAAAAACTTTGTGTTCCCAAAAATCTAGGTGAGTACGGCTTTCACACACACTTATCTCTCAGAACAGAGCATGTGGAAGACGTTCGTTCATCTAGCACCAAGGGAACGGTTTGCAGGAGAAACTTTTACTCTGGTTGCTCACTCTGTTTCCTAGTGCCGCTTTGAATTTCCTGCATTTTCACTGTAAAACAGTGTTAGAGCTGGTACCTGCCCATATATATGTATGGAGTGGAGTTTGCAACTGAAAGTAAACATTGTATTCCCAACAAGAGAGGTGAAGGACGGCTTTCACACACTATAATCTCTCAGAACTTAGCATGTAGAGAGACTTTCGTTCATCTAGCACCAAGGGAACGGGATGCAGGGAAAATTTTACTCTGGTTTCTCAGACTGTTTCCTAGTGCCCGTTTGAAGTTATTGCAGTTTTCACTGTAAAACCGAGTTGGAGCTAGTACCTCCCCATATATATGTATGGATTGTTGTTTGCAACAGAAAAGGAACTTTGCATTCCCAACAACCTAGGTGAAGGACGACTTTCACACACACTTATCTCTCAGAACAAAGCATGTGGAGAGACGTTCGTTCATCTAGCACCAAGGGAACGGGATGCTGGGAAACTTTTACTGTGGTTTCTCAGTCTGTTTCCTAGGGCCAGTTTGAAGTTCCTGCAGTTTTCACTGTAAAACCGAGTTGGAGCTGGTACCTCCCCCTAAATATGTATGGATTGGAGTTTGCAAATACAAAAAAACTTTGTGTTCCCAACAATCTAGGTGAAGTACGGCTTTCACACACACTTATCTCTCAGAACAGAGCATGTGGAGAATCTTTCGTTCATCTAGCATGTAGGGAACGGGATACATGGAAACTTTTACTCTGGTTTCTCAGTCTGTTTCCTAGTGACGGTTTGAAGTTATTGCAGTTTTCACTGTTAAACGGAGTTAGAGCTAGTACATCCCCATATATATGTTTGGAGTGGGGTTAGCAACAGAAAAGGAACTTTGTGTTCCCAAAAAATTAGGTGAAGGACGGCTTTCACACACACTTATCTCTCAGAAATGAACATGTGAAGAGAAGTTCGTTCATCTAGCACCAAGGGAACGGGATGCAGGAGAAAAATTTACACTGGTTTCTCAGTCTGTTTCCTAGTGCCGGTTTGAAGTTCCTGCAGTTTTCACTGTAAAACCGAGTTGGAGCATGTACCTCTCCATATATATGTATGGAGTGCAGTTTGCAACTTAAAAGAAACTTTGTGTTCCCAACAAGCTAGGTGAAGGACGGCTTTCACACACACTTATCTCTCAGAACTGAACATGTGAAGAAACTTTCGTTCATCTAGCACCAATGGAACGGGTTACAGGAGAAATTTTACTCTGCTTTCTTTGTCTGTTTCCTAGTGCCTGTTTGAAGTTTCTGCATTTTTCATTGTAAAACCGACTTGGAGCTAGTTCCTCCCCATATATATGTATGGAGTGGAGTTTGCAACTGAAAAAGAACTTTGTGTTTCCAACAAGCTAGGTGAAGGACGGCTTTCACACACACTTATCTCTCAGAACTGAGCATGTGGAAGACGTTCGTTCATCTAGCACCAAGGGAACGGTTTGCAGGAGAAACTTTTACTCTGGTTGCTCAGTCTGTTTCCTAGTGCCGCTTTTAATTTCCTGCATTTTCACTGTAAAACAGTGTTAGAGCTGGTACCTGCCCATATATATGTATGGAGTGGAGTTTGCAACTGAAAGTAAACATTGTATTCCCAACAAGAGAGGTGAAGGACGGCTTTCACACACAAATATCTCTCAGAAATGAGCATTTGGAGAGACGTTCGCTCATCTAGCACCAGGGAACGGGTGGCAGGAGAAACTTTTACTCTGGTTTCTCAGTCTGTTTCCTAGTGCCGTTTAGAATTTCCTGCAGTTTTCACTGTAAAACCGAGATGGAGCTAGTCCCTCCCCATATATATGTATGGAGTGGAGTTTGCAATGGAATAAAAACATTGTGTTCCCAACAAGCTAGGTGAAGGACGGCTTTCACACACACTTATCTCTCAGAACTGAGCATGTGGAGAGACGTTCGTTCATCTAGAACCAAGGGAACGGGTTGCAGGAGAAACTTATATTCTGGTTTCTCAGTCGGTTTCCTAGTGCCGATTTGAAGTTCTTGCAGTTTTCACTGTAAAACTGAGTTGGAGCTAGTACCTCCCCATATATATGTATGGAGTGGAGTTTGCAACTGAAAAGAAACTTTGTGTTCCCAACAAACTAGGTGAAGTACGGCTTACACACACAGTTATCTCTCAGAACTCAGCATGTGGAGGGACGTTCGTTCATATAGCACCAAGGGAACGGGATGCAGAAAAACTTTGACTCTGGTTTCTCATTCTGTTTCCTAGAGCCGGTTTGAAGTTATCGCAGTTTTCACTGTAAATCAGAGTTGGAGCTAATACCTCCCCATATATATGTATGGAGTGGAGATTGCAACTGAAAAGAAAGTTTGTGTTCCCAACAATCTAGGTGAAGGACGGCTTTCACACACAATTATCTCTCAGAACTGAGCATGTGGAGTGACGTTCGTTCACCTAGCACCAAGGGAACGCTTTGCAGGAGAAACTTTTACTCTGGTTTCTCAGTCTGTTTCCTAGTGCCTTTTTGAAGTTCCTGCAGTTTTCACTTTAAAACCGAGTTGGAGCTTGTACCTACCCATATATATGTATGGGGTGGAGTTTTCAAATGAAAAGAAACTTTGTGTTCCCAACAAGCTACGTGAAGGACGGCTTTCACACACATATATCTCTCTGAAATGGGCATGTGGGGAGACGTTCGCTCATCTAGCACCAAGGGAACGGGTGGCAGGAGAAACTTTACCTCTGGTTTCTCAGTCTGTTTCCTAGTGCCGTATTGAATTTCCTGCAGTTTTCATTGTAAAAACGAGTTGGAGCTTTTACCTACCCATAAATGTGTATGGAGTGGAGTTTGCAACGGAATAAAAACATTGTGTTCCCAACAATCTAGTTGAAGTTCGGCTTTCACACACACTTATCTCTCAGAACTGAGCATGTGGTGAGACGTTCATTCATCTAGCCCAAAGGGAACGGGATGCAAGAGAAACTTTTACTCTGGTTTCTCAGACTGTTTCCTAGTGCCGGTTTGAAGTTCCTGCAGTTTTCACTGTAAAACCAAGTTGGAGCTAGTACCTACCCATATATATCTATGGAGTGGAGTTGGCAAGTCAAAAGAAACTTTGTGTTCCCAACAAGCTAGGTGAAGGACGGCTTTCACACACACTTATCTCTCAGAACTGAGCATGTGGAGAGACGTTCGTTCATCTAGAACCAAGGGAACGGTTTGCAGGAGAAACTTATACTGTGGTTTCTCAGTCGGTTTCCTAGTGCCGGTTGGAAGTTCTTGCAGTTTTCCCTGTAAAACTGAGTTGGAGCTTTTACCTCCCCATATATATGTATGGAGTGGAGTTTGCAACTGAAAAGAAACTTTGTGTTCCCAACAAACTAGGTGAAGTACGGCTTACACACACAGTTATCTCTCAGAACTCAGCATGTGGAGGGACATTCGTTCATATAGCACCAAGGGAACGGAATGCAGAAAAACTTTGACTCTTGTTTCTCATTCTGTTTCCTAGAGCCTGTTTGAAGTTATCGCAGTTTTCACTGTAAATCCGAGTTGGAGCTAATACCTCCCCATATATATGTATGGAGTGGAGATTGCAACTGAAAAGAAACTTTATGTTCCCAACAATCTAGGTGAAGGACGGCTTTCACACACAATTATCTCTCAGAACTGAGCATGTGGAGTGACGTTCGTTCACCTAGCACCAAGGGAACGCTTTGCAGGAGAAACTTTTACTCTGGTTTCTCAGTCTGTTTCCTAGTGCCGGTTTGAAATTCCTTCAGTTCTCACTGTAAAATAGAGTTGGAACAAGCACCTTCCCATATATATGTATGGAGTGGAGTTTGGAACTGAAAAGAAACTATGTGTTCCCAACAAGCTACGTGAAGGATGGCTTTCACACACAATTATCTCTCAGAACTGAGTATGTGGAGAGACGTTCGTTCATCTAGCACCAAGGGAACGGTTTGCAGGAGAAACTTTTACTCTGGTTTCTCAGTCTGTTTCCTATTACCGTTTTGATGTTCCTGCAGTTTTCACTGTAAATACGATTTGGAGCTAGAACATCCCCTTATATATATATGGAGTGGGGTTTGCAAGTGAAAAGAACCTTTGTGTTCCCAACAAGCTAGGTGAAGGACGGCTTTCACACACATTTATCTCTCAGAACTAAGCATGTGGAGAGATGTTCGTTCATCTAGCACCAAGGGAGCGGGTTGCAGGAAAAATTGTACTCTGATTTCTCAGTTTGTTTCCTAGTGCCGGTTTGAATTTCCTGCAGTTTTCACTGTAAAATCGGGTTGGAGCTAATACCACCCCATATATATGTATGGAGATTGGTTTGGACCTGAAAAGAAACTTTGTGTTCCCAACAAGTTATGTGAAGAACGGCTTTCAAACAAAGGTTTCTCTCAGAACCGAGCAAGTGGAGAGACTTCGTTCACCTAGCAAAAATGTAACGGGATGCAGGAGAATCTATTACTCTGGTTTCTCAGTCTGTTTCCTAGTGCCGGTTTGAAGTTCCTGCAGTTTTCACCTTAAAACCGTGTTGGAGCTAGTATCTCCCCCTATATATGTATGGAGTGGTGTTGGCAACTGAAAATAAACAATGTGTTCCCAACAAGCTAGGTGAAGGAATGCTTTCACACACACTTATCTGTCAGAACTGAACATGTGGAGAGACGTTCTTTCATCTAGCACCAAGTGAAAGGGTTGCAGGAAAAAATTTTACTCTGGTTGCTCAGTCTGTTTCCTAGTGCCGGTACGAAGTTTATGCAGGTTTCACTGTAAAACAGAGTTGGAGCTAGTACCTCCCCATATATATGTATGGAGTGGATTTTGCAACAGAAAATAATCTCTGTGTTCTCAACAAGCTAGGTGAAATACGTCTTTCACCCACAATTATCTCTCAGAACTTAGCAAGTGGAGAGACGTTCGTTCATCTAGCACCAAGGGAACGGGTTGCAGGAGAAACTTTTACTCTGGTTTCTCAGTCTGTTTCCTAGTGCCTTTTTGAAGTTCCTGCAGTTTTCTCTGTAAAACCGAGTTGGAGCTCGTACCTACCCATATATATGTATGGAGTGGAGTTTTCCAATGAAAAGAAACTTTGTGTTCCCAACAAGCTACGTGAAGGACGGCTTTCACACACAAATATCTCTCTGAAATGGGCATGTGGAGAGACGTTCGCTCATCTAGCACCAAGGGAACGGGTGGCAGGAGAAACTTTAACTCTGGTTTCTCAGTCTGTTTCCTAGTGCCGTATTGAATTTCCTGCAGTTTTCATTGTAAAGCGAGTTGGAGCTTTTACCTACCCATATATATCTATGGAGTGGAGTTTGCAACGGAATAAAAACATTGTGTTCCCAACAATCTAGTTGAAGTTCGGCTTTCACACACACTTATCTCTCAGAACTGAGCATGTGGTGAGACGTTCATTCATCTAGCCCAAAGGGAACGGGATGCAAGAGAAACTTTTACTCTGGTTTCTCAGACTGTTTCCTA
Organism: Camelus bactrianus; assembly: GCF_048773025.1. Classification (NCBI taxonomy): domain Eukaryota; kingdom Metazoa; phylum Chordata; class Mammalia; order Artiodactyla; family Camelidae; genus Camelus; species Camelus bactrianus. The sequence continues at coordinate 4,924,987 of NW_027413960.1, forward strand.
GTGCCGGTTTGAAGTTCCTGCAGTTTTCACTGTAAAACCGAGTTGGAGCTAGTACCTACCCATATATATCTATGGAGTGGAGTTGGCAAGTCAAAAGAAACTTTGTGTTCCCAACAAGCTAGGTGAAGGACGGCTTTCACACACACTTATCTCTCAGAACTGAGCATGTGGAGAGACTTTCGTTCATCTAGCACCAAGGGAACGGGATGCAGGGAAACTTTTACTATGGTTTCTCAGTCTGTTTCATAGTGCCGGTTTGAAGATATTGCAGTTTTCACTGTAAAACCGAGTTGGAGCTAGTACCTCCCCATAAATATGTATGGAGTGGAGTTTGCAAAAGAAAAGGAATTGTGTTCCCAACAAGCTAGGTGAAGGTCGGCTTTCACACACAATTATCTCTCAGAAATGTGCATGTGGAGAGTCGTTCGTTCATCTAGCATCAAGGGAACGGGGTGCAGGAGAAACTTTTACTCTGGTTTCTCAGTCTGTTTCCTAGTGCCGGTTTGAAGTTCCTGCAGTTTTCACTGTAAAACCGAGTTGGAGCTAGTACCTCCCCCTATATATGTATGAAGAGGAATTTGCAACTGAAAAAACTTTTTGTTCCCAACAAGTTAGGTGAAGGTCGACTTTCACTCACACTTATATCTCAGAACACACCATGTGGAGAGAAGTTCGTTCATCTAGCACCAAGGGAACTTGTTGCAGGAGAAACTTTTACTCTGGTTTCTCAGTCTGTTTCCTAGTGCCTGTTTGAATTTCCTGCAGTTTCACTGTAAAACAGTGTTGGAGCTTTTACCTGCCCATATATATGTATGGAGTGGAGTTTGCAAATGAAAATAAACATTGTGTTTCCAACAAGCTACTTGAAGGACGGCTTTAACACACAAATATCTCTGAGAAATGAGCATGTGGAGAGACGTTCGCTCATCTAGCACCAAGGGAACGGGTGGCAGGAGTAAGTTTTACTCTGGTTTCACAGTCTGTTTCCTAGTGCCAGTTTGAAGTCCTGCAGTTTTCACTGAAAACCGGGTTGGAGCTATTACCTCCCAATATATATGTATGGAGTGGAGTTTGCCACTGAAAAGAAACTTTGTGTTCCCAACAAGCTAGGTGAAGGACGGCTTTCACACACACTTATCTCTCAGAACTGAGCATGTGGTGAGACGTTCTTTCATCTAGCACCAAGGGAACGGGTTGCAGGAGAAACTTTTATTCTGGTTTATCAGTCTGTTTCGTAGTGCCGGTTTGAAGTTCCTGAATTTTTCACTGTAAAACATTGTTGGAGCTAGTACAACCCCATATATATCTATGGAGTGGAGATTGCAACTGAAAATAAACATTTTGTTCCCAACACGCTAGGTGAATTTCGGCTTTCACACACACTTATCTCTCAGAACAGACCATGTGGATAGACGTTCGTTCATCTAGCACCAAGGGAACGGGTTGCCGGACAAAATTTTACTCTGGATTCTCAGTCTGTTTCCTAGTGCCGTTTTGAAGTTCCTGCAGCTTTCACTGTGAAACCGAGTTGAAGCTCGTACCTCCCCTTATATATGTATGGAGTGGATTTTGCAACTGTAAAGTAACATAATTTTCCCAGCAAGCTAGGTGAAGAACGGCTTTCACACACACAAATCTCTCAGAACTGAGCATGTGGAGAGACTTTCGTTCATCTAGCACCAAGGGAGCAGTTTGCAAGAGAAACTTTTACTCTGGTCTCTCAGTCTGTTTCCTAGTGCCGGTTTGAATTTCCTGCAGTTGTCTCTCTAAAACCGTGTTGGAGCTAGTATCTCCCCATATATATGTATGTAGTGGAGTTTGCCACTGAAAAGAAACTTTGTGTTCCCAACAAGCTAGGTGAAAAACGGCTTTCACACACACTTATCTCTCAGAAGTGAGCATGTGGAGAGACTTTCGTTCATCTAGCACCAAGGGAACGGGTTGCAGGAGAAACATTTACTCTGGTTTCTCAGTATGTTTCCTAGTGCGGGTTTGATTTTCCCGCAGTTTTCATTGTAAAACCGAGTTGGAACTAGTACCTCCCCCTGTAAATGTATGGAGTGGAGTTTGCAACTGAAAATAAACATTTTGTTCCCAACAAGATAGGAGAAGTTCGGCTTTCACACACACTTATCTCTCAGAACAGACCATATGGAGAGACGTTCGTTCATCTAGCACCAAGGGAACGGGTTGCAAGAGAAACTATTACTCTGGTTCTCAATATGTTTCCTAGTGCTGGTTTGATGTTCCTGCAGTTTTCACTGTAAAACCGAGTTGGAGCTAGTACCCCCCCATATATATGAATGGTTTGGAGTTTGCAACTGAAAAGAAACTTTGTGTTCCCAACAAGCTAGGTGAAGGACGGCTTTCACACAAACTTATCTCTCAGAATTGAGCATGTGGAGAGACGTTCGTTCATCTAGCATGAAGGGAACGTGTTGCAGGAGAAACTTTTACTCTGGTTTCACAGTCTGTTTCCTAGTGCCAGTTTGAAGTCCTGCAGTTTTCACTGAAAAACCGGGTTGGAGCTATTACCTCCCAATATATATGTATGGAGTGGAGTTTGCCACTGAAAAGAAACTTTGTGTTCCCAACAAGCTAGGTGAAGGACGGCTTTCACACACACTTATCTCTCAGAACTGAGCATGTGGTGAGACGTTCTTTCATCTAGCACCAAGGGAACGGGTTGCAGGAGAAACTTTTATTCTGGTTTATCAGTCTGTTTCGTAGTGCCGGTTTGAAGTTCCTGAATTTCGGCTTTCACACACACTTATCTCTCAGAACAGACCATGTGGATAGACGTTCGTTCATCTAGCACCAAGGGAACGGGTTGACGGACAAAATTTTACTCTGGATTCTCAGTCTGTTTCCTACTGCCGGTTTGAAGTTCCTGCAGCTTTCACTGTAAAACCGAGTTGAAGCTCGTACCTCCCCATATATATGTATGGATTGGAGTTTACAACTGTAAAGTAACTTTATTTTCCCAACAAGCTAGGTGAAGAACGGCTTTCACACACACAAATCTCTCAGAACTGAACATGTGGAGAGACGTTAGTTCATCTAGCATCAAGGGAACAGTTTGCAAGAGAAACTTTTACTCTGGTTTCTCAGTCTGTTTCCTAGTGCCGGTTTGAATTTCCTGCAGTTGTCACTCTAAAACCGTGTTGGAGCTAGTATCTCCCCATATATATTTATGTAGTGGATTGGGCCACTGAAAAGAAACTTTGTGTTCCCAACAAGCTAGTTGAAAGACGGCTTTCACACACACTTATCTCTCAGAAGTGAGCATGTGGATAGATGTTCGTTCATTTAGCAACAAGGGAACGGGTTGCAGGAGAAACATTTACTCTGGTTTCTCAGTATGTTTCCTAGTGCCGGTTTGATGTTCCCGCAGTTTTCACTGTAAAACTGAGTTGGAGCTATTACCTCCCCATATATATGTATGAAGTGGAGTTTGCAACTGAAAAGAAACTTTGTTTTCCCAACAATCTAGGTGAAGTACGGCTTTAACACACACTTATCTCTCAGAACTGAGCATGTAGAGAGACTTTCGTTCATCTAGCACCAAGGGAACGGGATGCAGGGAAAATTTTACTCTGGTTTCTCAGACTGTTTCCTAGTGCCCGTTTGAAGTTATTGCAGTTTTCACTGTAAAACCGAGTTGGAGCTAGTACCTCCCCATATATATGTATGGATTGTTGTTTGCAACAGAAAAGGAACTTTGCATTCCCAACAACCTAGGTGAAGGACGACTTTCACACACACTTATCTCTCAGAACTAAGCATGTGGAGAGACGTTCGTTCATCTAGCACCAAGGGAACGGGATGCAGGGAAACTTTTACTGTGGTTTCTCAGTCTGTTTCCTAGGGCCGGTTTGAAGTTCCTGCAGTTTTCACTGTAAAACCGAGTTGGAGCTGGTACCTCCCCCTAAATATGTATGGATTGGAGTTTGCAAATAAAAAAAAACTTTGTGTTCCCAAAAATCTAGGTGAGTACGGCTTTCACACACACTTATCTCTCAGAACAGAGCATGTGGAGAATCTTTCGTTCATCTAGCATGTAGGGAACGGGATGCATGGAAACTTTTACTCTGGTTTCTCAGTCTGTTTCCTAGTGACGGTTTGAAGTTATTGCAGTTTTCACTGTTAAACGGAGTTAGAGCTAGTACATCCCCATATATATGTTTGGAGTGGGGTTAGCAACAGAAAAGGAACTTTGTGTTCCCAAAAAATTAGGTGAAGGACGGCTTTCACACACACTTATCTCTCAGAAATGAACATGGGAAGAGAAGTTCGTTCATCTAGCACCAAGGGAACGGGTTGCCGGACATAATTTTACTCTGGATTCTCAGTCTGTTTCCTAGTGCCGTTTTGAAGTTCCTGCAGCTTTCACTGTGAAACCGAGTTGAAGCTCGTACCTCCCCTTATATATGTATGGAGTGGATTTTGCAACTGTAAAGTAACATAATTTTCCCAGCAAGCTAGGTGAAGAACGGCTTTCACACACACAAATCTCTCAGAACTGAGCATGTGGAGAGACTTTCGTTCATCTAGCACCAAGGGAACAGTTTGCAAGAGAAACTTTTACTCTGGTCTCTCAGTCTGTTTCCTAGTGCCGGTTTGAATTTCCTGCAGTTGTCTCTCTAAAACCGTGTTGGAGCTAGTATCTCCCCATATATATGTATGTAGTGGAGTTTGCCACTGAAAAGAAACTTTGTGTTCCCAACAAGCTAGGTGAAAGACGGCTTTCACACACACTTATCTCTCAGAAGTGAGCATGTGGAGAGACTTTCGTTCATCTAGCACCAAGGGAACGGGTTGCAGGAGAAACATTTACTCTGGTTTCTCAGTATGTTTCCTAGTGCGGGTTTGATTTTCCCGCAGTTTTCATTGTAAAACCGAGTTGGAACTAGTACCTCCCCCTGTAAATGTATGGAGTGGTGTTTGCAACTGAAAATAAACATTTTGTTCCCAACAAGATAGGAGAAGTTCGGCTTTCACACACACTTATCTCTCAGAACAGACCATATGGAGAGACGTTCGTTCATCTAGCACCAAGGGAACGGGTTGCAAGAGAAACTATTACTCTGGTTCTCAATATGTTTCCTAGTGCTGGTTTGATGTTCCTGCAGTTTTCACTGTAAAACCGAGTTGGAGCTAGTACCCCCCCATATATATGAATGGTTTGGAGTTTGCAACTGAAAAGAAACTTTGTGTTCCCAACAAGCTAGGTGAAGGACGGCTTTCACACAAACTTATCTCTCAGAATTGAGCATGTGGAGAGACGTTCGTTCATCTAGCATGAAGGGAACGTGTTGCAGGAGAAACTTTTACTCTGGTTTCACAGTCTGTTTCCTAGTGCCAGTTTGAATTCCTGCAGTTTTCACTGAAAAACCGGGTTGGAGCTATTACCTCCCAATATATATGTATGGAGTGGAGTTTGCCACTGAAAAGAAACTTTGTGTTCCCAACAAGCTAGGTGAAGGACGGCTTTCACACACACTTATCTCTCAGAACTGAGCATGTGGTGAGACGTTCTTTCATCTAGCACCAAGGGAACGGGTTGCAGGAGAAACTTTTATTCTGGTTTATCAGTCTGTTTCGTAGTGCCGGTTTGAAGTTCCTGAATTTCGGCTTTCACACACACTTATCTCTCAGAACAGACCATGTGGATAGACGTTCGTTCATCTAGCACCAAGGGAACGGGTTGACGGACAAAATTTTACTCTGGATTCTCAGTCTGTTTCCTACTGCCGGTTTGAATTTCCTGCAGCTTTCACTGTAAAACCGAGTTGAAGCTTGTACCTCCCCATATATATGTATGGATTGGAGTTTACAACTGTAAAGTAACTTTATTTTCCCAACAAGCTAGGTGAAGAACGGCTTTCACACACACAAATCTCTCAGAACTGAACATGTGGAGAGACGTTAGTTCATCTAGCATCAAGGGAACAGTTTGCAAGAGAAACTTTTACTCTGGTTTCTCAGTCTGTTTCCTAGTGCCGGTTTGAATTTCCTGCAGTTGTCACTCTAAAACCGTGTTGGAGCTAGTATCTCCCCATATATATTTATGTAGTGGATTGGGCCACTGAAAAGAAACTTTGTGTTCCCAACAAGCTAGTTGAAAGACGGCTTTCACACACACTTATCTCTCAGAAGTGAGCATGTGGATAGATGTTCGTTCATTTAGCAACAAGGGAACGGGTTGCAGGAGAAACATTTACTCTGGTTTCTCAGTATGTTTCCTAGTGCCGGTTTGATGTTCCCGCAGTTTTCACTGTAAAACTGAGTTGGAGCTATTACCTCCCCATATATATGTATGAAGTGGAGTTTGCAACGGAAAAGAAACTTTGTTTTCCCAACAATCTAGGTGAAGTACGGCTTTAACACACACTTATCTCTCAGAACTGAGCATGTAGAGAGACTTTCGTTCATCTAGCACCAAGGGAACGGGATGCAGGGAAAATTTTACTCTGGTTTCTCAGACTGTTTCCTAGTGCCCGTTTGAAGTTATTGCAGTTTTCACTGTAAAACCGAGTTGGAGCTAGTACCTCCCCATATATATGTATGGATTGTTGTTTGCAACGGAAAAGGAACTTTGCATTCCCAACAACCTAGGTGAAGGACGACATTCACACACACTTATCTCTCAGAACTAAGCATGTGGAGAGACTTTCGTTCATCTAGCACCAAGGGAACGGGATGCAGGGAAACTTTTACTGTGGTTTCTCAGTCTGTTTCCTAGGGCCGGTTTGAAGTTCCTGCAGTTTTCACTGTAAAACCGAGTTGGAGCTTGTACCTCCCCCTAAATATGTATGGATTGGAGTTTGCAAATAAAAAAAAACTTTGTGTTCCCAAAAATCTAGGTGAGTACGGCTTTCACACACACTTATCTCTCAGAACAGAGCATGTGGAAGACGTTCGTTCATCTAGCACCAAGGGAACGGTTTGCAGGAGAAACTTTTACTCTGGTTGCTCACTCTGTTTCCTAGTGCCGCTTTGAATTTCCTGCATTTTCACTGTAAAACAGTGTTAGAGCTGGTACCTGCCCATATATATGTATGGAGTGGAGTTTGCAACTGAAAGTAAACATTGTATTCCCAACAAGAGAGGTGAAGGACGGCTTTCACACACTATAATCTCTCAGAACTTAGCATGTAGAGAGACTTTCGTTCATCTAGCACCAAGGGAACGGGATGCAGGGAAAATTTTACTCTGGTTTCTCAGACTGTTTCCTAGTGCCCGTTTGAAGTTATTGCAGTTTTCACTGTAAAACCGAGTTGGAGCTAGTACCTCCCCATATATATGTATGGATTGTTGTTTGCAACAGAAAAGGAACTTTGCATTCCCAACAACCTAGGTGAAGGACGACTTTCACACACACTTATCTCTCAGAACAAAGCATGTGGAGAGACGTTCGTTCATCTAGCACCAAGGGAACGGGATGCTGGGAAACTTTTACTGTGGTTTCTCAGTCTGTTTCCTAGGGCCAGTTTGAAGTTCCTGCAGTTTTCACTGTAAAACCGAGTTGGAGCTGGTACCTCCCCCTAAATATGTATGGATTGGAGTTTGCAAATACAAAAAAACTTTGTGTTCCCAACAATCTAGGTGAAGTACGGCTTTCACACACACTTATCTCTCAGAACAGAGCATGTGGAGAATCTTTCGTTCATCTAGCATGTAGGGAACGGGATACATGGAAACTTTTACTCTGGTTTCTCAGTCTGTTTCCTAGTGACGGTTTGAAGTTATTGCAGTTTTCACTGTTAAACGGAGTTAGAGCTAGTACATCCCCATATATATGTTTGGAGTGGGGTTAGCAACAGAAAAGGAACTTTGTGTTCCCAAAAAATTAGGTGAAGGACGGCTTTCACACACACTTATCTCTCAGAAATGAACATGTGAAGAGAAGTTCGTTCATCTAGCACCAAGGGAACGGGATGCAGGAGAAAAATTTACACTGGTTTCTCAGTCTGTTTCCTAGTGCCGGTTTGAAGTTCCTGCAGTTTTCACTGTAAAACCGAGTTGGAGCATGTACCTCTCCATATATATGTATGGAGTGCAGTTTGCAACTTAAAAGAAACTTTGTGTTCCCAACAAGCTAGGTGAAGGACGGCTTTCACACACACTTATCTCTCAGAACTGAACATGTGAAGAAACTTTCGTTCATCTAGCACCAATGGAACGGGTTACAGGAGAAATTTTACTCTGCTTTCTTTGTCTGTTTCCTAGTGCCTGTTTGAAGTTTCTGCATTTTTCATTGTAAAACCGACTTGGAGCTAGTTCCTCCCCATATATATGTATGGAGTGGAGTTTGCAACTGAAAAAGAACTTTGTGTTTCCAACAAGCTAGGTGAAGGACGGCTTTCACACACACTTATCTCTCAGAACTGAGCATGTGGAAGACGTTCGTTCATCTAGCACCAAGGGAACGGTTTGCAGGAGAAACTTTTACTCTGGTTGCTCAGTCTGTTTCCTAGTGCCGCTTTTAATTTCCTGCATTTTCACTGTAAAACAGTGTTAGAGCTGGTACCTGCCCATATATATGTATGGAGTGGAGTTTGCAACTGAAAGTAAACATTGTATTCCCAACAAGAGAGGTGAAGGACGGCTTTCACACACAAATATCTCTCAGAAATGAGCATTTGGAGAGACGTTCGCTCATCTAGCACCAGGGAACGGGTGGCAGGAGAAACTTTTACTCTGGTTTCTCAGTCTGTTTCCTAGTGCCGTTTAGAATTTCCTGCAGTTTTCACTGTAAAACCGAGATGGAGCTAGTCCCTCCCCATATATATGTATGGAGTGGAGTTTGCAATGGAATAAAAACATTGTGTTCCCAACAAGCTAGGTGAAGGACGGCTTTCACACACACTTATCTCTCAGAACTGAGCATGTGGAGAGACGTTCGTTCATCTAGAACCAAGGGAACGGGTTGCAGGAGAAACTTATATTCTGGTTTCTCAGTCGGTTTCCTAGTGCCGATTTGAAGTTCTTGCAGTTTTCACTGTAAAACTGAGTTGGAGCTAGTACCTCCCCATATATATGTATGGAGTGGAGTTTGCAACTGAAAAGAAACTTTGTGTTCCCAACAAACTAGGTGAAGTACGGCTTACACACACAGTTATCTCTCAGAACTCAGCATGTGGAGGGACATTCGTTCATATAGCACCAAGGGAACGGGATGCAGAAAAACTTTGACTCTTGTTTCTCATTCTGTTTCCTAGAGCCGTTTTGAAGTTATCGCAGTTTTCACTGTAAATCCGAGTTGGAGCTAATACCTCCCCATATATATGTATGGAGTGGAGATTGCAACTGAAAAGAAACTTTATGTTCCCAACAATCTAGATGAAGGACGGCTTTCACACACAATTATCTCTCAGAACTGAACATGTGGAGTGACGTTCGTTCACCTAGCACCAAGGGAACGCTTTGCAGGAGAAACTTTTACTCTGGTTTCTCAGTCTGTTTCCTAGTGCCGGTTTGAAATTCCTTCAGTTCTCACTGTAAAATAGAGTTGGAACAAGCACCTTCCCATATATATTTATGGAGTGGTGTTTGGAACTGAAAAGAAACTATGTGTTCCCAACAAGCTACGTGAAGGATGGCTTTCACACACACTTATCTCTCAGAACTGAGTATGTGGAGGGACGTTCGTTCATCTAGCACCAAGGGAACGGTTTGCAGGAGAAACTTTTACTCTGGTTTCTCAGTCTGTTTCCTATTACCGTTTTGATGTTCCTGCAGTTTTCACTGTAAATACGATTTGGAGCTAGAACATCCCCTTATATATATATGGAGTGGGGTTTGCAAGTGAAAAGAACCTTTGTGTTCCCAACAAGCTAGGTGAAGGACGGCTTTCACACACATTTATCTCTCAGAACTAAGCATGTGGAGAGATATTCTTTCATCTAGCACCAAGGGAGCGGGTTGCAGGAAAAATTGTACTCTGATTTCTCAGTTTGTTTCCTAGTGCCGGTTTGAATTTCCTGCAGTTTTCACTGTAAAATCGGGTTGGAGCTAATACTACCCCATATATATGTATGGAGATTGGTTTTGACCTGAAAAGAAACTTTGTGTTCCCAACAAGTTAGGTGAAGAACGGCTTTCAAACAAAGGTTTCTCTCAGAACCGAGCAAGTGGAGAGACTTCGTTCACCTAGCAAAAATGGAACGGGATGCAGGAGAATCTATTACTCTGGTTTCTCAGTCTGTTTCCTAGTGCCGGTTTGAAGTTCCTGCAGTTTTCACCTTAAAACCGTGTTGGAGCTAGTATCTCCCCCTATATATGTATGGAGTGGTGTTGGCAACTGAAAATAAACAATGTGTTCCCAACAAGCTAGGTGAAGGAATGCTTTCACACACACTTATCTCTCAGAACTGAGCATGTGGAGAGACTTTCGTTCATCTAGCACCAAGGGAACGGGATGCAGGGAAACTTTTACTATGGTTTCTCAGTCTGTTTCATAGTGCCGGTTTGAAGATATTGCAGTTTTCACTGTAAAACCGAGTTGGAGCTAGTACCTCCCCATAAATATGTATGGAGTGGAGTTTGCAAAAGAAAAGGAATTGTGTTCCCAACAAGCTAGGTGAAGGTCGGCTTTCACACACAATTATCTCTCAGAACTGTGCATGTGGAGAGACGTTCGTTCATCTAGCATCAAGGGAACGGGGTGCAGGAGAAACTTTTACTCTGGTTTCTCAGTCTGTTTCCTAGTGCCGGTTTGAAGTTCCTGCAGTTTTCACTGTAAAACCGAGTTGGAGCTAGTACCTCCCCCTATATATGTATGAAGAGGAGTTTGCAACTGAAAAAACTTTTTGTTCCCAACAAGCTAGGTGAAGGTCGACTTTCACTCACACTTATATCTCAGAACACACCATGTGGAGAGAAGTTCGTTCATCTAGCACCAAGGGAACGTGTTGCAGGAGAAACTTTTACTCTGGTTTCTCAGTCTGTTTCCTAGTGCCAGTTTGAATTTCCTGCAGTTTCACTGTAAAACAGTGTTGGAGCTTTTAACTGCCCATATATATGTATGGAGTGGAGTTTGCAAATGAAAATAAATTTTGTGTTTCCAACAAGCTACTTGAAGGACGGCTTTAACACACAAATATCCCTGAGAAATGAGCATGTGGAAAGACGTTCGCTCATCTAGCACCAAGGGAACGGGTGGCAGGAGTAAGTTTTACTCTGGTTTCACAGTCTGTTTCCTAGTGCCAGTTTGAAGTCCTGCAGTTTTCACTGAAAAACCGGGTTGGAGCTATTACCTCCCAATATATATGTACGGAGTGGAGTTTGCCACTGAAAAGAACCTTTGTGTTCCCAACAAGCTAGGTGAAGGACGGCTTTCACACACACTTATCTCTCAGAACTGAGCATGTGGTGAGACGTTCTTTCATCTAGCACCAAGGGAACGGGTTGCAGGGGAAACTTTTATTCTGGTTTATCAGTCTGTTTCGTAGTGCCGGTTTGAAGTTCCTGAATTTTTCACTGTAAAACATTGTTGGAGCTAGTACAACCCCATATATATCTATGGAGGGGAGATTGCAACTGAAAATTAACATTTTGTTCCCAACACGCTAGGTGAATTTCGGCTTTCACACACACTTATCTCTCAGAACAGACCATGTGGATAGACGTTCGTTCATCTAGCACCAAGGGAACGGGTTGCCGGACAAAATTTTACTCTGGATTCTCAGTCTGTTTCCTAGTGCCGTTTTGAATTTCCTGCAGCTTTCACTGTGAAACCGAGTTGAAGCTCGTACCTCCCCATATATATGTATGGAGTGGATTTTGCAACTGTAAAATAACATAATTTTCACAGCAAGCTAGGTGAAGAACGGCTTTCACACACACAAATCTCTCAGAACTGAGCATGTGGAGAGACTTTCGTTCATCTAGCACCAAGGGAACAGTTTGCAAGAGAAACTTTTACTCTGGTCTCTCAGTCTGTTTCCTAGTGCCGGTTTGAATTTCCTGCAGTTGTCTCTCTAAAACCGTGTTGGAGCTAGTATCTCCCCATATATATGTATGTAGTGGAGTTTGCCACTGAAAAGAAACTTTGTGTTCCCAACAAGCTAGGTGAAAGACGGCTTTCACACACAGTTATCTCTCAGAAGTGAGCATGTGGAGAGACGTTCGTTCATCTAGCACCAAGGGAACGGGTTGCAGGAGAAACATTTACTCTGGTTTCTCATTATGTTTCCTAGTGCGGGTTTGATTTTCCCGCAGTTTTCATTGTAAAACCGAGTTGGAACTAGTACCTCCCCCTGTAAATGTATGGAGTGGAGTTTGCAACTGAAAATAAACATTTTGTTCCCAACAAGATAGGAGAAGTTCGGCTTTCACACACACTTATCTCTCAGAACAGACCATATGGAGAGACGTTCGTTCATCTAGCACCAAGGGAACGGGTTGCAAGAGAAACTATTACTCTGGTTCTCAATATGTTTCCTAGTGCTGGTTTGATGTTCCTGCAGTTTTCACTGTAAAACCGAGTTGGAGCTAGTACCCCCCCATATATATGAATGGTTTGGAGTTTGCAACTGAAAAGAAACTTTTGTGTTCCCAACAAGCTAGGTGAAGGACGGCTTTCACACAAATTTATCTCTCAGAATTGAGCATGTGGAGAGACGTTCGTTCATCTAGCATGAAGGGAACGTGTTGCAGGAGAAACTTTTACTCTGGTTTCACAGTCTGTTTCCTAGTGCCAGTTTGAATTCCTGCAGTTTTCACTGAAAAACCGGGTTGGAGCTATTACCTCCCAATATATATGTATGGAGTGGAGTTTGCCACTGAAAAGAAACTTTTTGTTCCCAACAAGCTAGGTGAAGGACGGCTTTCACACACACTTATCTCTCAGAACTGAGCATGTGGTGAGACGTTCTTTCATCTAGCACCAAGGGAACGGGTTGCAGGAGAAACTTTTATTCTGGTTTATCAGTCTGTTTCGTAGGGCCGGTTTGAAGTTCCTGAATTTCGGCTTTCACACACACTTATCTCTCAGAACAGACCATGTGGATAGACGTTCGTTCATCTAGCACCAAGGGAACGGGTTGACGGACAAAATTTTACTCTGGATTCTCAGTCTGTTTCCTACTGCCGGTTTGAAGTTCCTGCAGCTTTCACTGTAAAACCGAGTTGAAGCTCGTACCTCCCCATATATATGTATGGAGTGGAGTTTACAACTGTAAAATAACTTTATTTTCCCAACAAGCTAGGTGAAGAACGGCTTTCACACACACAAAACTCTCAGAACTGAACATGTGGAGAGACGTTAGTTCATCTAGCATCAAGGGAACAGTTTGCAAGAGAAACTTTTACTCTGGTTTCTCAGTCTGTTTCCTAGTGCCGGTTTGAATTTCCTGCAGTTGTCTCTCTAAAACCGTGTTGGAGCTAGTATCTCCCCATATATATTTATGTAGTGGATTGGGCCACTGAAAAGAAACTTTGTGTTCCCAACAAGATAGTTGAAAGACGGCTTTCACACACACTTATCTCTCAGAAGTGAGCATGTGGATAGACGTTCGTTCATTTAGCAACAAGGGAACGGGTTGCAGGAGAAACATTTACTCTGGTTTCTCAGTATGTTTCCTAGTGCCGGTTTGATGTTCCCGCAGTTTTCACTGTAAAACTGAGTTGGAGCTATTACCTCCCCATATATATGTATGAAGTGGAGTTTGCAACTGAAAAGAAACTTTGTTTTCCCAACAATCTAGGTGAAGTACGGCTTTAACACACACTTATCTCTCAGAACTGAGCATGTAGAGAGAGTTTCGTTCATCTAGCACCAAGGGAACGGGATGCAGGGAAAATTTTACTCTAGTTTCTCAGACTGTTTCCTAGTGCCCGTTTGAAGTTATTGCAGTTTTCACTGTAAAACCGAGTTGGAGCTAGTACCTCCCCATATATATGTATGGATTGTTGTTTGCAACAGAAAAGGAACTTTGCATTCCCAACAACCTAGGTGAAGGACGACTTTCACACACACTTATCTCTCAGAACTAAGCATGTGGAGAGACGTTCGTTCATCTAGCACCAAGGGAACGGGATGCAGGGAAACTTTTACTGTGGTTTCTCAGTCTGTTTCCTAGGGCCGGTTTGAAGTTCCTGCAGTTTTCACTGTAAAACCGAGTTGGAGCTGGTACCACCCCCTAAATATGTATGGATTGGAGTTTGCAAATACAAAAAAACTTTGTGTTCCCAACAATCTAGGTGAAGTACGGCTTTCACACACACTTATCTCTCAGAACAGAGCATGTGGAGAATCTTTCGTTCATCTAGCATGTAGGGAACGGGATGCATGGAAACTTTTACTCTGGTTTCTCAGTCTGTTTCCTAGTGACGGTTTGAAGTTATTGCAGTTTTCACTGTTAAACGGAGTTAGAGCTAGTACATCCCCATATATATGTTTGGAGTGGGGTTAGCAACAGAAAAGGAACTTTGTGTTCCCAAAAAATTAGGTGAAGGACGGCTTTCACACACACTTATCTCTCAGAAATGAACATGTGAAGAGAAGTTCGTTCATCTAGCACCAAGGGAACGGGATGCAGGAGAAAAATTTACACTGGTTTCTCAGTCTGTTTCCTAGTGCCGGTTTGAAGTTCCTGCAGTTTTCACTGTAAAACCGAGTTGGAGCATGTACCTCTCCATATATATGTATGGAGTGCAGTTTGCAACATAAAAGAAACTTTGTGTTCCCAACAAGCTAGGTGAAGGACGGCTTTCACACACACTTATCTCTCAGAACTGAGTATGTGGTGAGACGTTCTTTCATCTAGCACCAAGGGAACGGGTTGCAGGAGAAACTATTATTCTGGTTTATCTGTCTGTTTCGTAGTGCCGGTTTGAAGTTCCTGAATTTCGGCTTTCACACACACTTATCTCTCAGAACAGACCATGTGAATAGACGTTCGTTCATCTAGCACGAAGGGAACGGTTTGCAGGATAAACTTTTACTCTGGTTGCTCAGTCTGTTTCCTAGTGCCGCTTTTAATTTCCTGCATTTTCACTGTAAAACAGTGTTAGAGCTGGTACCTGCCCATATATATGTATGGAGTGGAGTTTGCAACTGAAAATAAACATTGTATTCCCAACAAGAGAGGTGAAGGACGGCTTTCACACACAAATATCTCTCAGAAATGAGCATTTGGAGAGACGTTCGCTCATCTAGCACCAGGGAACGGGTGGCAGGAGAAACTTTTACTCTGGTTTCTCAGTCTGTTTCCTAGTGCCGTTTAGAATTTCCTGCAGTTTTCACTGTAAAACCGAGATGGAGCTAGTCCCTCACCATATATATGTATGGAGTGAAGTTTGCAATGGAATAAAAACATTGTGTTCCCAACAAGCTAGGTGAAGGACGGCTTTCACACACACTTATCTCTCAGAACTGAGCATGTGGAGAGACGTTCGTTCATCTAGAACCAAGGGAACGGGTTGCAGGAGAAACTTATATTCTGGTTTCTCAGTCGGTTTCCTAGTGCCGATTTGAAGTTCTTGCAGTTTTCACTGTAAAACTGAGTTGGAGCTAGTACCTCCCCATATATATGTATGGAGTGGAGTTTGCAACTGAAAAGAAACTTTGTGTTCCCAACAATCTAGGTGAAGAACGGCTTTCACACACACAAATCTCTCAGAACTGAGCATGTGGTGTGACGTTCGTTCATCTAGCACCAAGGGAACAGTTTGCAAGAGAAACTTTTACTCTGGTTTCTCAGTCTGTTTCCTAGTGCCGGTTTGAATTTCCTGCAGTTGTCTCTCTAAAACCGTGTTGGAGCTAGTATCTCCCCATATATACGTATGTAGTGGAGTTTGCCACTGAAAAGAAACTTTGTGTTCCAACAAGCTAGGTGAAAGACGGCTTTCACACACACTTATCTCTCAGAACTGAGCATGTGGAGAGACGTTCGTTCATCTAGCACCAAGGGAACGGGTTGCAGGAGAAACATTTACTCTGGTTTCTCAGTATGTTTCCTAGTGCCGGTTTGATTTTCCCGCAGTTTTCATTGTAAAACCGAGTTGGAACTAGTACCTCCCCCTGTAAATGTATGGAATGGAGTAGCAACTGAAAATAAAAATTTTGTTCCCAACAAGCTAGGTGAAGTTCGGCTTTCACACACACTTATCTCTCAGAGCAGAACATATGGAGAGACGTTCGTTCATCTAGCACCAAGGGAACGGGTTGCAAGAGAAACTATTACTCTGGTTCTCAATATGTTTCCTAGTGCCGGTTTTATGTTCCTGCAGTTTTCACTGTAAAACCGAGTTGGAGCTAGTACCCCCCCATAAATATGAATGGAGTGGAGTTTGCAACTGAAAAGAAACTTTGTGTTCCCAACAAGCTATGTGAAGGACGGCTTTCACACAAACTTATCTCTCAGAATTGAGCATGTGGAGAGACGTTCGTTCATCTAGCATGAAGGGAACGTGTTGCAGGAGAAACTTTTACTCTGGTTTCACAGTCTGTTTCCTAGTGCCAGTGTGAATTCCTGCAGTTTTCACTGAAAAACCGGGTTGGAGCTATTACCTCCCAATATATATGTATGGAGTGGAGTTTGCCACTGAAAAGAAACTTTGTTTTCCCAACAAGCTAGGTGAAGGACGGCTTTCACACACACTTATCTCTCAGAACTGAGCATGTGGTGAGACGTTCTTTCATCTAGCATCAAGGGAACGGGTTGCCGGACAAAATTTTACTCTGGATTCTCAGTCTGTTTCCTAGTGCCGGTTTGAAGATCCTGCAGCTTTCACTGTAAAACCGAGTTGAAGCTCGTACCTCCCCATATATATGTATGGAGTGGAGTTTGCAACAGTAAAGTAACTTTATTTTCCCAACAAGCTAGATGAAGAACGGCTCTCACACACACAAAGCTCTCAGAACTGAACATGTGGAGAGACGTTAGTTCATCTAGCACCAAGGGAACAGTTTGCAAGAGAAACTTTTACTCTGGTTTCTCAGTCTGTTTCCTAGTGCCGGTTTGAATTTCCTGCAGTTGTCACTCTAAAACCGTGTTGGAGCTAGTATCTCCCCATATATATGTATGTAGTGGATTTTGCCACTGAAAAGAAACTATGTGTTCCCAACAAGCTAGGTGAAAGACGGCTTTCACACACACTTATCTCTCAGAAGTGAGCTTGTGGAGAAACGTTCGTTCATCTAGCACCAAGGGAACGGTTTGCAGGAGAAACTTTTACTCTGGTTTCTCAGTCTGTTTCCTAGTGCCGGTTTGATGTTCCCGCAGTTTTCACTGTAAAACTGAGTTGGAGCTATTACCTCCCCATATATATGTATGGAGTGGAGTTTGCAACTGAAAAGAAACTTTGTGTTCCCAACAATCTAGGTGAAGTACGGCTTTAACACACACTTATCTCTCAGAACTGAGCATGTGGAGAGACTTTCGTTCATCTAGCACCAAGGGAACGGGTTGCAGGGAAAATTTTACTCTGGTTTCTCAGACTGTTTCCTAGTGCCGGTTTGAAGTTATTGCAGTTTTCACTGTAAAACCGAGTTGGAGCTAGTACCTCCCCATATATATGTATGGAGTGTTGTTTGCAACAGAAAAGGAACTTTGCATTCCCAACAACCTAGGTGAAGGACGACTTTCACACACACTTATCTCTCAGAACTGAGCATGTGGAGAAATGTTCGTTCATCTAGCACCAAGGGAACGGGATGCAGGGAAACATTTACTGTGGTTTCTCAGTCTGATTCCTATTGCCGGTTTGAAGTTCCTGCAGTTTTCACTGTAAAACCGAGTTGGAGCTGGTACCTCCCCCTGAATATGTATGGATTGGAGTTTGCAAATAAAAAAAAAACTTTGTGTTCCCAACAATCTAGGTGAAGTACGGCTTTCACACACACTTATCTCTCAGAACTGAGCATGTGTAGAAACTTTCGTTCATCTAGCATGAAGGGAACGTGATGCATGGAAACTTTTACTCTGGTTTCTCAGTCTGTTTCCTAGTGACGGTTTGAAGTTATTGCAGTTTTCACTGTTAAACCGAGTTAGAGCTAGTACATCCCCATATATATGTTTGAAGTGGGGTTAGGAACAGGAAAGGAACTTTGTGTTCCCAAAACATTAGGTGAAGGACGGCTTTCACACACACTTATCTCTCAGAAATGAACATGTGAAGAGAAGTTCGTTCATCTAGCACCAAGGGAACGGGATGCAGGAGAAAAATTTACACTGGTTTCTCAGTCTGTTTCCTAGTGCCGGTTTGAAGTTCCTGCAGTTTTCACTGTAAAACCGAGTTGGAGCATGTACCTCTCCATATATATGTATGGAGTGCAGTTTGCAACTTAAAAGAAACTTTGTGTTCCCAACAAGCTAGGTGAAGGACGGCTTTCACACACACTTATCTCTCAGAACTGAACATGTGGAGAAACTTTCGTTCATCTAGCACCAATGGAACGGGTTACAGGAGAAATTTTACTCTGCTTTCTTTGTCTGTTTCCTAGTGCCTGTTTGAAGTTTCTGCATTTCTCATTGTAAAACCGACTTGGAGCTAGTTCCTCCCCATATATATGTATGGAGTGGAGTTTGCAACTGAAAAAGAACTTTGTGTTTCCAACAAGCTAGGTGAAGGACGGCTTTCACACACACTTATCTCTCAGAACTGAGCATGTGGAAGACGTTCGTTCATCTAGCACCAAGGGAACGGTTTGCAGGAGAAACTTTTACTCTGGTTGCTCAGTCTGTTTCCTAGTGCCGCTTTTAATTTCCTGCATTTTCACTGTAAAACAGTGTTAGAGCTGGTACATGCCCATATATATGTATGGAGTGGAGTTTGCAACTGAAATTAAACATTGTATTCCCAACAAGAGAGGTGAAGGACGGCTTTCACACACAAATATCTCTCAGAAATGAGCATTTGGAGAGACGTTCGCTCATCTAGCACCAGGGAACGGGTGGCAGGAGAAACTTTTACTCTGGTTTCTCAGTCTGTTTCCTAGTGCCGTTTAGAATTTCCTGCAGTTTTCACTGTAAAACCGAGATGGAGCTAGTCCCTCCCCATATATATGTATGGAGTGGAGTTTGCAATGGAATAAAAACATTGTGTTAACAACAAGCTAGGTGAAGGACGGCTTTCACACACACTTATCTCTCAGAACTGAGCATGTGGAGAGACGTTCGTTCATCTAGCACCAAGGGAACGGGTTGCAGGAGAAACTTATATTCTGGTTTCTCAGTCGGTTTCCTAGTGCCGATTTGAAGTTCTTGCAGTTTTCACTGTAAAACTGAGTTGGAGCTAGTACCTCCCCATATATATGTATGGAGTGGAGTTTGCAACTGAAAAGAAACTTTGTGTTCCCAACAAGCTAGGTGAAGTACGGCTTACAATCACAGTTATCTCTCAGAACTCAGCATGTGGAGGGACGTTCGTTCATCTAGCACCAAGGGAACGGGATGCAGAAAAACTTTTACTCTGGTTTCTCATTCTGTTTCCTAGAGCCGGTTTGAAGTTATTGCAGGTTTCACAGTAAATCCGAGTTGGAGCTAGTATCTCCCCATACATATGTATGGTTTGGAGATTGCAACTGAAAAAAACTTTGTGTTCCCAACAATCTAGGTGAAGAACGGCTTTCACACACACAAATCTCTCAGAACTGAGCATGTGGTGTGACGTTCGTTCATCTAGCACCAAGGGAACAGTTTGCAAGAGAAACTTTTACTCTGGTTTCTCAGTCTGTTTCCTAGTGCCGGTTTGAATTTCCTGCAGTTGTCTCTCTAAAACCGTGTTGGAGCTAGTATCTCCCCATATATATGTATGTAGTGGAGTTTGCCACTGAAAAGAAACTTTGTGTTCCAACAAGCTAGGTGAAAGACGGCTTTCACACACACTTATCTCTCAGAACTGAGCATGTGGAGAGACGTTCGTTCATCTAGCACCAAGGGAACGGTTTGCAGGAGAAACATTTACTCTGGTTTCTCAGTATGTTTCCTAGTGCCGGTTTGATTTTCCCGCAGTTTTCATTGTAAAACCGAGTTGGAACTAGTACCTCCCCCTGTAAATGTATGGAATGGAGTAGCAACTGAAAATAAAAATTTTGTTCCCAACAAGCTAGGTGAAGTTCGGCTTTCACACACACTTATCTCTCAGAATTGAGCATGTGGAGAGACGTTCGTTCATCTAGCATGAAGGGAACGTGTTGCAGGAGAAACTTTTACTCTGGTTTCACAGTCTGTTTCCTAGTGCCAGTTTGAATTCCTGCAGTTTTCACTGAAAAACCGGGTTGGAGCTATTACCTCCCACTATATATGTATGGAGTGGAGTTTGCCACTGAAAAGAAACTTTGTTTTCCCAACAAGCTAGGTGAAGGACGGCTTTCACACACACTTATCTCTCAGAACTGAGCATTTGGTGAGACGTTCTTTCATCTAGCATCAAGGGAACGGGTTGCCGGACAAAATTTTACTCTGGATTCTCAGTCTGTTTCCTAGTGCCGGTTTGAAGATCCTGCAGCTTTCACTGTAAAACCGAGTTGAAGCTCGTACCTCCCCATATATATGTATGGAGTGGAGTTTGCAACAGTAAAGTAACTTTATTTTCCCAACAAGCTAGATGAAGAACGGCTCTCACACACACAAAGCTCTCAGAACTGAACATGTGGAGAGACGTTAGTTCATCTAGCACCAAGGGAACAGTTTGCAAGAGAAACTTTTACTCTGGTTTCTCAGTCTGTTTCCTAGTGCCGGTTTGAATTTCCTGCAGTTGTCACTCTAAAACCGTGTTGGAGCTAGTATCTCCCCATATATATGTATGTAGTGGATTTTGCCACTGAAAAGAATCTATGTGTTCCCAACAAGCTAGGTGAAAGACGGCTTTCACACACACTTATCTCTCAGAAGTGAGCTTGTGGAGAGACGTTCGTTCATCTAGCACCAAGGGAACGGTTTGCAGGAGAAACTTTTACTCTGGTTTCTCAGTCTGTTTCCTAGTGCCGGTTTGATGTTCCCGCAGTTTTCACTGTAAAACTGAGTTGGAGCTATTACCTCCCCATATATATGTATGGAGTGGAGTTTGCAACTGAAAAGAAACTTTGTGTTCCCAACAATCTAGGTGAAGTACGGCTTTAACACACACTTATCTCTCAGAACTGAGCATGTGGAGAGACTTTCGTTCATCTAGCACCAAGGGAACGGGTTGCAGGGAAAATTTTACTCTGGTTTCTCAGACTGTTTCCTAGTGCCGGTTTGAAGTTATTGCAGTTTTCACTGTAAAACCGAGTTGGAGCTAGTACCTCCCCATATATATGTATGGAGTGTTGTTTGCAACAGAAAAGGAACTTTGCATTCCCAACAACCTAGGTGAAGGACGACTTTCACACACACTTATCTCTCAGAACTGAGCATGTGGAGAAACGTTCGTTCATCTAGCACCAAGGGAACGGGATGCAGGGAAACATTTACTGTGGTTTCTCAGTCTGATTCCTAGGGCCGGTTTGTAGTTCCTGCAGTTTTCACTGTAAAACCGAGTTGGAGCTGGTACCTCCCCCTGAATATGTATGGATTGGAGTTTGCAAATAAAAAAAAAACTTTGTGTTCCCAACAATCTAGGTGAAGTACGGCTTTCACACACACTTATCTCTCAGAACTGAGCATGTGTAGAATCTTTCGTTCATCTAGCATGAAGGGAACGTGATGCATGGAAACTTTTACTCTGGTTTCTCAGTCTGTTTCCTAGTGACGGTTTGAAGTTATTGCAGTTTTCACTGTTAAACCGAGTTAGAGCTAGTACATCCCCATATATATGTTTGAAGTGGGGTTAGGAACAGGAAAGGAACTTTGTGTTCCCAAAAAATTAGGTGAAGGACGGCATTCACACACACTTATCTCTCAGAAATGAACATGTGAAGAGAAGTTCGTTCATCTAGCACCAAGGGAACGGGATGCAGGAGAAAAATTTACACTGGTTTCTCAGTCTGTTTCCTAGTGCCGGTTTGAAGTTCCTGCAGTTTTCACTGTAAAACCGAGTTGGAGCAAGTACCTCCCCATATATATGTATGGAGTGCAGTTTGCAACTTAAAAGAAACTTTGTGTTCCCAACAAGCTAGGTGAAGGACGGCTTTCACACACACTTATCTCTCAGAACTGAACATGTGGAGAGACTTTCGTTCATCTAGCACCAATGGAACGGGTTGCAGGAGAAATTTTACTCTGCTTTCTCAATCTGTTTCCTAGTGCCGGTTTGAAGTCCCTGCAGTTTTCACTGTAAAACCGAGTTGGAGCTAGTACCTCACCATATATATGTATGGATTGGAGTTTGTAACTGAAAAGAAACTTTGTGTTCCAAACAAGCTAGCAGAAGGACGGCTTTCACACACACTTATCTCTCAGAACTAAGCTTGTGGAGAGACGTTCGTTCATCTAGCACAAAGGGAATGGGTTGCAGGTGAAACTATTACTCCTTTTTCTCAGTCTGTATCCTAGGGCCGGTTTGAAGTTCCTGCAGTTTTCACTGTAAAATCGGGTTGGAGCTAATACCACCCCATATATATGTATGGAGATTGGTTTGGACCTGAAAAGAAACTTTGTGTTCCCAACAAGTTAGGTGAAGGACGGCTTTCAAACAAACGTTTCTGTCAGAACCGAGCATGTGGAGAGACGTTCGTTCACCTAGCAAAAATGGAACGGGTTGCAGGAGAAACTATTACTCTGGTTTCTCAGTCTGTTTCCTAGTGCCGGTTTGAAGTTCCTGCAGTTTTCACCTTAAAACCGTGTTGGAGCTAGTATCTCCCCCTATATATGTATGGATTGGAGTATGCAACTGAATATAAACATTGTGTTCCCAACAACTTAGGTGAAGGACAGCTTTCAAACAAACGTTTCTCTCAGAACTGAGCATGTGCAGAGACGTTCGTTCACATAGCACCAATGGAACGCATATCAGGAGAAACTTTTACTCTGGATTCTCAGTCTGATTCCTAGTGTCGGTTTAAATTTCCTACAGTTTTCACTGTAAAACCGAGTTGGAGCTAGTACCTCCCCATATATATGTATGGAGTGGAGTTTGCAAGTGAATAGAATCTTTGTGTTCCCAACAATCTATTTGAAGCACGGCTTTCACACACACTTATCTCTCAGAACTTAGCATGTGGAGCGACGTTGGTTCATCTACCACGAAGGGAACGGGATGCAGGAGAAACTTTACTCTGGATTCTCAGTCTGATTCCTAGTTCCGGTTTGAATTTAATGCAGATTTCACTGTAAAACAGAGTTGGAGGAAGTACCTCCACTTATATATGTATGGAGTGGAGTTTGCAACTGAAAAGAAACTTGTGTTCCCAACAAGCTAGATGAAGTACAGCTTTCAGACACACTTATCTCTCAGAACTAAGCTTGTGGAGAGACATTCGTTCATCTAGCAACAAGGGAACGTGTTGCAGGGGAAACTTTTACTCTGGATTCTCAGTCTGTTTCCTAGTGCCAATTTGAAGTTCCTGCAGTTTTCACTGTAAAAGATAGTTGGAGCTTGTACCTCCCCATATATATGTATGGAGTGGAGTTTGCAACTGAATATAATCATTGTGTTCCCAACAACTTAGGTGAAGGACAGCTTTCAAACAAACGTTTCTCTCAGAACCGAATATGTGGAGAGACGTTCGTTCACCTAGCAAAAATGGAACGACTTGCAGTAGAAATTTTACTCTGGTTTCTCAGACTGTTTCCTAGTGCCGGTGTGAAGTTCCTGCAGTTTTCACTGTAAAACCGTCTTGGAGCTAGTATCTCCCCTATATATGTATGGAGTGGAGTTGGCAACACAAAATAAACATTGTGTACCCAACAAGCTAGGTGAAGGACGGCTTTCACACACAATTATCTCTCAGAACTGAGCATGTGCAGAGACGTTCGTTCACATAGCACCAATGGAACGCGTTGCAGGAGAAAATTTACTCTGGATTCTCAGTCTGATTCCTAGTGCCGGTTTAAATTTCCTACAGTTTTCACTGTAAAACCGAGTTGGAGCTAGTACATCCGCATATATATGTATGGAGTGGAGTTTGCAAGTGAATAGAATCTTTGTGTTCCCAACAATCTATTTGAAGCACGGCTTTCACACACACTTATCTCTCAGAGCTTAGCATGTGGAGCGACGTTCGTTCATCTACCACCAAGGGAACGGGATGCAGGAGAAACTTTACTCTGGATTCTCAGTCTGAATCCTAGTTCCGGTTTGAAGTTAATGCAGATTTCACTGTAAAACCGAGTTGGAGTAAGTACCTCCCCTTCTATATGTATGGAGAGGGGTTTGCAACTGAAAAGAAACTTGTGTTCCCAACAAGCTAGATGAAGTACAGCTTTCAGACACACTTATCTCTCAGAACTAAGCTTGTGGAGAGACATTCGTTCATCTAGCACCAAGGGAACGTGTTTCAGGGGAAACTTTTACTCTGGTTTCTAAGTCTGTTTCCTAGTGCCGGTTTGAAGTTCCTGCAGTTTTCACTGTAAAACAGAGTTGGAGCTATTACCTCCCCATATATATGTAAGGAGTGGAGTTTGCAAGTGAAAAGAAATTTGTGTTCACAAAAATCTATGTGAAGGACGGCTTTCACACACACATAGCTCTCAGAACTGAGCATGTGGAGAGACGTTCGTTCATCTAACAACAAGGTAACGGGTTGCAGGAGAAAATTTTACTCTGGATTCTCAGTCTGTTTCCTAGTGCCGGTTTGAAGTTCCTGCAGTTTTCACTGTAAAACCGAGTTGGAGCTAGTACCTCCCCATTTGTATGTATGGCGTGGAGTTAGCAACTGAAAAGAAACTTTGAGTTCCCAACAAGCTAGGTGAAGGACGGCTTTCACACACACTTATCTCTCAGAACTAAGCTTGTGGAGAGACATTCGTTCATCTAGCACCAAGGGAACGTGTTTCAGGGGAAACTTTTACTCTGGTTTCTAAGTCTGTTTCCTAGTGCCGGTTTGAAGTTCCTGCAGTTTTCACTGTAAAACAGAGTTGGAGCTTGTACCTCCCCATATATATGTTTGGAGTGGAGTTTGCAACTGAATATAAACATTGTGTTCCCAACAACTTAGCTGAAGTACAGCTTTCAAACAAACGTTTCTCTCAGAACCGAAGATGTGGAGAGACGTTCGTTCACCTAGCAAAAATGGAACGGCTTGCAGGAGAAACTTTTACTCTGGTTTCTCAGTCTGTTTCCTAGTGCCGGGTTGAATTTCCTGCAGTTTTCACTGTAAAACCGTCTTGGAGCTAGTATCTCCCCCTATATATGTATGGAGTGGAGTTGGCAACACAAAATAAACATTGTGTTCCCAACAAGCTAGTTGAAGGACGGCTTTCACACACAATTATCTCTCCGAACTGAGCATGTGCAGAGACGTTCGTTCACCTAGCAAAAATGGAACGGGTTGCAGGAGAAACTTTTACTCTGGATTCTCAGTCTGTTTCCTAGTGCCGGTTTAAATTTCCTAAAGTTTTCACTGTAAAACCGAGTTGGAGCTAGTACCTCCCCGTATATATGTATGGAGTGGAGTTTGCAAGTTAATAGAATCTTTGTCTTCCCAACAATCTATTTGAAGGACGGCTTTCACACACATTTAACTCTCAGAACTGATCATGTGGAGAGACTTTCGTCCATCTAGCAACAAGGGAACGGGTTGCAGGAGCAACTTTAACTCTGGTTTCTCAGTCTATTTCCTAGTGCCAATTTGAAGTTCCTTCAGTTTTCACTGTAAAACAGATTTGGAGCTTGTACCTCCCCATATATATGTATGGAGTGGAGTTTGCAACTGAATATAAACATTGTGTTCCCAACAACTTAGGTGAAGGACAGCTTTCAAACAAACATTTCTCTCATAACCGAATATGTGGAGAGACGTTCGTTCACCTAGCAAAAATGGAACGGCTTGCAGGAGAAACTTTTACTCTGGATTCTCAGTCTGATTCCTAGTGCCGGTTTAAATTTCCTACAGTTTTCACTGTAAAACCGAGTTGGAGCTAGTACCTCCCCATATATAAGTATGGAGTGGAGTTTGCAAGTGAATAGAAACTTTGTGTTCCCAACAATATATTTGAAGGACGGCTTTCACACACACTTAACTCTCAGAACTGAGCATGTGGAGAGACGTTCGTTCATCTAGCAACAAGGTAACGGGTTGCAGGAGAAACTTTTACTCTGGATTCTCAGTCTGTTTCCTAGTGCCGGTTTGAGGTTCCTGCAGTTTTCACTGTAAAACAGGGTTGGAGCTTGTACCTCCCCATATATATGTATGGAGTGGAATTTGCAACTGAAAATAATCTTTGTGTTCCCAACAAGCTAGGTGAAGCACGGCTTTCACACACACTTATCTCTCAGAACTTAGCATGTGGAGCGACGTTCGTTCATATACCACCAATGGAAAGGGATGCAGGAGAAACTTTACTCTGGATTCTCAGTCTGATTCCTAGTGCCGGTTTGAAGTTAATGCAGATTTCACTGTAAAACCGAGTTGGAGGTAGTACCTCCCCTTATATATGTATGGAGTGGAGTTTGCAACTGAAAAGAAACTTGTGTTCCCAACAAGCTAGATGAAGGACAGCATTCAGACACACTTATCTCTCAGAACTAAGCTTGTGGAGAGACATTCGTTCATCTAGCACCAAGGGAACGTGTTGCAGGGGAAAATTTTACTCTAGTTTCTCAGTCGGTTTCCTAGTGCCGGTTTGAAGTTCCTGCAGTTTTCACTGTAAAACCGAGTTGGAGCTAGTACCTCCCCATATATATGTATGGAGTGGAGTTTGCAAGTGAAAAGAAATTTGTGTTCACAACAATCTATGTGAAGGACGGCTTTCACACACACATATCTCTCAGAACTGAGCATGTGGAGAGACGTTCGTTCATTTAGCACCAAGGGAAAGTGTTTCAGGAGAAACTTTTACTCTGTTTTCTCAGTCTGTTTCCTACTGCCGGTTAGAAATTCCTGCAGTTTACACTGTAAAACTGAGTTGGAGCTTGTACCTCCCCATATATATGTATGGAGTGGAGTTTGGAACAGAAAATAATCTTCGGTTCCCAACAAGCTAGGTGAAGGACGGCTTTAACACACACTTATCTCTCTGAACTGAGCATGTGGAGAGACGTTCGTTCATCCAGCACCAAGGGAATGGGTTGCAGGAGAAACTTTTACTCTGGTTTCTCAGTCTGTTTCCTAATGCCGGTTTGAAGTTCCTGCAGTTTTCACTGTAAAATCATGTTGGAGCTAGTACATCCCCACATATATGTATGGATTGTAGTTTGCAACTGAAAAGAAACTTTGTTTTCCCAACAAGATAGGTGAAGGACGACTTTCACACACAATTATCTCTCAGAACTGAGCATGTGGAGAGACTTTCGTTCACCTAGCACCAATGGAACGCGTTGCAGGAGAAATTTTTACTCTGGTTTCTCAGTCTGATTCCTAGTGTCGGTTTGAATTTCCCACAGTTTTCACTGTAAAACCGAGTTGCAGCTAGTACCTACCCATATATATGTATGGAGTGGAGTTTGCAACAGAAAATAATCTTTCTGTTCCCAACAATTTTTTTGAAGGACGGCTTTCACACACACTTAACTCTCAGAACTGAGCATGTGGAGAGACGTTCGTTCATCTAGCACTAAAGGTAACGGTTTGCAGGAGAAACTTTTACTCTGGATTCTCAGGCTGTTTCCTAATGCCGGTTTGATGTTCCTGCAATTTTCACTGTAAACCGAGTTGGTGCTGGTATCTCCCCTTATATATGGATGGAGTGGAGTTTGCAAATTAAAAGAAACTTTGTGTTCCCAAAAAGCTAGGTGAAGGACGGCTCTCAGACACATTTATCTCTCTGAACTAAGCTTGTGGAGAGACTTTCGTTCATCTAGCACCAAGGGAAAGGGTTGCAGAAGAAATTTTACTCTGGTTTCTCTATCTGTTTTCTAGTGCCGGTTTGAAGTTCCTGCAGTTTTCACTGTAAAACCGAGTTGGATCAAGTACCTCCCCTTATATATGTATGGAGTGGAGTTTGCAACTGAAAAGAAACTTTCTGTTCACAACAAGCTAGATGAAGACGGCTTTCAAACACAAATCTCTGTCAGAATTGAGCATGTAGAGAGACGTTCTTTCATCTAGCACCAAGTGAACGGGTTGCAGGAGAAAATTTTACTCTGGTTTCTCAGGCTCTTTCCTAGTGCCGGTTTGATATTCCTGCAATTTTCACTGTAAAACCGAGTTGGTGCTTGTATCTCCCCTTATATATGTAGGGAGTGGAGTTTGCAACTGAAAAGAAACTTTGTGTTCCCAAAAAGCTAGGTGAAGGACGGCTTTCAGACACACTTATCTCTCTGAACTAAGCTTGTGGAGAGACTTTCGTTCATCTAGCACCAAGGGAACGGGTTGCAGGAGAAACTTTTACTCTGGTTTCTCAATCTGTTTCCTAGTGTCGGTTTGAAGTTCCTGCAGTTTTCACTGTAAAACCGAGTTTGAGCTAGTACCTCCCCTTATATATATATGGAGTGGAGTTTGCAACTGAAAAGAAACATTGTGTTCCCAACAAGCTAGTTGAAGAACGCCTTTCACACACAGTTATCTCTCAGAAATGAGCATGTGGAGAGACGTTCGTTCATCTAGCACCAAGGTACCAGTTTGCAGGAGAAACTATTACTCTGGTTTCTCAGTCTGTTTCCTAGTGCCGGTATGAAGTTCCTGCAGTTTTCACTGAAAAACCGAGTTGGAGCTAGTACCTCCGCTTATATATGTATGGAGGGTAATTTGCAATTGAAAAGAAACTTTATGTTCCCAACAAGCTAGGTGAAGGACGGCTTTAACACATACTTATCTCTCAGAACTAAGCTTGTGGAGAGACGTTCGTTCATCTAGCACCAAGGGAACGGGTTGCAGGAGAAACTTTTACTCTGGTTTCTCAGTCTGTTTCCTAGTGCCGCTTTGAATTTCCTGCAGTTTTCACTGTAAAACAGAGTTGGAGCTAGTACCTCCCCATATATATGTATGGAGTGGAGTTTGCAATAAAAAGGAAATTTGTGTTCCCAACAAGCTAGGTGAAGGACGACTTTCACACACAAATATCTCTCAGAACTGAGCATGTGGAGAGACGTTCGTTCACCTAGCACAAAGGGAACACGTTGCAGGAGAAACTTTTACTCTGGTTTCTCAGTCTGATTCCTAGTGTCGGTTTGAAGTTTCTGCAGTTTTCACTGTAAAACCGAGTTGGAGCTAGTACCTCCCCACATAAATGTATGGAGCGGAGTTTGCAAGTGAATAGAAACTATGTGTTCCCAACAATTTTTTTGAAGGACGGCTTTCACACACACTTAACTCTCAGAACTGAGCATGTGGAGAGACGTTCGTTCATCTAGCACTAAAGGTAACGGTTTGCAGGAGAAACTTTTACTCTGGATTCTCAGTCTGTTTCCTAGTGCCGGTTTGAAGTTCCTGCAGTTTTCTCTGTAAAAGAGATTTGGAGCTAGTAACTCCCCTTATATATGTATGGAGTGGAGTTTGCAACTGAAAATAATCTTTCTGTTCCCAACAAGCTAGGTGAAGCACGGCTTTCAGACACACTTATCTCTCAGAACTCAGCATGTGGAGCAAATTTCGTTCATCTACCACCAAGGGAACGGGTTGCAGGAGAAACTTTTACTCTGGTTTCTAAGTCTGTTTCCTAGTGCCGGTTTGAAGTTCCTGCAGTTTTCACTGTAAAACCGAGTTGGATCAAGTACCTCCCCTTATATATGTATGGAGTGGAATTTGCAACTGAAATGAAACTTTCTGTTCACAACAAGCTAGATGAAGACGGCTTTCAAACACAAATCTCTGTCAGAATTGAGCATGTAGAGAGACGTTCTTTCATCTAGCACCAAGTGAACGGGTTGCAGGAGAAAATTTTACTCTGGTTTCTCAGGCTCTTTCCTAGTGCCGGTTTGATATTCCTGCAATTTTCACTGTAAAACCGAGTTGGTGCTTGTATCTCCCCTTATATATGTAGGGAGTGGAGTTTGCAACTGAAAAGAAACTTTGTGTTCCCAAAAAGCTAGGTGAAGGACGGCTTTCAGACACACTTATCTCTCTGAACTAAGCTTGTGGAGAGACTTTCGTTCATCTAGCACCAAGGGAACGGCTTGCAGGAGAAACTTTTACTCTGGTTTCTCAATCTGTTTCCTAGTGCCGGTTTGATGTTCCCGCAGTTTTCACTGTAAAACTGAGTTGGAGCTATTATCTCCCCATATATATGTATGGAGTGGAGTTTGCAACTGAAAAGAAACTTTGTGTTCCCAACAATCTAGGTGAAGTACGGCTTTAACACACACTTATCTCTCAGAACTGAACTTGTGGAGAGACTTTCGTTCATCTAGCACCAAGGGAATGGGTTGCAGGGAAAATTTTACTCTGGTTTCTCAGACTGTTTCCTAGTGCCGGTTTGAAGTTATTGCAGTTTTCACTGTAAAACCGAGTTGGAGCTAGTACCTCCCCATATATATGTATGGAGTGTTGTTTGCAACAGAAAAGGAACTTTGCATTCCCAACAACCTAGGTGAAGGACGACTTTCACACACACTTATCTCTCAGAACTGAGCATGTGGAGAAACGTTCGTTCATCTAGCACCAAGGGAACGGGATGCAGGGAAACATTTACTGTGGTTTCTCAGTCTGATTCCTAGGGCCGGTTTGAAGTTCCTGCAGTTTTCACTGTAAAACCGAGTTGGAGCTGGTACCTCCCCCTGAATATGTATGGATTGGAGTTTGCAAATAAAAAAAAAACTTTGTGTTCCCAACAATTTTTTTGAAGGACGGCTTTCACACACACTTATCTCTCAGAACTGAGCATGTGTAGAAACTTTCGTTCATCTAGCATGAAGGGAACGTGATGCATGGAAACTTTTACTCTGGTTTCTCAGTCTTTTTCCTAGTGACGGTTTGAAGTTATTGCAGTTTTCACTGTTAAACCGAGTTAGAGCTAGTACATCCCCATATATATGTTTGAAGTGGGGTTAGGAACAGGAAAGGAACTTTGTGTTCCCAAAAAATTAGGTGAAGGACGGCTTTCACACACACTTATCTCTCAGAAATGAACATGTGAAGAGAAGTTCGTTCATCTAGCACCAAGGGAACGGGATGCAGGAGAAAAATTTACACTGGTTTCTCAGTCTGTTTCCTAGTGCCGGTTTGAAGTTCCTGCAGTTTTCACTGTAAAACCGAGTTGGAGCAAGTACCTCCCCATATATATGTATGGAGTGCAGTTTGCAACTTAAAAGAAACTTTGTGTTCCCAACAAGCTAGGTGAAGGACGGCTTTCACACACACTTATCTCTCAGAACTGAACATGTGGAGAGACTTTCGTTCATCTAGCACCAATGGAACGGGTTGCAGGAGAAATTTTACTCTGCTTTCTCAATCTGTTTCCTAGTGCCGGTTTGAAGTCCCTGCAGTTTTCACTGTAAAACCGAGTTGGAGCTAGTACCTCCCCATATATATGTATGGAGTGGAGTTTGCAACTGAAAAGAAACTTTGTGTTCCAAACAAGCTAGCAGAAGGACGGCTTTCACACACACTTATCTCTCAGAACTAAGCTTGTGGAGAGACGTTCGTTCATCTAGCACAAAGGGAACGGGTTGCAGGTGAAACTATTACTCCTTTTTCTCAGTCTGTATCCTAGGGCCGGTTTGAAGTTCCTGCAGTTTTCACTGTAAAATCGGGTTGGAGCTAATACCACCCCATATATATGTATGGAGATTGGTTTGGACCTGAAAAGAAACTTTGTGTTCCCAACAAGTTAGGTGAAGGACGGCTTTCAAACAAACGTTTCTGTCAGAACCGAGCATGTGGAGAGACGTTCGTTCACCTAGCAAAAATGGAACGGGTTGCAGGAGAAACTCTTACTCTGGTTTCTCAGTCTGTTTCCTAGTGCCGGTTTGAAGTTCCTGCAGTTTTCACCTTAAAACCGTGTTGGAGCTAGTATCTCCCCCTATATATGTATGGATTGGAGTATGCAACTGAATATAAACATTGTGTTCCCAACAACTTAGGTGAAGGACAGCTTTCAAACAAACGTTTCTCTCAGAACTGAGCATGTGCAGAGACGTTCGTTCACATAGCACCAATGGAACGCGTTGCAGGAGAAACTTTTACTCTGGATTCTCAGTCTGATTCCTAGTGTCGGTTTAAATTTCCTACAGTTTTCACTGTAAAACCGAGTTGGAGCTAGTACCTCCCCATATATATGTATGGAGTGGAGTTTGCAAGTGAATAGAATCTTTGTGTTCCCAACAATCTATTTGAAGCACGGCTTTCACACACACTTATCTCTCAGAACTTAGCATGTGGAGCGACGTTGGTTCATCTACCACGAAGGGAACGGGATGCAGGAGAAACTTTACTCTGGATTCTCAGTCTGATTCCTAGTTCCGGTTTGAATTTAATGCAGATTTCACTGTAAAACAGAGTTGGAGGAAGTACCTCCACTTATATATGTATGGAGTGGAGTTTGCAACTGAAAAGAAACTTGTGTTCCCAACAAGCTAGATGAAGTACAGCTTTCAGACACACTTATCTCTCAGAACTAAGCTTGTGGAGAGACATTCGTTCATCTAGCAACAAGGGAACGTGTTGCAGGGGAAACTTTTACTCTGGTTTCTAAGTCTGTTTCCTAGTGCCGGTTTGAAGTTCCTGCAGTTTTCACTGTAAAACAGAGTTGGAGCTATTACCTCCCCATATATATGTAAGGAGTGGAGTTTGCAAGTGAAAAGAAATTTGTGTTCACAAAAATCTATGTGAAGGACGGCTTTCACACACACATAGCTCTCTGAACTGAGCATGTGGAGAGACGTTCGTTCATCTAACAACAAGGTAACGGGTTGCAGGAGAAAATTTTACTCTGGATTCTCAGTCTGTTTCCTAGTGCCGGTTTGAAGTTCCTGCAGTTTTCACTGTAAAACAGAGTTGGAGCTTGTACCTCCCCATATATATGTTTGGAGTGGAGTTTGCAACTGAATATAAACATTGTGTTCCCAACAACTTAGCTGAAGTACAGCTTTCAAACAAACGTTTCTCTCAGAACCGAAGATGTGGAGAGACGTTCGTTCACCTAGCAAAAATGGAACGGCTTGCAGGAGAAAATTTTACTCTGGTTTCTCAGTCTGTTTCCTAGTGCCGGGTTGAATTTCCTGCAGTTTTCACTGTAAAACCGTCTTGGAGCTAGTATCTCCCCCTATATATGTATGGAGTGGAGTTGGCAACACAAAATAAACATTGTGTTCCCAACAAGCTAGTTGAAGGACGGCTTTCACACACAATTATCTCTCCGAACTGAGCATGTGCAGAGACGTTCGTTCACCTAGCAAAAATGGAACGGGTTGCAGGAGAAACTTTTACTCTGGATTCTCAGTCTGTTTCCTAGTGCCGGTTTAAATTTCCTAAAGTTTTCACTGTAAAACCGAGTTGGAGCTAGTACCTCCCCGTATATATGTATGGAGTGGAGTTTGCAAGTTAATAGAATCTTTGTCTTCCCAACAATCTATTTGAAGGACGGCTTTCACACACATTTAACTCTCAGAACTGATCATGTGGAGAGACTTTCGTCCATCTAGCAACAAGGGAACGGGTTGCAGGAGCAACTTTAACTCTGGTTTCTCAGTCTATTTCCTAGTGCCAATTTGAAGTTCCTTCAGTTTTCACTGTAAAACAGATTTGGAGCTTGTACCTCCCCATATATATGTATGGAGTGGAGTTTGCAACTGAATATAAACATTGTGTTCCCAACAACTTAGGTGAAGGACAGCTTTCAAACAAACATTTCTCTCATAACCGAATATGTGGAGAGACGTTCGTTCACCTAGCAAAAATGGAACGGCTTGCAGGAGAAACTTTTACTCTGGTTTCTCAGTCTGTTTCCTTGTGCCGGTTTGAAGTTCCTGCAGTTTTCACTGTAAAACAGATTTGGAGCTTGTACCTCCCCATATATATGTATGGAGTGGAGTTGGCAACACAAAATAAACATTGTTTTCCCAACAAGCTATGTGAAGGAAGGCTTTCACACACAATTATCTCTCAGAACTGAGCATGTGCAGAGACGTTCGTTCACATAGCACCAAGGGAACGCGTTGCAGGAGAAACTTTTACTCTGGATTCTCAGTCTGATTCCTAGTGCCGGTTTAAATTTCCTACAGTTTTCACTGTAAAACCGAGTTGGAGCTAGTACCTCCCCATATATAAGTATGGAGTGGAGTTTGCAAGTGAATAGAAACTTTGTGTTCCCAACAATATATTTGAAGGACGGCTTTCACACACACTTAACTCTCAGAACTGAGCATGTGGAGAGACGTTCGTTAATCTAGCAACAAGGTAACGGTTTGCAGGAGAAACTTTTACTCTGGATTCTCAGTCTGTTTCCTAGTGCCGGTTTGAGGTTCCTGCAGTTTTCACTGTAAAACAGGGTTGGAGCTTGTACCTCCCCATATATATGTATGGAGTGGAATTTGCATCTGAAAATAATCTTTGTGTTCCCAACAAGCTAGGTGAAGCACGGCTTTCACACACACTTATCTCTCAGAACTTAGCATGTGGAGCGACGTTCGTTCATATACCACCAAGGGAAAGGGATGCAGGAGAAACTTTACTCTGGATTCTCAGTCTGATTCCTAGTGCCGGTTTGAAGTTAATGCAGATTTCACTGTAAAACCGAGTTGGAGGTAGTACCTCCCCTTATATATGTATGGAGTGGAGTTTGCAACTGAAAAGAAACTTGTGTTCCCAACAAGCTAGATGAAGGACAGCATTCAGACACACTTATCTCTCAGAACTAAGCTTGTGGAGAGACATTCGTTCATCTAGCACCAAGGGAACGTGTTGCAGGGGAAAATTTTACTCTAGTTTCTCAGTCGGTTTCCTAGTGCCGGTTTGAAGTTCCTGCAGTTTTCACTGTAAAACCGAGTTGGAGCTAGTACCTCCCCATATATATGTATGGAGTGGAGTTTGCAAGTGAAAAGAAATTTGTGTTCACAACAATCTATGTGAAGGACGGCTTTCACACACACATATCTCTCAGAACTGAGCATGTGGAGAGACGATCGTTCATTTAGCACCAAGGGAACGTGTTGCAGGAGAAACTTTTACTCTGTTTTCTCAGTCTGTTTCCTACTGCCGGTTAGAAATTCCTGCAGTTTACACTGTAAAACTGAGTTGGAGCTTGTACCTCCCCATATATATGTATGGAGTGGAGTTTGGAACAGAAAATAATCTTTGGTTCCCAACAAGCTAGGTGAAGGACGGCTTTCACACACACTTATCTCTCTGAACTGAGCATGTGGAGAGACGTTCGTTCATCCAGCACCAAGGGAATGGGTTGCAGGAGAAACTTTTACTCTGGTTTCTCAGTCTGTTTCCTAATGCCGGTTTGAAGTTCCTGCAGTTTTCACTGTAAAATCATGTTGGAGCTAGTACATCCCCACATATATGTATGGATTGTAGTTTGCAACTGAAAAGAAACTTTGTTTTCCCAACAAGATAGGTGAAGGACGACTTTCACACACAATTATCTCTCAGAACTGAGCATGTGGAGAGACTTTCGTTCACCTAGCACCAATGGAACGCGTTGCAGGAGAAACTTTTACTCTGGTTTCTCAGTCTGATTCCTAGTGTCGGTTTGAAGTTCCCGCAGTTTTCACTGTAAAACCGAGTTGGAGCTAGTACCTACCCATATATATGTATGGAGTGGAGTTTGCAACTGAAAATAATCTTTCTGTTCCCAACAATTTTTTTGAAGGACGGCTTTCACACACACTTAACTCTCAGAACTGAGCATGTGGAGAGACGTTCGTTCATCTAGCACTAAGGTAACGGTTTGCAGGAGAAACTTTTACTCTGGATTCTCATGCTGTTTCCTAATGCCGGTTTGATGTTCCTGCAATTTTCACTGTAAACCGAGTTGGTGCTGGTATCTCCCCTTATATATGGAGGGAGTGGAGTTTGCAAATGAAAAGAAACTTTGTGTTCCCAAAAAGCTAGGTGAAGGACGGCTCTCAGACACATTTATCTCTCTGAACTAAGCTTGTGGAGAGACTTTCGTTCATCTAGCACCAAGGGAAAGGGTTGCAGAATAAATTTTACTCTGGTTTCTCTAACTGTTTTCTAGTGCCGGTTTGAAGTTCCTGCAGTTTTCACTGTAAAACCGAGTTGGATCAAGTACCTCCCCTTATATATGTATGGAGTGGAGTTTGCAACTGAAAAGAAACTTTCTGTTCACAACAAGCTAGATGAAGACGGCTTTCAAACACAAATCTCTGTCAGAATTGAGCATGTAGAGAGACGTTCTTTCATCTAGCACCAAGTGAACGGGTTGCAGGAGAAAATTTTACTCTGGTTTCTCAGGCTCTTTCCTAGTGCCGGTTTGATATTCCTGCAATTTTCACTGTAAAACCGAGTTGGTGCTTGTATCTCCCCTTATATATGTAGGGAGTGGAGTTTGCAACTGAAAAGAAACTTTGTGTTCCCAAAAAGCTAGGTGAAGGACGGCTTTCAGACACACTTATCTCTCTGAACTAAGCTTGTGGAGAGACTTTCGTTCATCTAGCACCAAGGGAACGGGTTGCAGGAGAAACTTTTACTCTGGTTTCTCAATCTGTTTCCTAGTGTCGGTTTGAAGTTCCTGCAGTTTTCACTGTAAAACCGAGTTTGAGCTAGTACCTCCCCTTATATATATATGGAGTGGAGTTTGCAACTGAAAAGAAACATTGTGTTCCCAACAAGCTAGTTGAAGAACGCCTTTCACACACAGTTATCTCTCAGAAATGAGCATGTGGAGAGACGTTCGTTCATCTAGCACCAAGGTACCAGTTTGCAGGAGAAACTATTACTCTGGTTTCTCAGTCTGTTTTCTAGTGCCGGTATGAAGTTCCTGCAGTTTTCACTGAAAAACCGAGTTGGAGCTAGTACCTCCGCTTATATATGTATGGAGGGTAATTTGCAATTGAAAAGAAACTTTATGTTCCCAACAAGCTAGGTGAAGGACGGCTTTAACACATACTTATCTCTCAGAACTAAGCTTGTGGAGAGACGTTCGTTCATCTAGCACCAAGGGAACGGGTTGCAGGAGAAACTTTTACTCTGGTTTCTCAGTCTGTTTCCTAGTGCCGCTTTGAATTTCCTGCAGTTATCACTTTAAAAACGTGTTGGAGCTAATACCTCCCCCTATATATGTGTGGAGTGGAGTTTGAAACTGAAAAGAAACTTTGTGTTCCCAACAAGCTCGGTGAAGGACGGCTTTCACACACAATTATCTCCAGAACTGAGCATGTGGAGAGACGTTCGTTCACCTAGCACCAAGGGAACGCGTTGCAGGGGAAACTTTTACTCTGGTTTCTCAGTCTTACTCCTAGAGTCGGTTTGAATTTCCTGCAGTTTTCACTGTAAAACCGAGTTGGAGCTAGTACCTCCCCATATATATGTATGGAGTGGAGTTTGTAAGTGAATAGAAACTTTGTGTTCCCAACAATTTTTTTGAAGGACGGCTTTCAAACTCACTTAACTCTCAGAACTGAGCATGTGGAGAGACGTTCGTTCATCTTGCACAAAGGGAACGGTTTGCAGGAGAAAATTTTACTCTGGCATCTCAGTCTGTTTCCTAGTGCCTGTTTGAAGTTCCAGCAGTTTTCACTGTTAAACAGAGTTGGAGCTAGTACCTCCCCATATATATGTATGGAGTGGAGTTTGCAATAGAAAAGAAACTTTGTGTTCCCAACAAGCTAGGTGAAGGACGACTTTTACACACAAATATCTCTCAGAACTGAGCATGTGGAGAGACGTTCGTTCACCTAGCACAAAGGGAACACGTTGCAGGAGAAACTTTTACTCTGGTTTCTCAGTCTGATTCCTAGTGTCGGTTTGAAGTTTCTGCAGTTTTCACTGTAAAACCGAGTTGGAGCTAGTACTTCCCCACATAAATGTATGGAGCGGAGTTTGCAAGTGAATAGAAACTTTGTGTTCCCAACAATTTTTTTGAAGGACGGCTTTCACACACACTTAACTCTCAGAACTGAGCATGTGAAGAGACGTTCGTTCATCTAGCACTAAGGTAACGGTTTGCAGGAGAAACTTTTACTCTGGATTCTCAGTCTGTTTCCTAGTGCCGGTTTGAAGTTCCTGCAGTTTTCACTGTAAAAGAGATTTGGAGCTAGTAACTCCCCTTATATATGTATGGAGTGGAGTTTGCAACTGAAAATAATCTTTCTGTTCCCAACAAGCTAGGTGAAGCACGGCTTTCAGACACACTTATCTCTCAGAACTCAGCATGTGGAGCAAATTTCGTTCATCTACCACCAAGGGAACGGTTTGCAGGAGAAACTTTTACTCTGGTTTCTAAGTCTGTTTCCTAGTGCCGGTTTGAAGTTCCTGCATTTATCACTGTAAAACCGAGTTGGAGCTTGTACTTACCCCTATATATTTATGGAGTGGCGTTTGCAACTGAAAATAAACTTTGTTTTCCCAACAAGCTAGTTTAAGGACGGATTTCACACACACTAATCTCTCAGAACTGAGCATGTGGAGAGACGTTCGTTCATCTACCATCAAGGGAACGTGTTGCAGGGGAAAATTTTACTGTGGTTTCTCAGTCTGTTTCCTAGTGCCGGGTTGAATTTCCTGCAGTTTTCACTGTAAAACCGAGTTGGATGTAGTACCTCCCCATATATATGTATGGAGAGGAGTTTCAACTGAAAATAATCTTTGTGTTCCCAACAAGCTAGGTGAAGAATGGATTTCACACACTTATCTCTGGGAACTGAGAATGTGGTAGACGATCGTTCATGTAGCACAAAGGGAACGGTTTGCAGGAGAAAAATTTACTCTCGTATCTCAGTCTGTTTTCTAGTGCCGGTATGAAGTTCCTGCAATTTTCACTGTAAAACCGAGTTGGAGTTAGTACCTGCCCATATATATGTATGGAGTTGAGTTTGCAACTGGAAAGAAACTTTGTGTTCAAAACAAGCTACTTGAAGGACGGCTTTCACACACACTTATCTCTCAGAAATGAGCATGTGGAGAGACGATCGTTCATCTAGCACCAAGGGAACGGGTTGCAGGGGAAACTTTTACTCTGGTTTCTCATTCTGTTTCCTAGTGATGGTTTTAAGTTCCTGCAGTTTTCAATGTAAAACCGAGTTGGAGATAGTAAATCCCCATATATATGTATGGAGTGGAGTTTGCAACTGAAAATAACCTTTGTGATCCCAACAAGCTAAGTGAAGGACGGCTTTTGCACACACTTATCTCTCAGATCTTAGCATGTGGAGAGACGTTCGTTCATCTAGCACAAATGGAACGGGTTACAGGAGAAACTTTTACTCTGGTTTCTCCGTCTTTTTCC
This sequence comes from Camelus bactrianus, assembly GCF_048773025.1. Classification (NCBI taxonomy): domain Eukaryota; kingdom Metazoa; phylum Chordata; class Mammalia; order Artiodactyla; family Camelidae; genus Camelus; species Camelus bactrianus. The sequence goes on from NW_027413960.1 coordinate 4,964,310, forward strand.
TAGTGCCAGTATAAAGTTCCTGCATTTTTCACTGTAAAACCGAGTTGGAGCTAGTACCTCCCCATATATAAGTATGGAATGGAGTTTGCAACTGAAAAGAAACTATGTGTTTCCAACATTCTAGGTGAAGTACGGCTTTCACACACACTTATCTCTCAAAACTGAGCATGTGGAGAGGCGTTCGTTCACCTAGCAGCAAGGGGATGGATTGCAGGTGAAACATTTACTCTGGTTTCTCAGTCTATTTCCTAGTGCCGGTTTGATGTTCCTGCAATTTTCACTGTAAAACCGAGTTGGTGCTAGTATCTCCCCTTATATATGTAGGGAGTGGATTTTGCAACTGAAAAGAAACTTTGTGTTCCCAAAAAGCTAGGTGAAGTACGGCTTTCAGAGAGACTTATCTCTCTGAACTAAGCTTGTGGAGACTTTCGTTTATCTAGCACCAAGGTACCAGTTTGCAGGAGAAACTATTACTCTGGTTTCTCAGTCTGTTTCCTAGTGCCGGTAAGAAGTTCCTGCAGTTTTCACTGTAAAACCGAGTTGGAGCTAGTACCTCCCCTTATATATGTATGGAGGGTAATTTGCAGTTGAAAAGAAACTTTATGTTCCCAACAAGCTAGGTGAAGGACGGTTTAACACATGCTTATCTCTCAGAACTAAGCTTGTGGAGAGACGTTCGTTCATCTAGCACCAAGGGAACGGGTTGCAGGAGAAACTTTTACTCTGGTTTCTCAGTGTGTTTCCTAGTGCCGGTATGAATTTCCTGCAGTTATCACTTTAAAAACGTGTTGGAGCTAATACCTACCCCTATATATGTGTGGAGTGGAGTTTGAAACTGAAAAGAAACTTTGTGTTCCCAACAAGCTCGGTGAAGGACGGCTTTCACACACAATTATCTCTCAGAACTGAGCATGTGGAGAGACGTTCGTTCACCTAGCAGCAAGGGAACGCGTTGCAGGGGAAACTTTTACACTGTTTTCTCAGTCTGATTCCTAGTGTCGGTTTGAAGTTCCTGCAGTTTTCACTGTAAAACCGAGTTGGAGCTAGTACCTCCCCATATATATGTATGGAGTGGAGTTTGTAAGTGAATAGAAACTTTGTGTTCCCAACAATTTTTTTGAAGGACGGCTTTCACACACACTTAACTCTCAGAACTGAGCATGTGGAGAGACGTTCGTTCATTTGGAAAAAGGGAACGGTTTGCAGGAGAAAATTTTACTCTGGCTTCTCAGTCTGTTTATTAGTGCCTGTTTGAAGTTCCTGCAGTTTTCACTGTAAAACAGATTTGGATCTATTACCTCCCCATATATATGTATGGAGTGGAGTTCGCAATAGAAAAGAAACTTTGTGTTCCCAACAAGCTAGGTGAAGGACGACTTTCACACACATTTATCTCTCAGAACTGAGCATGTGGAGAGACGTTCGTTCACCTAGCACCAAGGGAACACGTTGCAGGAGAAACTTTTACTCTGGTTTCTCAGTCTGATTCCTAGTGTCGGTTTGAAGTTTCTGCAGTTTTCACTGTAAAACCGAGTTGGAGCTAGTACCTCCCCATATAAATGTATGGAGTGGAGTTTGCAAGTGAATAGAAACTTTGTGTTCCCAACAATTTTTTTGAAGGACGGCTTTCACACACAATTAACTCTCAGAACTGAGCATGTGGAGAGACTTTCGTTCATCTAGCACTAAGGTAACCGTTTGCAGGAGAAACTTTTACTCTGGATTCTCAGTCTGTTTCCTAGTGCCGGTTTGAATTTCCTGCAGTTTTCACTGTAAAACAGATTTGGAGCTAGTAACTCCCCTTATATATGTATGGAGTGGAGTTTGCAACTGAAAATAATCTTTGTGTTCCCAACAAGCTAGGTGATGCACGACTTTCACACACATTTATCTCTCAGAACTGAGCATGTGGAGCAAATTTCGTTCATCTACCACCAAGGGAACGGGTTGCAGGAGAAACTTTTACTCTGGTTTCTAAGTCTGTTTCCTAGTGCCGGTTTGAAGTTCCTGCATTTATCACTGTAAAACCGAGTTGGAGCTTGTACTTACCCCTATATATTTATGGAGTGGCGTTTGCAACTGAAAATAAACTTTGTTTCCCAACAAGCTAGTTTAATGACGGATTTCACACACACTAATCTCTCAGAACTGAGCATGTGGAGAGACATTCGTTCATCTACATTCAAGGGAACGTGTTGCAGGGGAAAATTTTACTGTGGTTTCTCAGTCTGTTTCCTAGTGCCGGGTTGAATTTCCTGCAGTTTTCACTGTAAAACCGAGTTGGATGTTGTACCTCCCCATATATATTTATGGAGTGGAATTTAAACTGAAAATAATCTTTTTGTTCCCAACAAGCTAGGTGAAGAACTGCTTTCACACACCTATCTCTCAGAACTGAGAATGTGGTAGACGATCGTTCATGTAGCACAAAGTGAACGGGTTGCAGGAGAAAAATTTACTCTGGTTTCTCAGTCTGTTTCCTAGTGCCGGTATGACATTCCTGAAGTTTTCACTGTAAAACCGAGTTGGAGATAGTACCTCCCCATATATATGTATGGAGTGGAGTTTGCAACTGAAAAGAAACCTTGTGTTCCCAACAAGCTAGGTGAAGTAAGGCTTTCACACACACTTATCTCTCAAAACTGAGCATGTGGAGAGGCGTTTATTCATCTAGCACCAAGGGAACGGTTTGCAGGAGAAACTTTTACTCTAGGATCTCAGTCTGTTTCCTTTTGCCGGTTTGATGTTCCTGCAGTATTCACTGTAAAATCGAGTTGGAGCTAGTAACTCCCCATGTATATTTATGGAGTTGTGTTTGCAACTGAAAAGAAACTTTATGTTCCCAATAAGCTAGGTGAACGACGGCTTTCACACACACTTATGTCTCAAAACTAAGCTTGTTTAAATACATTCGTTCATCTAGCACCAAAGGAACGGGTTGCAGGTGAAACTTTTACTCTGGTTTCTCAGTCTGTTTCCTAGTGCCGGTTTGAAGTTCCTGCAGTTTTCACTGTAAAAACGATTTGGAGCTTGTACTTCCCCATATATATGTATGGAGTGTAGTTTGCAACTGAAAAGAAACTTTGTGTTCCCAACAAGCTAGGTGAAGGAAGGCTTTCACACACACTTATCTCTAAGAACAGAGCATGTGGAGAGACGTTCGTTCACCTAGAACCAATGGAACGGTTTGCAGGAGAAATTTTTACTCTGGGTTCTCAGTCTGTTTCCTTGTGCCAGTTTGATGTTCTAGCAGTATTCACTGTAAAACCGAGTTGGAGCTTGTAACTCCCCATGAATATGTATGGAGTTGGGTTTGCAACTGAAAAGAAACTTTATGTTCCCATCAAGCTAGTTGAAGGACGGCTTTCACACACACTTATGTCTCAAAACTAAGCTTGTTTAAAGAATTTCGTTCATCTAACACCAAGGGAACGGGTTGCAAGTGAAACATTTACTCTGGTTTCTCAGTCTGTTTCCTAGTGCCGGTTTGAAATTCCTGCAGTTTTCACTGTAAAACCGAGTTGGAGCTTGTACCTCCCCATATATATTTATGGATTGGGGTTGGCAACTGAAAATAAACATTGTGTTCCCAACAAGCTAGGTGAAGGAAGGCTTTCACACACACTTATCTCTCAGAACAGAGCATGTGGAGAGACATTCATTCACCTAGCACCAAGGGGACGGATTGCAGGTGAAACATTTACTCTGGATTCTCAGTCAATTTCCTAGTGCCGGTTTGATGTTCCTGGAGTTATCACTGTAAAACCGAGTTGGAGCTTGTACCTCCCCATATATATTTATGGATTGGTGTTGGCAACTGAAAATAAACATTGTGTTCCCAACAAGCTAAATGAAGGATTGCTTTCACACACAAATATCTCTCAGAACTGAGCATGTGGAGAGACTTTCGTTCACCTAGCACCAAGGGAACAGTTTGCAGGAGAAAGTTTTACTCTGGTTTCTCAATCTGTTTCCTAGTGCCGGGTTGAATTTCCTGCAGTTTTCACTGTAAAAGCGAGTTGGGGCTAGTACCTCCCCTATATATTTATGGAGTGGAATTTGCAACTGAATATAAACAAAGGGTTCGCAACAAGCTAGTTGAAGGACGGCTTTCACACGCACAAATCTCTCAGAACTTAGCATGTGGAGAGACTTTCGTTCATCTAGCACCAAGGGAACGGGTTGCAGGGGAAACTTTTACACTGGTTTCTCAGTCTGTTTCCAAGTGCTAGTTTGAAGTTCCTGCAGTTTTCACTGTAAAACAGAGTTGGAGCTATTACATCCCCAGATATATGTATGGAGTGGAGTTTGCAACTGAAAAGATACTTTGTGTTCCCAACAAGCTAGGTGAAGGACGGCTTTGACACACAATTATCAATCAGAACTGAGCATGTGGAGAGTCGTTCGTTCATCTAGAACCAAGGGAACGGGTTGCAGGTGAAATTTTTACTCTGGTTTCTAAGTCTGTTTCCTAGTGCCGGGTTGAATTTCCTGCAGTTTTCACTGTAAAACCTAGTTGGATGTAGTACCACCCCATATATTTGTATGGAGAGGATTTTCAAATGAAAATAATCTTTGTGTTCCCAACAAGCTAGGTGAAGAACGGCTTTCACACACTTATCTCTTTGAACAGAGAATGTGGTAGATGATCGTTCATGTAGCACAAAGGGAACGGGTTGCAGGTGAAAAATTTACACTGGTATCTCAGTCTGTTTCCTAGTGCCGGTATGAAGTTCCTGCAGTTTTCACTGTAAAACCGAGTTGGAGTTAATACCTGCCCATATATATTTATGGAGTGCAGTTTGCAAGTGAAAAGAAACTTTGTGTTCAAAACAAGCTACTTGAAGGACGGCTTTCACACACATTTATCTCTCAGAAATGAGCATGTGGAGAGACGTTCGTTCATCTTGCACAAAGGGAACGGTTTGCAGGAGAAAATTTTACTCTGGCTTCTCAGACTGTTTCCTCGTGCCGGTTTGAAGTTCCTGCAGTTTTCACTGTAAAACAGAGTTGGAGCTAGTACCTGCCCATATATATTTATGGAGTGGAGTTTGCAACTGAAAAGAAACTTTATGTTCCCTACAAGGTAGGTGAAGAACGGCTTTCACACACGCTTATCTCTCAGAACTGAGCATGTGGAGAGACGTTCGTTCATCTAGCAACAAGGGAACGGGTTGCGGGAGAAACTTTTACTCTGGTCCCTCAGTCTATTTCCTAGTGCCGGTTTGAATTTCCTGCAATTTTCACTGTAAAACCGAGTTGGAGCTAGTACCTTCCCATATATATGTATGGAGTGGAGTTTGAAACTGAAAAGAAAATTTGTGGTCAAAACAAGCTACATGAAGGACGGCTTTCACACACAATTATCTCTCAGAACTGAGCATGTGGAGAGACGTTCGTTCATCTAGCACTAAGGTAACGGTTTGCAGGAGAAACTTTTACTCTGGATTCTCAGTCTGTTTCCTAGTGCCGGTTTGAAGTTCCTGCAGTTTTCACTGTAAAACAGATTTGGAGCTAGTAACTCCCCTTATATATGTTTGGAGTGGAGTTTGCAACTGAAAATAATCTTTGTGTTCCCAACAAGCTAGGTGATGCACGGCTTTCACACACACTTATCTCTCAGAACTGAGCATGTGGAGCAAATTTCTTTCATCTACCACCAAGGGAACGGGTTGCAGGAGAAACTTTTACTCTGGTTTCTAAGTCTGTTTCCTAGTGCCGGTTTGAAGTTCCTCCATTTATCACTGTAAAACCGAGTTGGAGCTTGTACTTACCCCTATATATTTATGGAGTGGCGTTTGCAACTGAAAATAAACTTTGTTTCCCAACAAGCTAGTTTAATGACGGATTTCACACAAACTAATCTCTCAGAACTGAGCATGTGGAGAGACGTTCGTTCATCTACCATCAAGGGAACGTGTTGCAGGGGAAAATTTTACTGTGGTTTCTCAGTCTGTTTCCTAGTGCCGGGTTGAATTTCCTGCAGTTTTCACTGTAAAACCGAGTTGGATGTTGTACTTCCCCATATATATTTATGGAGTGGAATTTAAACTGAAAATAATCTTTTTTTTCCCAACAAGCTAGGTGAAGAACGGCTTTCACACACCTATCTCTCAGAACTGAGAATGTGGTAGACGATCGTTCATGTAGCACAAAGTGAACGGGTTGCAGGAGAAAAATTTACTCTGGTTTCTCAGTCTGTTTCCTAGTGCCGGTATGACATTCCTGAAGTTTTAACTGTAAAACCGAGTTGGAGATAGTACCTCCCCATATATATGTATGGAGTGGAGTTTGCAACTGAAAAGCAACTTTATGTTCCCAACAAGCTAGGTGAAGGACGGCTTTCACACACACATATCTCTCACAACTAAGCTTGTGGAGAGACTTTTGTTCATCTAGCACCAAGGGAACGGGTTGCAGGAGAAACTTTTGCTATGGTTTCTCAGACTGTTTCCTAGTGCCGGTTTGAAGTTCCTGCAGTTTTCACTGTAAAACAGAGTTGGAGCTAGTACCTGCCCATATATATTTATGGAGTGGAGTTTGCAACTGAAAAGAAACTTTATGTTCCCAACAAGGTAGGTGAAGAACGGCTTTCACACACGCTTATCTCTCAGAACTGAGCATGTGGAGAGACGTTCGTTCATCTAGCAACAAGGGAACGGGTTGCGGGAGAAACTTTTACTCTGGTCCCTCAGTCTATTTCCTAGTGCCGGTTTGAATTTCCTGCAATTTTCACTGTAAAACCGAGTTGGAGCTAGTACCTTCCCATATATATGTATGGAGTGGAGTTTGAAACTGAAAAGAAAATTTGTGGTCAAAACAAGCTACATGAAGTACGGCTTTCACACACAATTATCTCTCAGAACTGAGCATGTGGAGAGACGTTCGTTCATCTAGCACCAAGGTAACGGGTTGCAGGATATACTTTTACTCTGGTTTCTCAGTTTGTTTCCTAGAGCCGGTTTGAAGTCCCTGCAGCTTTCACTGTAACACCGAGTTGGAGCTAGTACCTCCCCATATATATGTATGGAGTGGAGTTTGCAACTGAAAAGAAACTTTGTTTTCTCAACAAACTAGGTGAAGGACGGCTTTCACACACACTTATCTCTCAGGACTGAGCATGTGGAGAGATGTTCGTTCATCTAGAACCAAGGGAACGGGTTGCAGGTGAAACTTTTACTCTGGTTTCTAAGTCTGTTTCCTAGTGCCGGGTTGAATTTCCTGCAGTTTTCACTGTAAAACCGAGTTGGATGTAGTACCTCCCCATATATATGTATGGAGGGGAGTTTCAACTGAAAATAATCTTTGTGTTCCCAACAAGCTTGGTGAAGAATGGATTTCACACACTTATCTCTGGGAACTGAGAATGTGGTAGACGATCGTTCATGTAGCAAAAAGGGAACGGTTTGCAGGAGAAAAATTTACTCTGGTATCTCAGTCTGTTTTCTAGTGCCGGTATGAAGTTCCTGCAGTATTCACTGTAAAATCGAGTTGGAGCTAGTAACTATCCATGTATATGTATGGAGTTGGGTTTGCAACTGAAAAGAAACTTTATGTTCCCAATAAGCTAGGTGAAGGACGGCTTTCACACACACTTATGTCTCAAAACTAAGCTTGTTTAAATACATTCGTTCATCTAGCACCAAGGGAACGGGTTGCAGGTGAAACTTTTACTCTGGTTTCTCAGTCTGTTTCCTAGTGCCGGTTTGAAGTTCCTGCAGTTTTCATTGTAAAAACGATTTGGAGCTTGTACTTCCCCATATATATGTATGGAGTGTAGTTTGCAACTGAAAAGAAACTTTGTGTTCCCAACAAGCTAGGTGAAGGAAGGCTTTCACACACACTTATCTCTAAGAACAGAGCATGTGGAGAGACGTTCGTTCACCTAGAACCAAGGGAACGGGTTGCAGGAAAAACTTTTAATCTGGGTTCTCAGTCTCTTTCCTTGTGCCAGTTTGATGTTCCTGCAGTATTCACTGTAAAACCGAGTTGGAGCTTGTAACTCCCCATGAATATGTATGGAGTTGGGTTTGCAACTGAAAAGAAACTTTATGTTCCCATCAAGCTAGGTGAAGGTCGGCTTTCACACACACTTATGTCTCAAAACTAAGCTTGTATAAAGAATTTCGTTCATCTAACACCAAGGGAACTGGTTGCAAGTGAAACATTTACTCTGGTTTCTCAGTCTGTTTCCTAGTGCCGGTTTGAAATTCCTGCAGTTTTCACTGTAAAACCGAGTTGGAGCTTGTACCTCCATATATATATTTATGGATTGGGGTTGGCAACTGAAAATAAACATTGTGTTCCCAACAAGCTAGGTGAAGGAAGGCTTTCACACACACTTATCTCTCAGAACTGAGCATGTGGAGAGACATTCATTCACCTAGCACCAAGGGGACGGATTGCAGGTGAAACATTTACTCTGGTTTCTCATTCTATTTCCTAGTGCCGGTTTGATGTTCCTGGAGTTATCACTGTAAAACCGAGTTGGAGCTTGTACCTCCCCATATATATTTATGGATTGGTGTTGGCAACTGAAAATAAACATTGTGATCCCAACAAGCTAAGTGAAGGATTGCTTTCACACACAATTATCTCTCAGAACTGAGCATGTGGAGAGACTTTCGTTCACCTAGCACCAAGGGAACAGTTTGCAGGAGAAAGTTTTACTCTGGTTTCTCAATCTCTTTCCTAGTGCCGGGTTGAATTTCCTGCAGTTTTCACTGTAAAATCGAGTTGGGGCTAGTACCTCCCCTATATATTTATGGAGTGGAATTTGCAACTGAATATAAACAAACTGTTCCCAACAAGCTAGTTGAAGGACTGATTTCACACGCACAAATCTCTCAGAACTTAGCATGTGGAGAGACGTTCGTTCATCTAGCACCAAGGGAACGGGTTGCAGGGGAAACTTTTACACTGGTTTCTCAGTCTGTTTCCAAGTGCTAGTTTGAAGTTCCTGCAGTTTTCACTGTAAAACAGAGTTGGAGATATTACCTCCCCAGATATATTTATGGAGTGGAGTTTGCAACTGAAAAGATACTTTGTGTTCCCAACAAGCTAGGTGAAGGACGGCTTTGACACACAACTATCAATCAGAACTGAGCATGTGGAGAGTCGTTCGTTCATCTAGAACCAAGGGAACGGGTTGCAGGTGAAATTTTTACTCTGGTTTCTAAGTCTGTTTCCTAGTGCCGGGTTGAATTTCATGCAGTTTTCACTGTAAAACCTAGTTGGATGTAGTACCACCCCATATATATGTATGGAGAGGATTTTCAACTGAAAATAATCTTTGTGTTCCCAACAAGCTAGGTGAAGAACGGCATTCACACACTTATCTCTTTGAACTGTGAATGTGGTAGACGATCGTTCATGTAGCACAAAGGGAACGGGTTGCAGGAGAAAAATTTACTCTGGTATCTCAGTCTGTTTCCTAGTGCCGGTATGAAGTTCCTGCAGTTTTCACTGTAAAACCGAGTTGGAGTTAGTACCTGCCCATATATATGTATGGAGTGGAGTTTGCAACTGAAAAGAAACTTTGTGTTCAAAACAAGCTACTTGAAGGACGGCTTTCACACACATTTATCTCTCAGAAATGAGCATGTGGAGAGACGTTCGTTCATCTAGCACCAAGGGAAAGGGTTGCAGGAGAAACTTTTACTCTGATTTCTCAGTCTGTTTCCTTGAGCCGGTTTGATGTTCCTGCAGTTTTCACTGTAAAACCGAGTTGGAGCTAGTACCTCCCATATATATGTATGGATTGGAGTTTGCAACTGAAAGTAAACATTGTGTTCCCAACAAGCTAGTTGAAGGACGGCTTTCACACACACTAATCTCTCAGAACTGAGCATGTGGAGAGACGTTCGTTCATCTAGCACCAAGGGAACGGGTTGCAGGGGAAATTTTTACTCTAGTTTCTCATTCTGTTTCCTAGTGATGGTTTAAAGTTCCTGCAGTTTTCAATGTAAAACCGTGTTGGAGGTAGTAAATCCCCATATATATGTGTGGAGTGGAGTTTGCAACTGAAAATAACCTTTGTGATCCCAACAAGCTAAGTGAAGAACGGCTTTCACACACACTTATCTCTCAGAAATGAGCATGTGGAGAGACGTTCGTTCATCTAGCACAAAGGGAACGGGTTACAGGAGAAACATTTACTCTGGTTTCTCAGTCTTTTTCCTAGTGAAAGTATAAAGTTCCTGCATTTTTCACTGTAAAACCGAGTTGGGGCTAGTACCTCCCCATATATAAATATGGAATGGAGTTTGCAAGTGAAAAGAAACTTTGTGTTTCCAACATTCTAGGTGAAGTACGACTTTCACACACACTTATCTCTCAGAACTGAGCATGTGGAGACACGTTCATTCATCTAGCACCAAGGGAACGGGTTGCAGGAGAAACTTTACTCTGGGTTCTCAGTCTGTTTCCTTGTGCCGGTTTGATATTCCTGCAGTATTCACTGTAAAACCGAGTTGGAGCTAGTCACTCCCCATGTATATGTATGGAGTGGAGTTTGCAAGTGAAAAGAAACTTTATGTTCCCAACAAGATAGGTGAAGGACGGCTTTCACACACACTTATGTCTCAAAATTAAGCTTGTTTAAATACATTCGTTCATTTAGCACCAAGGGAAGGCGTTGCAGGTGAAAATTTTACTCTGGTTACTCAGTCTGTTTCCTAGTGCCGGTTTGAAGTTCCTGCAGTTTTCACTGTAAAAACGATTTGGAGCTTGTAATTCCCCATATATATGTATGGAGTGTAGTTTGCAACTGAAAAGAAACTTTGTGTTCCCAACAAGCTATTTGAAGGAAGGCTTTCACACACATTTATCTCTAAGAACAGAGCATATGGAGAGACGTTCGTTCACTTAGAACCAAGGGAACGGTTTGCAGGAGAAACTTTTACTCTGGGTTCTCAGTCTGTTTCCTTGTGCCAGTTTGATGTTCCTGCAGTATTCACTGTAAAACCGAGTTGGTGCTAGTAACTCCCCATGAATATGTATGGAGTTGAGTTTGCAACTGAAAAAAACTTTTTGTTCCCAACAAGCTATGTGAAGGACGGCTTTCACACACACTTATCTCTGAACTGAGCATGTGGAGAGACGTTCGTTCACCTAGCACCAAGGGAACGGTTTGCAAAATAAAATTTTACTGTGGTTTCTCTGTGTGTCTCCAAGTGCCGGTTTGAATTTCCTACATTTTTCACTGTAAAACCGAGTTGGAGCTAGTACCTACCCATATATATTTATAGAGTGTACTTTTCAACTGAAATTAATCTTTGTGATCCCAACAAGCTTGGTGAAGGACGGCTTTCACACACACAATTATCTCTCAGACCTGAGCATGTGGAGAGACTTTAGTTCATCTAGCACCAAGGGAACGGGTTGCAGGAGAAACTTTATTCTACGTTCTCAGTCTGTTTCCTAGTGCCGTTTGAAGTTCCTGCAGTTTTCACTGTAAAACAGAGTTGGAGCTATTACCTCCTCACATATATGTATGGAGTGGAGTTTGCAACTGAAAAGAAACTTTGCGTTCCCAACAAGCTATGTGAAAAACGGCTTTCACACACACTTATCTCTCAGAACTGAGCATGTGGAGAGAAGTTCCTTCACATAGCAACAAGGGAACGGTTTGCAGGAGCAACTTTTACTCTGGTTTCTCAGTCTGTTTCTAGTGCCGTTTCCTTCTTCCTGCAGTTTTCACCGTAAAACCGAGTTTTAGCTAGTACCTCCTCATATATATGTATGGAGTGGAGTTTGCAACTGAAAAGAAACTTTGTGTTCACAACAAGCTAGGTGAAGGAAGGCTTTCACACACACTAATCTCTCACAACTGAGCATGTGGAGACACGTTCATTCATCTAGCACCAAGGAAACGGTTTGCAGGAGAAACTTTTACACTGGGTTCTCAGTCTGTTTCCTAGTGCCGGTTTGAAGTTCCTGCAGTTTTAACTGTAAAAACAAGTTTGAGCTAATACCTCCCCATATATATGTATGGAGTGTAGTTTGCAACTGAAAAGAAACTTTGTGTTTCCAAAATGCTATGTGAAGGACGGCTTTCACACACAATTATCTCTCAGAACTGAGCATGTGGAGAGACGTTCGTTCACCTAGCACCAAGGGAACGGGTTGCAAGGGAAACTATTACTCTGGTTTCTCAGTCTGTTTTCTAGTGCCGGTTTGACGTTCCTGCAGTTTTCACCGTAAAACCGAGTCGGAGCTAGTACCTCCCCATATATATGTATGGAGTGGAGTTTGCAACTGAAAAGAATCTTTGTGTTCCCAACAAGCTAGGTTAAGGACGGCTTTAACCCACACGTATCTCTCAGAACTGAGCATGTTTAGAGACGTTCGTTTATTTACCACCAAGAGAACGTGTTGCAGGAGAAACTTTTACTCTGGATTCTCAGTCTTTAACCTAGTGCCGGTTTGAAGTTCCTGCAGTTTTCACTGGAAAACCGAGTTTGAGCTTGTACCTCCCTAAATACATGTATGGATTGGTGTTTGCAACTGAAAAGAAATTTGTGTTCCAACAAGCTAGGTGAAGGACGGCTTTCACGCACACTTATCCCTGAACTGTGCATGTGGATTGACGTTCGTTCACCTAGCACCAAGGGAACGGGATGCAGAATAAACATTTACTCTGGTTTCTCATTGTGTTTCCAAGTGCCGGTTTGAAATTCCTAAATTTTTCACTGTAAAACCGAATTGGAACTAGTACCTCCCCATATATATTTATAGATTGGACTTTGCAACTGAAAATAATCTTTGTGTTCCCAACAAGCTTGGTGAAGGGAGGCTTTCACACACACTTATCTCTCAGAACTGAGCATGTGGAGAGACGTTCGTTCACCTAGCACAAAGGGAACGGGTTGAAGGTGAAATTTTTACTCTGGTATCTCAGTCTGTTTCCTACTGCCGGTTTGAAGTTCCTGCAGTTTTCACTGTAAAACCGATTTGGAGCTAGTACCTTCCCATATATGAGGATGGAATGGAGTTTGCAACTGAAAAGAAACTTTGTATTCCCAACATTCTATGTGAAAGTCGGCTTTCACACACACTTATCTCTCAGAACTGAGCATGTGGAGTGACGTTCGTTCATCTAGCAACATGGGAAAAGGTTGCATGGGAAACTGTTACTCAGGGTTCTCAGTCTGTTTCCTTGTGCCGGTTTGATGATCCTGCAGTATTCACCGTAAAGCCGAGTTGGAGCTAGTAACTCCCCATTTATATGTATGGAGTGTAGTTTGCAACTGAAAAGAAACTTTGTGTTCCCAACATGCTAGGTGAAGGACGGCATTCACACACACTTATCTCTCTGAACAGAGCATGTGGAGAGACTTTCATTCACCTAGAACCAAGGGAACGGGTTTCAGGTGAAACAATTACTCTGGTTTCTCAGTCTGTTTCCTAGTGTCGGTTTGATGTTCCTGGATTTTTCACTGTAAAACCGAGTTGGAGCTAGTACCTCCCCATATATATGTATATAGTGGAGTTTGCAACTGAAAAGAAACTTTGTGTTCCCAACAAGCTATATGAAGGACGGCATTCACCCACACATATCTCTCAGAACTAAGATTCTGGAGAGACGATCGTTCATGTAGCACCAAGGGAACGGGTTGCAGGAGCAACTTTTACTCTTGGTTCTCAGTCTGTTTCCTAGTGCCGGTTTGAAGTTCCTGCAATTACACTGTAAAACCTAGTTGGAGCTATTAGCAACCACATATATATGTATGGAGTGGAGTTTGAAACTGAAAAGGAACTTTGTGTTCCCAACAAGCTAGGTGAAGGACGGCTTTCACACACACTTATCTCTCAGAACTGAGCATGTGGAGAGACGTTCGTTCATCTAGCACAAAGGGAACGGGTTGCAGGAGAAACTTTTTCTCTGGGTTCACGGTCTGTTACCTAGTACCGGTTTGAAGTTCCTGCAGTTTTCACTGTAAAACAGAGTTGGAGCTATTACCTGCCCATATATATGTATGGAGTGGAGTTTGCAACTGAAAAGAAACTTTGTGTTCCCAACAAGTTAGGTGAAGGACGGCTATCACACACAATAATTTCTCAGAAATGAGCATGTGGAGAGACGTTCGTTCACCTAGCACCAAGGGAACTGGTTGCATGAGAAACATTTACTCTGGTTTCTCAGTCTGTTTCCTAGTGCCGGTTTGATGTTCCTGCAGTTTTCATTGGAAAAACGAGTTGGAGCTAGGTCCTCCCTAAATGTATCTATGGATTGGAATTTGCTACTGAAAAGAAACTTTGTGTTCCCAACAAGATAGGTGAAGGACGGCTTTCACACACACTAATCTATGAACTGAGCATGTGGAGAGAAGTTCGTACACCTAGCAACAAGGGAACGGGTTGCAGGATAAACTTTTACTCTGGTTTCTCGATGTGTTTCCAAGTGCCCGTATGAATTTCCTACATTTTTCACTGTAAAACAGAGTTGGAGCTAGAACCTCCCCATATATATTTATAGAGTGGACTTTGCATCTGAAAATAATCTTTGTGTTCCCAACAAGCTAGGTGAAGAATGGCTTTCACACACACTTATCTCTCAGAACTGAGCATGTGGAGAGACGTTCGTTAAACTAGCACAAAGGGAACGGTTTGAAGGAGAAACTTTTACTTTGGTATCTCAGTCTGTTTCCTAGTGCCGGTTTGAATTTTCTGCAATTTTCACTGTAAAACCGATTTGGAGCTAGTACCTCCCCATATATATGTATGGAATGGAGATTGCAACTGAAAAGAAGCTTTGTTTTCCCAACATTCTAGGTGAAGGACGGCTTTCACACACCCTTATCTCTCAGAACTGAGCTTATGGAGAGACGTTCGTTCATCTAGCAACAAGGGAACGGGTTGCAGGAGAAACTTTTACTCTGGGTTCTCAGTCTGTTTCCTAGTGCCGGTTTGAAGTTCCTGCAGTTTTCACTGTAAAACCGAGTTGGAGCTATTACCTACCCATATATATATATGGAGTAGAGTTTGCAACTGAAAAGAAACTTTGTGTCCCCAACAAACTATGTGAAGAATGGCTTCACACACACTTATCTCTCAGAACTGAGCATGTGGAGTGAAGATCGTTCACCTAGCACCATGGGAACGATTTGCAGGAGCAAATTTTACTCTGGTTTCTCAATCTGTTTCCTAGTGCCGTTTTCATTTTCCTGCAGTTTTCACTGGAAAAACGAGTTGAAGCTAGGACCTTCCCATATAAATGTATGGAGTGGAGTTTGCAACTGAAAAGAAATTTTGTGTTCCCAACAAGCTAGGTGAAGGACGGCTTTCACCCACACGTATCTCTCAGAGCTAAGCTTGTGGAGAGACGTTCGTTCACCTAGCAACGAGGGAACGGGTTGCAGGAGAATCTTTTACTCTGGTTTCTCAGTCTGTTTCCTAGTGCCTGTTTGAAGTTCCTGCAGTTTTCCCTGTAAAACCGAGTTGGAGCTATTACCTCCCCATATATTTTTATGGAGTGTAGTTTGCAACTGAAAAGAAACTTTGTGTTCCCAAAAAGCTAGTTGAAGGACGGCTTTCACACACACTTATCTCTCAGAACTGAGCATGTGGAGAGACGTTCGTTCATCTAGCACCAAGGGAACAGGTTGCAGTAGCAACTTTTACACTGGGTTCTCAGTCTTTTTCCTAGTGCCGGTTTGAAGTTCCTGCATTTTTCACTGTAAAACCGATTTGGAGCTAGTACCTTCCCATATATAAGTAGGAATGTGGTTTGCAACTGAAAAGAAACTTTGTGTTCCCAACATTCTAGGTGAAGGACGGCTTTCACATACACTTATCTATCAGAACTCAGCATGTGGAGAGAAATACTTTTATCTAGCACCAAGGGAACGGTTTGCAGGAGCAACTTTTACACTGGGTTCTCAGTCTGTTTCCTAGTGCCTGTTTGAATTTCCTGCATGTTTTACTGTAAGACCGAGATGGATCATGTACCTCCCCCTATATATGCATGGAGTGGAGTTTGCATCTGAAAATAAGCATTGTGTTCCCAACAAGATAGGTGAAGGACGGCTTTCACACACACTTATCTCTCAGAACTGAGCATGTGGGGAGACGTTCGTTCATCTAGCACCAAGGGAACGGCTTGCAGGAGAAACATTTACTCTGATTTCTCATTCTGTTTCCTAGTGCTGGTTTGAATTTCCTGCAGTTCTCACTGTAAAACCGAGTTGGAGCTATTACTTCCCCATATATATGTATGGAGTGGAGTTTGCAACTGAAAAGAATCTTTGCGTTCTGAACAAGCAAAGTGAAGGACGGCTTTCACACACATTTATCTCTCAGAACTGAGCATGTGGAGAGACGTTCGTTCAACTAGCACCAAGGGAACGGGTTGCAGGTGAAACTTTTACTCTGGTATCTCAGTCTGTTTCCAAGTTCCGGTTTGAAGTTCGTGTAGTTTTCAATATAAAACCGAGTTCGAGTTAGTACCACCCCATATATATGTATGTAGTGGAGTTAGCAACTGAAAAGAAACTTTGTGTTCCCAACAAGCTAGGTGAAGTACGGCTATCACACACACATTTCTCTCAGGACTAAACTTGTGGAGAGACGTTCGTTCATCTAGCACCAAGGGAACGGGTTGCAGGAGAAACTTTTACTCTGGTTTCTCAGTCTGTTTCCTAGTGCCAGAATGAATTTCCTGCAGTTTTCACTGGAAAACCGAGTTGGATATAGTACCTCCCCCTATATATATGCATGGAGTGGAGTTTGCAACTGAAAATAAGCATTGTGTTCCCAACAAGCTAGGTGAAGGACGGCTTTCACACACACTTATCTCTCAGAACTGAGCATGTGGAGATACGTTCGTTCATCTAGCACCAAGGGAACGGGTTGCAGGAGAAACATTTACTCTGGTTTCTCATTCTGTTTTCTTGTGCTGGTTTGAAGTTCCTGCAGTTTTCACTGGAAAACCAAGTTGGAGTTATTACCTCCCCATATATAAGTATGAAGCGGAGTTTGCAACTGAAAAGAAACTTTGTGTTCCCATCAGCAAGTGAAGGACGGCTTTCACACACACTTATCTCTCAGAACTGAGCATGTGAAGAGACGTTCATTCAAATAGCACCAAGGGAACGGGTTGCAGGAGAAACTTTTACTCTGGTATGTCAGTCTGTTTCCAAGTTCCGGTTTGAAGTTCCTGTAGTTTTCACTATAAAACCGAGTTCGAGCTAGTACCTCCCCATATATATGTATGGATTGGAGTTTGGAACTGAAAATAAAATTTGAGTTCCCAACAATCTAGGTGATGAACGTCTTTCACACACACTTAACTCTCAGAACTGAGCATGTGGAGAGACGTTCGTTCATCTAGCACCAAGGGATCCGGTTGCAATTGAAACTTTTACACTGGTTTCTAAGTTTGTTTCCTAGTGCCGGTTTGAAATTCCTGCAGTTTTCACTGGAAAAACAAGTTGGACTATTACCTACCCATACATATGTATGGAGTGGGGTTTGCAACTGAAGAGAAACTTTGTGTTCCCAAAAAGCTAGGTGAAGAATGGCTTTCACACACACTTATCTCTCAGAACTGAGCATGTGGAAAGGCGTTCGTTCACCTAGCACCAATGGAACGGGTTGCAATAGAAACTTTTACTCTGGTTACTCAGTCTGTTTTCTAGTGCCGGTCTGTTGTTCCTGCAGTTTTCACCGTAAAACAGAGTTGGAGCTAGTACTTCCCCATATATATGTATGAAGTGGAGTTTGCAACTGAAAAGAAATTTTGTGTTCCCAACAAGCTAGGTGAAGGACGGCTTTTACCCACACGTATCTCTCAGAAATAAGCTTGTGGAGAGACGTTCGTTCACCTAGCAACAAGGGAACGGGTTGCTGGAGAAACTTATACTCTGGTTTCTCAGTCTGTTTCCTAGCGCCGTTATAAAGTTCCTGCAGTTTTCACTGTAAAACCGAGTTGGAGCTAATACCTCCCCATATATAATTATGGAGTGGAGTTTGGAACTGAAAATAATCTTTGTGTCCCAACAAGCTAGGTGAAGAACGGCTTTCACACACACTTATCTCTCAGAACTGAGCATGTGGAGAGACGTTCGTTTATCTAGCACAAAGGGAACGGGTTGCTGGAGCAACTTTTCAATGGGTCCTCAGTCTGTTTCCTAGTGCCGGTTTGAAGTTCCTGCAGTTTTCAATGTAAAACCGAGTTGGAGCTAGTACCTCCCCATATATATTTATGGAGTGGAGTTTGGAACTGAAAATAATCTTTGTGTCCCAACAAGCTAGGTGAAGGACGGCTTTCACACACACTTATCTCTCAGAACTGAGCATGTGGAGAGACGTTCGTTCATCTAGCACGAATGGAACGGGTTGCAGAAAAACTTTTACTCTGGTTTCTAAGTCTGTTTCCTAGTGCCGGATTGAAGTTCCTCCAGTTTTCACTGTAAAACCGAGTTGGAGCTTGTACCTACCCATATATATGTATGGTGTGAATTTTGCAACTGAAAATAAGCATTGTGTTCCCAACAAGCTAGGTGAAGGGCGGCATTCACACACACTTAACTCTCAGAACTGAGCATGTGGAGAGACGTTCGTTCATCAAGCACCAAGGGAACGTGTGGCAGGAGCAACTTTTACACTGGGTTCTCAGTTTTTTCCTAGTGCCGGTTTGAAGTTCCTGCAGTTTTCACAGTAAAACAGAGTTGGAGCTAGGACCTTCCCATATATAAGTATGTAATGGAGTATGCAACTGAAAAGAAACTTTGTGTTTCCAACATTCTAGGTGAAGGACGGCTTTCACACACACTTATCTCTCAGAACTGAGCATGAGGAGAGACGTTCGTTCATCTAGCACCAAGGGAACGTGTTGCAGGAGAAACTTTTACTCAGGCTTCTCAGTCTGTTACCTAGTGCCTGTTTGAAGTTCCTGCAGTTTTCACCGTAAAACAGAGTTGGAGCTAGTACTTCCCCATATATATGTATGAAGTGGAGTTTGCAACTGAAAAGAAATTTTGTGTTCCCAACAAGCTAGGTGAAGGACGGCTTTTACCCACACGTATCTCTCAGAAATAAGCTTGTGGAGAGACGTTCGTTCACCTAGCAACAAGGGAACTGGTTGCTGGAGAAACTATTACTCTGGTTTCTCAGTCTGTTTCCTAGTGCCGGTTTGAATTTCCTCCAGTTTTCACTGTAAAACCTAGTTGGAGCTAGTACCTACGCATATATATGTATGGTGTGAATTTTGCAACAAAAAATAAGCATTGTGTTCCCAACAAGCTAGGTGAAGGGCGGCATTCACACACACTTATCTCTCAGAACTGAGCATGTGGAGAGACGTTCGTTCATCTAGCACCAAGGGAACGGTTTGCAGGAGAAACATTTACTCTGGTATCCCAGTCTGTTTCCTAGTGCCGGTTTTAAGTTCCTGCAGTTTTCACTGTAAAACAGTGTTGGAGCTAGTACCTCCCCATATATATGTATGGAGTAGATTTTGCAACTGAAAATAATCTTTGTGTTCCCAACAATCTAGTTGAAGGACAGCTTTCTCACAAACATATGTCTTTGAACTGAGCAAGTGGAGAGACTTTCGGTTATATAGCACCAAGGGAATGGGTTGCAGGAGAAACTTTTACTCTGGTATCTCAGTCTGTTTCCTAGTGCCGGTTTGATGTTCCTGCAGTTTTCACTGTAAAACAGTGTTGGAGCTTGTACCTCCCCATATATATGTGTAGAAATAAATTTGCAACTGAAAATATACATTGTTTCCCCAACAAGCTAGTTGAAGGACGGCTTTCACACACATTTATCTCCAGAACTGAGCATGTGAAAAGACGTTCGTTCACCTAGCACCAAGGGAACGGTTTGCAGTAGAAACATTTACTCTGTGTTCTCAGTCTGTTTCGTAGGGCCGGTTTGAAGTTCCTGCAGTTTTCACTGTAAAACCGTGTTTAAGCTACTACATCCCGTATATATGTATGGAGTGGAGTTTGCAACTGAAAAGAAACTTTGTGTTCCCAAAAATCTAGGTGAAGGACGGCTTTCACACACACATAACTCTCAGAACTGAGCATGTGGAGAGACTTTCGTTCATCTAGCAAAATGGGAACAGGTTGCAGGAGAAACTTTTACTCTGCTTTCTCAGTCTGTTTCCTACTGCCGGTTTGAAGTTCCTGCAGTTTTCACTGTAAATCCGACTTGAAGCTAGTACCTCCCCATATATATGCATGGAGTGGAGTTTGCAACTGAAAAGATACTTTGTGTTCCTCACAAGCTAGGAGAAGGATGGTTTCAGACACAATTATCTCTCAGAACTGAGCATGTGGAGAGACGTTCATTCATCTAGCACCAAGGGAACGGGTTGCAGGAGAAACTTTTACTCTGGGTTCTCAGTCTGTTTCCTAGTGCCGGTTTTAAGATCCTGCAATTTTCACTGGAAAACAGAGTTTAAGCTACTACCACTGTATATATATGTATGGAGTGGAGGTTGCAACTGAAAATAATCTTTGTGTTCCCAACAAGCTAGGTGAAGGACGGCTTTCATACACACTTATCTCTCATAACTGAGCATGTGGAGAGACGTTCGTTCATCTAGCAAAATGGGAACGGGTTGCAGGAGAAAGTTTTACTCTGGTTTCTCAGTCTGTTTCCTAGTGCCGGTTTGATGTTCCTGCAGTTTTCCCTGTAATAACGAGTTGGAGCTAGTACCTTCCAATATGTATGTATGGAGTGGAGTTTTCAACTGAAAATAATTTGTGTTCCCCACAAGCTATGTGAAGGATGGCTTTCACACACAATTATTTCTCAGAACTGAGCATGTGTAGAGACGTTCGTTCATCTAGCACCAAGGGAACGGGATGCAGTTGAAAATTTTACTCTGGGTTCTCAGTCTGTTTCCTAGTGCCGGTTTGAATTTCCTGCATTTTTCACTGGAAAAACGATTTGGAACTACTACCTCCCCAAATATATATATGGAGTGGAGTTTGCAAATGGAAATAATCTTAGTTTACCAAAAAAGATAGGTGAAGGACTTCTTTCACACACACGTTTCTCTCAGAACTGAGCTTGTGGAGAGACGTTCGTTCATCTAGCAAAAAGGGAACGGGTTGCAGGAGAAACAATTACTGTAGTTTCTCGGTCTGTTTCCTAGTGCCGGTTTGAATTTCCTTCAGTTTTCACTGGAAAACCGAGTTTGAGCTACAACCACCCCATATATATATATGGACTGGAGTTTGCAACTGAAAAGAATCTTTGTGTTCCGAACAAGCTAGGTGAAAGACGGCTTTCACACACACTTATCTCTAAGAACTGAGAATGGGGAGAGACGTTCGTTCATCTACCACAAAGGGAACGGGTTGCAGGAGAAACTTTTACTCTGGTTTCTCAGTCTGTTTCCTAGTGCCGGTTTGATGCCCCTGCAGTTTTCACTGGAAAACCTAGTTTGAGCTACAACCTCCCCATATATATATATGGAGTGGAGTTTGCAACTGAAAAGAAACTTTGTGTTCCGAACAAGCTAGGTGAAGGACGGCTTTCACACACACTTAACTCTCAGAACTGAGCATGTGGAGAGACGTTCGTTTATCTAGCACCAAGGGAACGGGTTGCAGGAGAAACTATATCTCTGGGTTCTCAGTCTGTTTCCTAGTGCCGGTTTGTAGTTCCTGCAGTTTTCACTGGAAACCCGAGTTGGAGCTACTACCTCCCCTTATATATGTATGGAGTGGAGTTTGCAATTGAAAAGAAACTTTGTGTTCAAAACAAGTTAGGTGAAGGACGGCTTTCACACACACATATCTCTCAGATCTAAGCTTGTGGAGAGACGTTCGCTCATCTAGCACAAAGGGAATGGGTTGCAGGAGAATCTTTTACTCTGGTATCTCAGTCTGTTTCATAGAGCCAGTTTGAATTTCCTGCATTTTTCACTGTACAACCGAGTTGGAGCTAGTACCACTCATATATATGTATGGAGTGGAGTTTGCACCTGAAAATAAACATTGTGTTCCCAACAAGCTAGTTGAAGGACGGTTTTCACACACACTAATCTCTCAGAACTTAGCATGTGGAGAGACGTTCGTTCATCTAGCAACAAGGGAAAGGGTTGCAGGAGAAACTTTACTCTGGTATCTCAGTCTGTTTCCTAGTGCCGGTTTGAAGTTCCTGCAGTTTTCACTGTAAAACCGAGTTGGAGCTAGTACCTCCCCATATATATATTTAGAGTGGACTTTGCAACTGAAAATAATCTTTGTGTTCCCAACAAGCTAGGTGAAGGACGGCTTTCACACACACTTATCTCTCAGAGCTGAGCATGTGGAGAGACGTTCGTTCACCTAGCATAAAAAGAACGGGTTGAAGGAGAAACTTTTACTCTGGTATCTCAGTCTGTTTCCTAGTGCCGGTTTGAAGTTCCTGCAATTTTCACTGTAAAACCGATTTTGAGCTAGTACCTTCCCATATATAAGTATGGAATGGAGTTTCAACTGAAAAGAAATTTTGTGTTCCCAAAATTCTATGTGAAGGACGGCTTTCACACACACTTATCCCTCAGAACTCAGCATGTGGAGAGACTTTCGTTCATCTAGCACCAAGGGAACGGTTTGCAGGAGAAACTTTTACTCTGAGTTCTCAGTCTTTTTCCTAGTGCCGGTTTGAAGTTCCTGCAGTTTTCACTTTAAAACAGAGTTGGAGCTATAACTTCCCCATATATATATATGGAGTGGAGTTTGCAACTGAAAAGAAACTTTGTGTTCCCAACAACCTAGGTGAAGAACGGCTTTCACACACACTTATCTCTCAGAACTGAGCATGTGGAGAGAAGTTCGTTCACCTAGCACCAAGGGAACGGTTTGCAGGAGCAACTTTTACTCTGGTTTCTCAGTCTGTTTTCTAGTGCCGGTTTCATGTTCCTGAGTTTTCACCGTAAAAAAGAATTGGAACTAGTACCTCCCCATATATACGTATTGAGTGGAGTTTGCAACTGAATAGAAAATTTGTTTTCCCAACAAGCTAGGTGAAGGACGGCTTTCACACACACTAATCTCTCAGAACTGAGCATATGGAGACACGTTCGTTCACCTAGCTCCAAGGGAACGGTTTGCAGGAGAAACTTTTACTCTGGTTTCTCAGTTTGTTTTCTAGTGACGCTACAAAATTCCTGCAGTTTTCACTGTAAAACCGAGTTGGAGCTTGTACCTCCCTATATATATGTATGAAGTGGATTTTTGTACAGAAAATTATCATTTTGTTCCCAATAAGCTAGGTGAAGAACGGCTTTCACACACACTTATCTCTGAGAACTGAGCATGTGGAGAGACGTTCGTTCATCTAGCACCAAGGGAATGGGTTGCAGGAGATACTTTTACTCTGGTATCTCACTCTGTTTCCTAGTGCCGGTTTGATGTTCCTGCAGTTTTCACTGTAAAACCGTGTTGGAGCTTGTACCTCCCCAAATATATGTGTGGAGTTATGTTTGTAACTGAAAATAAACATTGTTTTCCCAACAAGCTAGTTGAAGGACGGCTTTCACACACACTTATCTCTGAGAACTGAGCATGTGAAGAGACGTTCGTTCACCTAACACCAATGGAACGGGTTGCAGTAGAAACATTTACTGTGGATTCTCAGTCGGTTTCCTAGTGTGGTTTGAATTTCCTGCAATTTTCACTGGAAAACCGAGTTTATGCTACAACATCCCGTACATATGTATGGAGTGGAGTTTGCAACTGAAAAGAAACTTTGTGTTCCTAACAAACTAGGTTAAGGAGGGCTTTCACACACACTTATTTCTCAGAACTGAGCATGTGGAGAGACGTTCGTTCATCTAGCACAAAGGGAACAGTTTGCAGGTGAAACTTTTCTCTTCTTCTTCAGTCTGTTTCCTATTGCCGGTATGAAGTTCCTGCAGTTTTCACTGTAAATCCGACTTGGAGCTAGAATCTCCCCATGTATATGTATGGAGTGGAGTTTGCAACTGAAAAGATACTTTGTGTTCCTCACAAGCTGGGAGAAGGATGGCTTTTAGACACACGTATCTCTCAGAACTGAGCATGTGGAGAGACGTTCATTCACCTAGCACCAAGGGAACGTGTTGTAGGAGAAACTTTTACTCGTGGTTCTCAGTCTGTTTCCTACTGCCGGTTTGAAGTTCCTGCAGTTTTCACTGGAAAACCGAGTTTAAGCTACTACCACCCCATATATATGTATGGATTGGAGGTTGCAACTGAAAATAATCTTTGTTTTCATAACATTCTAGGTGAAGGACGGCTTTCATACACACTTATCTCTCATATCTGAGCATGTGGAGGGACGTTCGTTCATCTAGCACAAAGGGAACGGGTTGCAGGAGAAACTTTTACTCTGGTATCTCAGTCTGTTTCCTTGTGCCGGTTTGAAGTTCCTGCATTTTTTACTGTAAAACCGAGTTGGAACTACTTCCTCCCCATATATATGTATGGAGTGGACCTTGCAACTGAAAATAATCTTTGTGTTCCCAACAAGATATGTGAAGTACGGCTTTCACACACACATATATCTCAGAACTTAGCATGTGAAGATAAGTTCGTTCACCTAGCACCAAGGGAACGGGTTTCAGGAAAAACTTTTACTCTGGTTTCTCAGTCTGTTTCATAGAGCCAGTTTGAATTTCTTGCATTTTTCACTGTACAACCGAGTTGGAGCTAGTACCACCCCTATATATGTATGGAGTGGAGTTTGCACCTGAAAATAAACATTGTGTTCCCAACAAGCTAGTTGAAGGACGGTTTTCACACACACTAATCTCTCCGAATTGAGCATGTGAAGAGACGTTCTTTCATCCAGCAAAAAGGGAACGGTTTGCAGGAGAAACTTTTACTCTGGTTTCTCAGTCTGTCTCCTTGTGCTGGTTAGATGTTCCTGCAGTTTTCACTGTAATAACGAGTTGGAGCTAGTACCTCCCCATATATATGTATGGAGTGGAGTTTGCAACTGAAAAAAACTTTGTTTTCCCAACATGTTAGGTGAAGTACGGCTTTCTCACAAACATATATCTTTGAAATGAGCATGTGGAGAGACGTTCGTTCATCTAGCACCAAGGGAATGGGTTGCAGGAGAAACTTTTACTCTGTTATCTCAGTCTGTTTCCTAGTGCCGGTTTGATGTTCCTGCAGTTTTCACTGTAAAACCGTGTTGGAGCTTGTACCTCCCCATATATATGTGTGGAGTTAAGTTTGTAACTGAAAATAAACATTGTTTTCCCAACAAGCTAGTTGAAGGACGGCTTTCACACACACTTATCTCTGAGAACTTAGCATGTGAAGAGACGTTCGTTCACCTAACACCAAGGGAACGGGTTGCAGTAGAAACATTTACTGTGGATTCTCAGTCGGTTTCCTAGTGTGGTTTGAAGTTCCTGCAATTTTCACTGGAAAACCGAGTTTATGCTACAACATCCCGTACATATGTATGGAGTGGAGTTTGCAACTGAAAAGAAACTATGTGTTCCTAACAAACTAGGTTAAGGAGGGCTTTCACACACACTTATTTCTCAGAACTGAGCATGTGGAGAGACGTTCGTTCATCTAGCACAAAGGGAACAGTTTGCAGGTGAAACTTTTCTCTTCTTCTTCAGTCTGTTTCCTATTGCCGGTATGAAGTTCCTGCATTTTTCACTGTAAAACCGAGTTGGAGCTAGTACCTCCCATATATATGTATGGAGTGGAATTTACAGCTGAAAAGAGACTATGTGTTCCCAACATTCTAGTTGAATGTCGGCTTTCACACACACTTATCTCTCAGAACTGAGCATGTGGAGAGACGTTCATTCATCTAGCTCCAAGGGAACTGGTTGCAGTAGAAACTTTTACTCTGGGTTCTCAGTCTTTTACCTAGTGCCGGTTTGAAGTTCCTGCAGTTTTCAATGTAAAACCGAGTTGGAGCTCTTACCTCCCCATTTATATGTATGGAGTGGGGTTTGCAACTGAAAAGAAACTTTGTGTTCCCAACAAGCTAGGTGAAAAACGGCTTTCACAAACACATATCTCTCAGAATTAAGCATGTGGAGAGAATTTCGTTCACCTAGCACCAAGGGAACGGGTTGCAGGAGGAACTTATACTCTGGTTTCTCAGTCTGTTTCCTAGTGCCGTTATAAAGTTCCTGCAGTTTTCACTGTAAAACCGAGTTGGAGCTTGTACCTCCCCATATATATGTATGGAGTGGAGTTTGGAACTGAAAATAATATTTGTGTTCCCAAAAAGCTAGGTGAAGAAAGGCTTTCACACACAATTATCTCTCAGAACTGAGCAAGTGGAGAGACGTTCTTTCATCTACACCAAGGGAACTGGTTGCAGAATAAACTTTTACTCTGGTTTCTCAGTCTGTTTCCTAGTGCCAGTTTGAAGTTCCTTCAGTTTTTACTGTAAAACCGAGTTGGAGCTGTTACCTCCCCATATATATGTATGGAGTGGAGTTTGCAACCGAAAAGAAACATTGTCTTCCCAACATGCTAGTTGAAGGACGGCTATCACACACACTTATCGTTGAGAACTGAGCATGTGGAGAGACGTTCGTTCATCTACCACCAAGGGAACGGGTTGCAGTAGAAACTTTTACTCTGGGTTCTCAGTCTGTTTCCTATTGCCGGTTTGAAGTTCCTGCAGTTTTCACTGGAAAACAGAGTTGGAGCTAATACCTCCCCATATATATGTAAGAATTGGAGTTTTCAACTGAAAATAATCTTTGTGTTCCCACAAGCTAGGTGATGGACGGCTTTAACACACACTTAACTCTCAGAACTGAGCATGTGGAGAGACGTTCGTTCATCTAGCACAAACGGAACGGGTTGTAGGAGAAACTTTTACTCTGGTTTCTCAGTCTGTTTCCTAGTGCCGTTATAATGTTCCTGCAGTTTTCACTGTAAAAATGAGTTGGAGCTTGTAATTACCCATATATATGTATGGAGTGGGCTTTGCAACTGAAAATAATCTTTGTGTTCCCAACAAGCTAGGTGAAGTGCGGCTTTCACACAAAAATATCTCTCAGAACTGAGCATGTGGAGAGACGTTCGTTCATCTAGCAAAAAGGGAACGGGTTGCATGAGAAACATGTACTCTGGTCTCTCAGTCTGTTTCCTAGTGCCGGTTGATGTTCCTGCAATTTTCACTGGAAAACCGATTTGAAGCTACTACCTCCCCAAATATTTGTATGGATTGGAGTTTGCAACTGAAAAGAATCTTTGTGTTCCCAATAAGCTAGGTGAAGAACGGCTTTCACACACACATATCTCTCAGAACTGAGCATGTGGAGAGACTTTCGTTCATCTAGCACCAATTGAATGGGTTGCAGGGAAATTTTACTCTGGTATCTCAGCCTGTTTCCCAGTGCCGGTTTGATATTCCTGCAGAATTCACTGTAAAATAGAGTTGGATATAGTACCTCCCCATATATATGTATGGAGTAGACTTTACAACTGAAAATAATCTTTGTGTTCCCAACAAGCTAGGTGAAGGACGGCTTTCTCACAAACATATATCTTCGAAATGAGCATGTGGAGAGACGTTCGTTCATCTAGCACCAAGGGAATGGGTTGCAGGAGATACTTTTACTCTGGTATCTCACTCTGTTTCCTAGTGCCGGTTTGATGTTCCTGCAGTTTTCACTGTAAAACCGTGTTGGAGCTTGTACCTCCCCAAATATATGTGTGGAGTTATGTTTGTAACTGAAAATAAACATTGTTTTCCCAACAAGCTAGTTGAAGGACGGCTTTCACACACACTTATCTCTGAGAACTGAGCATGTGAAGAGACGTTCGTTCACCTAACACCAAGGGAACGGGTTGCAGTAGAAACATTTACTGTGGATTCTCAGTCGGTTTCCTAGTGTGGTTTGAATTTCCTGCAATTTTCACTGGAAAACCGAGTTTATGCTACAACATCCCGTACATATGTATGGAGTGGAGTTTGCAACTGAAAAGAAACTTTGTGTTCCTAACAAACTAGGTTAAGGAGGGCTTTCACACACACTTATTTCTCAGAACTGAGCATGTGGAGAGACGTTCGTTCATCTAGCACAAAGGGAACAGTTTGCAGGTGAAACTTTTCTCTTCTTCTTCAGTCTGTTTCCTATTGCCGGTATGAAGTTCCTGCAGTTTTCACTGTAAATCCGACTTGGAGCTAGAATCTCCCCATGTATATGTATGGAGTGGAGTTTGCAACTGAAAAGATACTTTGTGTTCCTCACAAGCTGGGAGAAGGATGGCTTTTAGACACACGTATCTCTCAGAACTGAGCATGTGGAGAGACGTTCATTCACCTAGCACCAAGGGAACGTGTTGTAGGAGAAACTTTTACTCGTGGTTCTCAGTCTGTTTCCTACTGCCGGTTTGAAGTTCCTGCAGTTTTCACTGGAAAACCGAGTTTAAGCTACTACCACCCCATATATATGTATGGATTGGAGGTTGCAACTGAAAATAATCTTTGTTTTCATAACATTCTAGGTGAAGGACGGCTTTCATACACACTTATCTCTCATATCTGAGCATGTGGAGGGACGTTCGTTCATCTAGCACAAAGGGAACGGGTTGCAGGAGAAACTTTTACTCTGGTATCTCAGTCTGTTTCCTTGTGCCGGTTTGAAGTTCCTGCATTTTTTACTGTAAAACCGAGTTGGAACTACTTCCTCCCCATATATATGTATGGAGTGGACCTTGCAACTGAAAATAATCTTTGTGTTCCCAACAAGATATGTGAAGTACGGCTTTCACACACACATATATCTCAGAACTTAGCATGTGAAGATAAGTTCGTTCACCTAGCACCAAGGGAACGGGTTTCAGGAAAAACTTTTACTCTGGTTTCTCAGTCTGTTTCATAGAGCCAGTTTGAATTTCTTGCATTTTTCACTGTACAACCGAGTTGGAGCTAGTACCACCCCTATATATGTATGGAGTGGAGTTTGCACCTGAAAATAAACATTGTGTTCCCAACAAGCTAGTTGAAGGACGGTTTTCACACACACTAATCTCTCCGAATTGAGCATGTGAAGAGACGTTCTTTCATCCAGCAAAAAGGGAACGGTTTGCAGGAGAAACTTTTACTCTGGTTTCTCAGTCTGTCTCCTTGTGCTGGTTAGATGTTCCTGCAGTTTTCACTGTAATAACGAGTTGGAGCTAGTACCTCCCCATATATATGTATGGAGTGGAGTTTGCAACTGAAAAAAACTTTGTTTTCCCAACATGTTAGGTGAAGTACGGCTTTCTCACAAACATATATCTTTGAAATGAGCATGTGGAGAGACGTTCGTTCATCTAGCACCAAGGGAATGGGTTGCAGGAGAAACTTTTACTCTGTTATCTCAGTCTGTTTCCTAGTGCCGGTTTGATGTTCCTGCAGTTTTCACTGTAAAACCGTGTTGGAGCTTGTACCTCCCCATATATATGTGTGGAGTTAAGTTTGTAACTGAAAATAAACATTGTTTTCCCAACAAGCTAGTTGAAGGACGGCTTTCACACACACTTATCTCTGAGAACTTAGCATGTGAAGAGACGTTCGTTCACCTAACACCAAGGGAACGGGTTGCAGTAGAAACATTTACTGTGGATTCTCAGTCGGTTTCCTAGTGTGGTTTGAAGTTCCTGCAATTTTCACTGGAAAACCGAGTTTATGCTACAACATCCCGTACATATGTATGGAGTGGAGTTTGCAACTGAAAAGAAACTATGTGTTCCTAACAAACTAGGTTAAGGAGGGCTTTCACACACACTTATTTCTCAGAACTGAGCATGTGGAGAGACGTTCGTTCATCTAGCACAAAGGGAACAGTTTGCAGGTGAAACTTTTCTCTTCTTCTTCAGTCTGTTTCCTATTGCCGGTATGAAGTTCCTGCATTTTTCACTGTAAAACCGAGTTGGAGCTAGTACCTCCCATATATATGTATGGAGTGGAATTTACAGCTGAAAAGAGACTATGTGTTCCCAACATTCTAGGTGAATGTCGGCTTTCACACACACTTATCTCTCAGAACTGAGCATGTGGAGAGACGTTCATTCATCTAGCTCCAAGGGAACTGGTTGCAGTAGAAACTTTTACTCTGGGTTCTCAGTCTTTTACCTAGTGCCGGTTTGAAGTTCCTGCAGTTTTCAATGTAAAACCGAGTTGGAGCTCTTACCTCCCCATTTATATGTATGGAGTGGGGTTTGCAACTGAAAAGAAACTTTGTGTTCCCAACAAGCTAGGTGAAAAACGGCTTTCACAAACACATATCTCTCAGAATTGAGCATGTGGAGAGAATTTCGTTCACCTAGCACCAAGGGAACGGGTTGCAGGAGGAACTTATACTCTGGTTTCTCAGTCTGTTTCCTAGTGCCGTTATAAAGTTCCTGCAGTTTTCACTGTAAAACCGAGTTGGAGCTTGTACCTCCCCATATATATGTATGGAGTGGAGTTTGGAACTGAAAATAATATTTGTGTTCCCAAAAAGCTAGGTGAAGAAAGGCTTTCACACACAATTATCTCTCAGAACTGAGCAAGTGGAGAGACGTTCTTTCATCTACACCAAGGGAACTGGTTGCAGAATAAACTTTTACTCTGGTTTCTCAGTCTGTTTCCTAGTGCCAGTTTGAAGTTCCTTCAGTTTTTACTGTAAAACCGAGTTGGAGCTGTTACCTCCCCATATATATGTATGGAGTGGAGTTTGCAACCGAAAAGAAACATTGTCTTCCCAACATGCTAGTTGAAGGACGGCTATCACACACACTTATCGTTGAGAACTGAGCATGTGGAGAGACGTTCGTTCATCTACCACCAAGGGAACGGGTTGCAGTAGAAACTTTTACTCTGGGTTCTCAGTCTGTTTCCTATTGCCGGTTTGAAGTTCCTGCAGTTTTCACTGGAAAACAGAGTTGGAGCTAATACCTCCCCATATATATGTAAGAATTGGAGTTTTCAACTGAAAATAATCTTTGTGTTCCCACAAGCTAGGTGATGGACGGCTTTAACACACACTTAACTCTCAGAACTGAGCATGTGGAGAGACGTTCGTTCATCTAGCACAAACGGAACGGGTTGTAGGAGAAACTTTTACTCTGGTTTCTCAGTCTGTTTCCTAGTGCCGTTATAATGTTCCTGCAGTTTTCACTGTAAAAATGAGTTGGAGCTTGTAATTACCCATATATATGTATGGAGTGGGCTTTGCAACTGAAAATAATCTTTGTGTTCCCAACAAGCTAGGTGAAGTGCGGCTTTCACACAAAAATATCTCTCAGAACTGAGCATGTGGAGAGACGTTCGTTCATCTAGCACAAAGGGAACGGGTTGCATGAGAAACATGTACTCTGGTCTCTCAGTCTGTTTCCTAGTGCCGGTTGATGTTCCTGCAATTTTCACTGGAAAACCGATTTGAAGCTACTACCTCCCCAAATATTTGTATGGATTGGAGTTTGCAACTGAAAAGAATCTTTGTGTTCCCAATAAGCTAGGTGAAGAACGGCTTTCACACACACATATCTCTCAGAACTGAGCATGTGGAGAGACTTTCGTTCATCTAGCACCAATTGAATGGGTTGCAGGGAAATTTTACTCTGGTATCTCAGTCTGTTTCCTAGTGCCGGTTTGATGTACCTGCACTTTTCACTGTAAAACCGAGTTGGAGCTAGTACCTCCCAATATATATGTATGGACTGGAGTTTTCAACTGGAAAGAAACTTGGTGTTTCCAACAAGCTAGGTGAAGGACGGCTTTCACACACACTTATCTCTCAGAACTAAGCTTGTGGAGAGACGTTCGTTCATCTAACACCAAGGGAACGGGTTGCAGGAGAAACTTTTACTCTGGTTTCTCAGCCTGTTTCCCAGTGCCGGTTTGATATTCCTGCAGAATTCACTGTAAAATAGAGTTGGATATAGTACCTCCCCATATATATGTATGGAGTAGACTTTACAACTGAAAATAATCTTTGTGTTCCCAACAAGCTAGGTGAAGGACGGCTTTCTCACAAACATATATCTTCGAAATGAGCATGTGGAGTGACGTTCGTTCATCTAGCACCAAGGGAATGGGTTGCAGGAGATACTTTTACTCTGGTATCTCACTCTGTTTCCTAGTGCCGGTTTGATGTTCCTGCAGTTTTCACTGTAAAACCGTGTTGGAGCTTGTACCTCCCCAAATATATGTGTGGAGTTATGTTTGTAACTGAAAATAAACATTGTTTTCCCAACAAGCTAGTTGAAGGACGGCTTTCACACACACTTATCTCTGAGAACTGAGCATGTGAAGAGACGTTCGTTCACCTAACACCAAGGGAACGGGTTGCAGTAGAAACATTTACTGTGGATTCTCAGTCGGTTTCCTAGTGTGGTTTGAATTTCCTGCAATTTTCACTGGAAAACCGAGTTTATGCTACAACATCCCGTACATATGTATGGAGTGGAGTTTGCAACTGAAAAGAAACTTTGTGTTCCTAACAAACTAGGTTAAGGAGGGCTTTCACACACACTTATTTCTCAGAACTGAGCATGTGGAGAGACGTTCGTTCATCTAGCACAAAGGGAACAGTTTGCAGGTGAAACTTTTCTCTTCTTCTTCAGTCTGTTTCCTATTGCCGGTATGAAGTTCCTGCAGTTTTCACTGTAAATCCGACTTGGAGCTAGAATCTCCCCATGTATATGTATGGAGTGGAGTTTGCAACTGAAAAGATACTTTGTGTTCCTCACAAGCTGGGAGAAGGATGGCTTTTAGACACACGTATCTCTCAGAACTGAGCATGTGGAGAGACGTTCATTCACCTAGCACCAAGGGAACGTGTTGTAGGAGAAACTTTTACTCGTGGTTCTCAGTCTGTTTCCTACTGCCGGTTTGAAGTTCCTGCAGTTTTCACTGGAAAACCGAGTTTAAGCTACTACCACCCCATATATATGTATGGATTGGAGGTTGCAACTGAAAATAATCTTTGTTTTCATAACATTCTAGGTGAAGGACGGCTTTCATACACACTTATCTCTCATATCTGAGCATGTGGAGGGACGTTCGTTCATCTAGCACAAAGGGAACGGGTTGCAGGAGAAACTTTTACTCTGGTATCTCAGTCTGTTTCCTTGTGCCGGTTTGAAGTTCCTGCATTTTTTACTGTAAAACCGAGTTGGAACTACTTCCTCCCCATATATATGTATGGAGTGGACCTTGCAACTGAAAATAATCTTTGTGTTCCCAACAAGATATGTGAAGTACGGCTTTCACACACACATATATCTCAGAACTTAGCATGTGAAGATAAGTTCGTTCACCTAGCACCAAGGGAACGGGTTTCAGGAAAAACTTTTACTCTGGTTTCTCAGTCTGTTTCATAGAGCCAGTTTGAATTTCTTGCATTTTTCACTGTACAACCGAGTTGGAGCTAGTACCACCCCTATATATGTATGGAGTGGAGTTTGCACCTGAAAATAAACATTGTGTTCCCAACAAGCTAGTTGAAGGACGGTTTTCACACACACTAATCTCTCCGAATTGAGCATGTGAAGAGACGTTCTTTCATCCAGCAAAAAGGGAACGGTTTGCAGGAGAAACTTTTACTCTGGTTTCTCAGTCTGTCTCCTTGTGCTGGTTAGATGTTCCTGCAGTTTTCACTGTAATAACGAGTTGGAGCTAGTACCTCCCCATATATATGTATGGAGTGGAGTTTGCAACTGAAAAAAACTTTGTTTTCCCAACATGTTAGGTGAAGGACGGCTTTCACACACACATATCTCTCAGATCTAAGCTTGTGGAGAGAGGTTCGTTCATCTAGCACGAAGGGAATCGGTTGCAGGAGAATCTTTTACTCTGGTATCTCAGTCTGTTTCCTTGTGCCGGTTTGAAGTTCCTGCATTTTTCACTGTAAAACCGAGTTGGAACTAGTACCTCCCCATATAAATGTGGGGAGTGGACCTTGAAACTGAAAATAATCTTTGTGTTCCCAACAAGCTAGGTGTAGTACGGCTTTCACACACCCATATATCTCAGAACTTAGCATGTGAAGATACATTCGTTCACCTAGCACCAAAGGAACGGGTTGCAGGAGAAACTTTTACTCTGGTTTCTCAGTCAGTTTCATAGAGCCAGTTTGAATTTCTTGCATTTTTCACTGTACAACCGACTTGGAGCTAGTACCACCCCTATATATGTGTGGAGTGGAGTTTGCATCTGAAAATATACATTGTGTTCCCAACTAGCTAGTTGAAGGACGGTTTTCACACACACTAATCTCTCAGAACTGAGCATGTGGAGAGACGTTCGTTCATCTAGCCACAAGGGAACGGGTTGCAGGAGAAATATTTACTCTGGTATCTCAGTCTGTTTCCTAATGCCGTTTTGAAGTTCCTGCAGTTTTCACTGTAAAACCGAGTTGGAGCTAGTACCTCCCCATATATATTTTTAGATTGGACTTTGCAACTGAAAATAATCTTTGTGTTCCCAACAAACTAGGTGAAGGACGGCTTTCACACACACTTATCTCTCAGAGCTGAGCATGTGGAGAGACGTTCGTTCAACTAGCATAAAGGGAACGTGTTGAAGGAGAAACTTTTCCTCTGGTATCTCAGTCTGTTTCCTAGTGCCGGTTTGAAGTTCCTACAGTTTTCACTGTAAAACCGATTTTGAGCTAGTAACTTCCCATATATATGTATGGAATGGAGTTGCAATTAAAAAGAAACTTTGTGTTTCCAACAAACTAGGTGAAGGACGGCTTTCACACACACTTATCTCTCAGAACTGAGCATGTGGAGAGAAGTTCGTTCACCTACAACCAAGGGAACGGTTTGCAGGAGCAACTTTTACTCTGGTTTCTCAGTCTGTTTCCAAGTGCCGGTTTGAAGTTCCTGCAGTTTTCACTGGAAAACTGAGTTTGAGCTACAACTTCCCCATATATATGTATGGAGTGGTGTTTGCAACTGAAAAAAACTTTGTGTTCCCAACAATCTATGTGAAGGATGGCTTTCACACACACTTATTTCTCAGAACTTAGCATGTGGAGAGACTTTCTTTCATCTAGCATCAAAGGAACGGGATGCAGGAGAAAATTTTTCTCTGTGTTCTCAGTCTGTTTCCTAGTGCCGCTTTGAACTTCCTGCAGTTTTCACTGGAAAACCGATTTGGAACTACTACCTCCCCAAATATATGTATGGAGTGGAGTTTGCAACTGAAAATAATCTTTGTGTGCCCAACAAGCTAGGTGAAGGACAGTTTTCACACACACTTTTCTCTCAGAACTGAGCATGTGGAAAGACGTTCGTTCATCTAGCACAAAGGGAACGGGTTGCAGGAGAAACTATTACTCTGGTTTGTCAGTCTTTTTCCTAGTGCCGTTATGAAGTTCCTGCAGTTTTCACTGTAAATCCGAGTTGGAGCTTATACCTCCCATATATATGTATGCAGTGGAGTTTGCAACTGAAAAGAAATATTGTGTTCCAACAAGCTAGTTGAAGGACGGCTTTCACACACACTTATCTCCCAGAACCTAGCATGTGGAGAGACATTCGTTCACCTTGCAAAAATGGAACGGGTTCCAGGAGAAACTTTTACTCTGGTTTCTCAGTCTGTTTCCTAGTGCTGGTTTGAAATTCCTGCATTTATCTCTGAAAAAGAGATTTGGAGCAAGTACCTCCCCCTATATATGTATGGAGTGGAGTTTGCAACTGAAAATAAACATTGTGTTCCTAACACGCTAGGTGAAGAACGGCTTTCACACACACATATCTCTCAGAACTGAGCATGTGGAGATACGTTCGTTCACCTAGCACCAAGGGAACGGGTTGCAGGAGAAACTTTTACTCTGTTATCTCAGTCTGTTTCCTAGTGCCAGATTGATGTTCCTGCAGTTATCACTGTAAAATAGAGTTGGAGCTAGTACCACCCCATACATAGGTATGGAGTCGAGTTTGCAACTGGAAAGAAACTTTGTGTTCCCAACAAGCTAGGTGAAGGACGGCTTTCACACACACTTACCTCTCAGAACTAAGATTGTGGAGAGACTTTCGTTCATCTAGCACCAATGGAACGGGTTGCAGGGGAAACTTTTTCTCTGGTATCTCAGTTTGTTTCCTAGTGCCGGTTTGAAGTTCCTGCAGAATTCACTGTAAACTCGAGTTGGAGCTAGTACCTCCCCATATATAAGTATGAAGTGGATTTTGCAACTGAAAAAGATCTTTGTTTTCCCAACAAGCTAGGTGAAGGCGGCTTTCACACACACATATCTCTCAGAACTGAGCATGTGGAGAGATGTTTGTTCACCTAGCACCAAGTGAAGGGGTTGCAGGAGAAACTTTTACTCTGGTTTCTCAGTCTGTTTCCTAGTGCCGTTATGAAGTTCCTGCAGTTTTCACTGTAAAAACGAGTTTTAGCTAATACCTCCCCATATATATGTATGGAGTGGAGTTTGAAACTGAAAAGAATCTTTGTGTTCCCAACATTCTAGGTGAAGGACGGCTTTCACACACACTAATATCTCAGTACTGAGCATGTGGAGAGACGTTCGTTCATCTAGCACCAAATGGAACGGTTTGCAGTAGAAATAATTACTCTGGTTTCTCAGTCTGTTTCCAAGTGCCGGTTTGAAGTTCCTGCAGTTTTCACTGGAAAACCGAGTTTGAGCTAAAACCTCCCCATATATATGTATGGGTTGGTGTTTGCAACTGAAAAGAAACTTTGTGTTCCCAACAAGGTAGGTGAAGTACGGCTTTCACACACACTAATCTCTCAGAACTAAGCTTGTGGAGAGACGTTCCTTCATCTAGCACAAAGGGAACGGGTTGCAGGAGAAACTTTTACTCTGGTATCTCAGTCTGTTTCCTTGTGCCGGTTTGAAGTTCCTGCATTTTTCACTGTACAACCGAGTTGGAGCTAGTACCACCCCTTTATATGTATGGAGTGGAGTTTGCAACTGAAATAAACATTGTGTTTCCAACAAGCTAGTTGAAGGACGGTTTTCACACACTATAATCTCTCAGAACTTAGCATGTGGAGAGACGTTCATTCATCTTGCACAAATGGAACGGTTTGCAGGAGAAACTTTTACTCTGGTTTCTCAGTCTGTTTCCTACTGCCGGTTTGAAGTTCCTGCAGTTTTCACTGGAAAACCGAGTTTAAGCTTCTACCACCCCATATATATGTATGCAGTGAAGGTTGCAACTGAAAATAATCTTTGTGTTCCGAACAAGCTAGGTGAAGAACGGCTTTCATACACACTTATCTCTCATATCTGAGCATGTGGAGGGACGTTCGTTCATCTAGCACAAAGGGAACGGGTTGCAGGAGAAACTTTTACTCTGGTTTCTCAGTTTGTCTCCTTGTGCCGGTTAGATGTTACTGCAGTTTTCACTGTAATAACGAGTTGGTGCTAGTACCTCCCCATATATATGTATGGAGTGGAGTTTGCAACTGAAAAAAACTTTGTGTTCCCAACAATCTATGTGAAGTATGGGTTTCACACACACTTATTTCTCAGAACTGAACACGTGGAGAGACGTTCGTTCATATAGCATCAAGGGAACGTGATGCAGGAGAAAATTTTTCTCTGGGTTCTCAGTCTGTTTCCTAGTGCCGGTTTGAAGTTCCTGCAGTTTTCACTGGAAAACCGATTTGGAACTACTACCTCCCCAAATATATGTATGGAGTGGAATTTGCAACTGAAAATAATCTTTGTGTGCCCAACAAGTTAGGTGAAGTACGGCTTTCACACACAGTTTTCTCTCAGAACTGAGCATGTGGAAAGACGTTCGTTCATCTAGCACAAAGGAAACGGGTTGCAGGAGAAACTATTACTCTGGATTCTCGGTCTGTTTCCTAGTGCCGGTTTGAAGTTCCTGCAGTTTTGTCTGTAAAACAGAGTTGGAGCTACTACCTCCCCATATATATATATGGAGTGGAAATAGTAACTGAAAAGAAACTTTGTGTTCCCAACAAGCTAGGTGAAGGATGGCTTTCACACACACTTATCACTCAGAACTAAGCTTGTGGAGAGACGTTCGTTCATCTAGCACCAAGGGAACGGGTTGCAGGAGAAACTTTTACTCTGGTTTGTCAGTCTGTTTCCTAGTGCCGGTTTGAAGTTCCTGCAGTTTTCACTGTAAATCCGAGTTGGAACTTATACCTCCCATATATATGTATGGAGTGGAGTTTGCAACTGAAAAGAAATTTTGTGTTCCAACAATCAAGGTGAAGTACGGCTTTCACACACACTTTTCTCCCAGAACCTAGCATGTGGAGAAACATTCGTTCACCTTGCAACAAGGGAACTGATTGCAGGTGAATCTTTTACTCTGGTTTCTCAGTCTGTTTCCTAGTGCCGGTTCAATTTTCCTGCATTTATCACTGTAAAACAGATTTGGAGCAAGTACCTCCCCATATATATGTATGGAGTGGAGTTTGCAACTGAAAATAAACATTGTGTTCCTAACACGCTAGGTGAAAAACGGCTTTCACACACACATATCTCTCAGAACTGAGCATGTGGAGATACGTTCGTTCACCTAGCACCAAGGGAACGGGTTGCAGGAGAAACTTTTACTCCGGTTTCTCATTCTGTTTCCTAGTGCCGGTTTGAATTTCCTTCAGATTTCACTGTAAAACCGAGTTGGAGCTAGTACCACCCCATATATATGTATGGAGTCGAGTTTGCAACTGGAAAGAAACTTTGTGTTCCCAACAAGCTAGGTGAAGGACGGCTTTCACACACACTTATCTCTCAGATCTATGATTGTGGAGAGACTTTCGTTCATCTAGCACCAATGGAACGGGTGGCAGGAGAAACTTCTTCTCTGGTATCTCAGTTTGTTTCCTAGTGCCGGTTTGAAGTTCCTGCAGAGTTCACTGTAAACCCGAGTTGGACCTAGTACCTCCCCATATATAAGTATGAAGTGGATTTTGCAACTGAAAATGATCTTTGTTTTCCCAACAAGCTAGGTGAAGGCGGCTTTTTCACACACATATCTCTCAGAACTGAGCATGTGGAGAGATGTTCGTTCACCTAGCACCAAGTGAAGGGGTTGCAGGATAAACTTTTACTCTGGTTTCTCAGTCTGTTTCCTAGTGCCGTTATGAAGTTCCTGCAGTTTTCACTGTAAAAACGAGTTGGAGCTAGTACCTCCCCATATATATGTATGGAGTGGAGTTTGAAACTGAAAAGAATCTTTGTGTTCCCAACATTCTAGGTGAAGGACGGCTTTCACACACTCTAATGTCTCAGTACTGAGCATGTGGAGAGACGTTCGTTCATCTAGCACCAAGGGAACGGGTTGCAGTAAAAATATTTACTCTGGTTTCTCAGTCTGTTTCCAAGTGCCGGTTTGATGTTCCTGCAGTTTTCACTGGAAAACCGTGTTTAAGCTACTACCAACCCATATGTATGTATGGAGTGGAGGTTGCAACTGAAAATAATCTTTGTATTCCGAACAAGCTAGGTGAAGGACGGCTTTCATACACACTTATCTCTCATATCTGAGCATGTGGAGGGACGTTCGTTCATCTAGCACAAATGGAACGGGTTGCAGGAGAAACTTTTACTCTGGTTTCTCAGTCTGTCTCCTTGTGCCGGTTAGATGTTACTGCAGTTTTCACTGGAAAACAGATTTGGAACTACTACCTCCCCATATATATGTATGGAATGGAGTTTGCAACTGAAAATAATCTTTGTGTGCCCAACAAGTTAGGTGAAGTACGGCTTTCACACACACTTTTCTCTCAGAAATAAGCATGTGGAAAGACGTTCGTTCATCTAGCACAAAGGGAACGGGTTGCAGGAGAAACTATTACTCTGGTTTCTCATTCTGTTTCCTAGTGCCGGTTTGAAGTTCCTGCAGTTTTGTCTGTAAAACAGAGTTGGAGCTACTACCTCCCCATATATATATATGGAGTGGAAAAAGCAACTGAAAAGAAACTTTGTGTTCCCAACAAGCTAGGTGAAGGACGGCTTTCACACAAAATTATCTCTCAGAACTAAGCTTGTGGAGAGACGTTCGTTCATCTAGCACCAAGGGAAAGGGTTGCAGGAGAAACTTTTTCTCTGGTTTGTCAGTCTGTTTCCTAGTGCCTGTTTGAAGTTCCTGCAGTTTTCACTGTAATTCCGAGTTGGAGCTTATACTTCCCATATATATGTATGGAGTGGAGTTTGCAACTAAAAAGAAATTTTGTGTTCCAACAAGCAAGGTGAAGGACGGCTTTCACACACACTTATCTCTCAGAACTGAGCATGTGGAGAGACGTTCGTTATCTAGCACCAAGGGAATGGCTTGAAGGAGAAAATTTTACTCTGGGTTCTCAGTCTGTTTCCTAGTGCCTGTTTGAAGTTCCTGCAGTTTTCACTGGAAAACCGATTTTAAGCTACTACTTCCCCATATATATTTATGGCGTGGAGTTTGCAACTGAAAAGAAATTTTGTGTTCCCAACTACCTAGGTGAAGAAAGGCTTTCACACACACTTATCTCTCAGAACTGAGCATGTGGAGAGACTTTCGTTCATCTAGCAAAAAGGGAATGGGTTACAGGAGGAAATTTTACTCTGGGTTCTCAGTCTGTTTCCTAGTGCCTGTTTGATGTTCCTGCAGTTTTCACTGTAAAACCGAGTTGGAGCTAGTACCTCCCCATATATATGTGTGGAGTGGATTTTGCAACTGAAAGAAACTTTGTGTTCCCAACAAGCTAGTTGAAATAAGACTTTCACACACAAATATCTCTCAGGAGTAAGCATGTGGAGAGACTTTCGGTCATCTAGCACCAAGGGAACGGGTTGCAGGAGAAATTTTTACTCTGGTTTCTCAGTCTGTTTCCTAGTGCCTGTTTGAAGTTCCTACAGTTTTCAGTGGAAAACCGAGTTGGAGCTACTAACTCCAAAAAAATATGTATTGAGTGGAGTTTGCAACTTAAAAGAAACTTTTTGTTCCCAAAAAGCTAGGTGAAGGACGGCTTTCACGCACACTTATCTCTCAGAACTAAGCTTGTGGAGAGACGTTCGTTCATCTAGCAACAAGGGAATGGGTTGCAGGAGAAAATTTTACTCTGGGTTCTCAGTCTGTTTCCTAGTGCCTGTTTCAAGTTCCTGCAGTTTTCACTGGAAAACCGAGTTGAAGCTACTACCTACCCATATATATGTATGGAGTGTAGTTTGCAACTGAAAAGGAACTTTGTGTTCCCAACAAGCTAGGTGAAGGACGGCTTTCACACACACTTATCTCTCAGAACTGAGCATGTGGAGAGACGTTCGTTCACCTAGCACCAAGGGAACGATTTGCAGGTGAAACTTTTATTCTGGTTTCTCAGTCTGTAT
This sequence comes from Camelus bactrianus, assembly GCF_048773025.1. Taxonomy (NCBI): domain Eukaryota; kingdom Metazoa; phylum Chordata; class Mammalia; order Artiodactyla; family Camelidae; genus Camelus; species Camelus bactrianus. The sequence continues at coordinate 5,005,537 of NW_027413960.1, forward strand.
CCAAGTGCCGGTTTGAAGTTCCTGCAGTTTTCACTGGAAAACCGAGTTGGAGCTGGTACCTCCCCCTATATATGTATGGATTGGAGATTGCAACTGAAAATAAACGTTGTGTTCCCAACAAGCTTGGTGAAGAACGGCTTTCACACACACTTATCTCTCAGAACTGAGCATGTGGAGAGACTTTCGTTTATCTAGCACAAAGGGAACGGGTTGCAGGATAAACATTTACTCTGGTTTCTCAGTCTGTTTCCTTGTTTCGGTTTGATGTTCATGCAGTATTCACTGTAAAACCGGGTTGAAGCTACTACCTCCCCATAGATATGTATGGAGTGGAGTTTGCAACTGAAAAGAAACTTTGTGTTCCCAACAAGCTAGGTGAAGGACGGCTTTCACACACACTTATCTCTCAGAACTAAGATTGTGGAGAAACTTTCGTTCATCTAGCACCAATGGAACGGGTTGCAGGAGAAACTTTTACACTGGTATCTCAGTTTGTTTCCTAGTGCTGGTTTGAAGTTCCTGCAGAGTTCACTGTAAACCCGATTTGGAGCTAGTACCTCCCCATATATATGTATGGTGTGGACTTTGCAACTGAAAATGATCTTTGTTTTCCCAACAAGCTAGGTGAAGATGACTTTCACACACACATATCTCTCAGAACTGAGCATGTGGAGAGATGTTCGTTCACCTAGCACCAAGTGAGGGGGTTGCAGGATAAACTTCTACTCTGGTTTCTCAGTCTGTTTCCTAGTGCCGTTTTGACGTTCCTGCAGATTTCACTGAAAAAACGAGATGGAGCTTGTACCTCCCCATATATATGTATGGAGTGGAGTTTGCAACTGAAAAGAATCTTTGTGTTCCCAACATTCTAGGTGAAGGACGGCTTTCACACACACTTATATCTCAGAACTGAGCATGTGGATAGACGTTCGTTCATCTAGCACAAAGAGGACGGTTTCCAGTAGAAATATTTACTCTGGTTTCTCGGTCTGTTTCCAAGTGCCGGTTTGAAGTTCCTGCAGTTTTCACTGGAAAACCGAGTTTGAGCTACAACCTCCCCATATATATGTATGGAGTGGTGTTTGCAACTGAAAAGAAACTTTGTGTTCCCAACAAGCTAGGTGAAGGACGGCTTTCACACACACTATTCTCTCAGAACTAAGCTTGTGGAGAGACGTTCGTTCAACTAGCACAAGGGAAACGGGTTGCAGGGGAAACTTTTACTCTGGTATCTCAGTCTGTTTCCTTGTGCCGGTTTGAAGTTCCTGCAATTTTCACTATACAACCTAGTTGGAGCTAGTACCAATTCTATATAAGTATGGAGTGGAGTTTGCAACTGACAATAAACATTGTTTTCCCAACAAGCTAGTTGAAGGACGGTTTCCACACACAATAATCTCTCAGAACTGAGCATGTGGAGAGACGTTCGTTCATCTAGCACAAATGGAACGGTTTGCAGGAGCAACTTTTACTCTGGTTTCTCAGTCTGTTTCCTACTGCCGGTTTGATGTTCCTGCAGTTTTCACTGTAAAACCGAGTTGGATCTTGTACCTCCCTATATATATTTATGGAGTGGAGTTTGCAACTGAAAAGAAACTTTGTGTTCCCAACAAGCTAGGTGAAGAACGGCTTTCACACACACTTATCTCTCAGAACTGAGCATGTGGAGAGACGTTCGTTCATCTAGCACCAAGGGAATAGCTTGAAGGAGAAAATTTTACTCTGGTTTCTCAGTCTGTTTCCTAGTGCCTGTTTGAAGTTCCTGCAGTTTTCACTGGAAAACCGATTTTAAGCTACTACTTCCCCATATATATTTATGGCGTGGAGTTTGCAACTGAAAAGAAATTTTGTGTTCCCAACAACCTAGATGAAGAAAGGCTTTCACACACACTTATCTCTCAGAACTGAGCATGTGGAGAAACGTTCGTTCATCTAGCACCAAGGGAATGGTTTGAAGGAGAAACTTTTACTCTGGTTTCTCAGTCTGTTTCCTTGTGCCGGTTTGATGTTCCTGCATTGTTCACTGTAAAACAGAGTTGAAGCTACTACCTCTCCATATATATGTATGGAGTGGAGTTTGCAACTTAAAAGAATCTTTGTGTTCCCTACAGGCTAGGTGAAGGACGGCTTTCACACACACTTATCTCTCAGAACTAAGCTTGGGGAGAGACGTTCGTTCATCTAGCACCAAGGGAACGGGTTGCAGGAGGAACATTTACTCTGGTTTCTCAGTCTGTTTCCTAGTGCCGGTTTGAAGTTCCTGCAGTTTTCACTGTAAAACCGAGTTGGAGTTATTACCTCCCCATATATATGTGTGGAGTGGAGTTTGCAACTGAAAAGAAACTTTGTGTTCCCAACAAGCTAGGTGAAGGAAGACTTTCACACAGAAATATCTCTCAGAAGTAAGCATGTGGAGAGACTTTCGTTCATCTAGCACCAAGGGAACGTGTTGCAGGAGAAATTTTTACTCTGGTTTCTCAGTCTGTTTCCTAGTGCCTGTTTGAAGTTCCTACAGTTTTCAGTGGAAAACCGAATTGGAGCTACAAACTCCAAAAAAATATGTATTGAGTTGAGTTTGCAACTGAAAAGAAACTTTGTGTTCCCAACAAGCTAGGTGAAGGACGGCTTTCACACACACTTATCTCTCAGAACTAAGCTTGTGGAGAGACTTTCGTTCATCTAGCAACAAGGGAATGGGTTGCAGGAGAAAATTTTACTCTGGGTTCTCAGTCTGTTTCCTAGTGCCTGTTTCAAGTTCCTGCAGTTTTCACTGGAAAACCGAGTTGAAGCTACTACCTACCCATATATATGTATGGAGTGTAGTTTGCAACTGAAAAGGAACTTCGTGTTCCCAACAAGCTAGGTGAAGGACGGCTTTCACACACACTTATCTCTCAGAACTGAGCATGTGGAGAGACGTTCGTTCACCTAGCACCAAGGGAACGAGTTGCAGGTGAAACTTTTATTCTGGTTTCTCAGTCTGTTTCCAAGTGCCGGTTTGAAGTTCCTGCAGTTTTCACTGGAAAACCGAGTTGGAGCTAGTACCTCCCCCTATATATGTATGGATTGGAGATTGCAACTGAAAATAAACGTTGTGTTCCCAACAAGCTTGGTGAAGAACGGCTTTCACACACACTTATCTCTCAGAACTAAGCATGTGGAGAGACGTTCGTTCACCTAGCACCAAGAGAAAGGGTTGCAGGATAAACTTTTCCTCTGGTTTCTCAGTCTGTTTCCTAGTTCCAGAATGAATTTCCTGCATTGTTCACTGTAAAATCGAGTTGGAGCTTGTACTTCCCCATATATATGTATGGAGTGGACTTTGCAACTGAAAATAATCTTTGTGTTCCCAACAAGCTAGTTGAAGGACGGCTTTAACACACACTAATCTCTCAGAACTAAGCTTGTGGAGAGACGTTCGTTCATCTAGCACCAAGGGAACGGGTTGCAGGAGAAACTTTTACTTTGGTTTCTCAGTCTGTTTCCTTGTGCCGGGCTGAAGTTCCTGCCTTTTTCACTGTAAAACCGAGTTGGAATTTGTACCTCCCCTTATATATGTATGGAGTGGAGTTTGCAACTGAAAATAATCTTTGTGTTCACAACATGCTAGGTGAAGGACGGCTTTTACACACACTTATCTCTCAGAACTGAGCATTTGGAAAGACTTTCTTTCATCTAGCACAAAGGGAACGGGTTGCAGGAGAAAATTTTTCTCTGGGTTCTCAGTCTGTTTCCTAGTGCCGGATTGAAATTCCTGCAGTTTTCACTGGAAAACCGATTTTAAGCTACTACTTCCCCATATATATTTATGGCGTAGAGTTTGCAACTGAAAAGATATTTTGTATTCCTAACAAGCTATGTAAAGTACGGCTTTCACACACAGTTATCTCTCAGAACTAACTTGTGGAGAGACGTTCGTTCATCTAGCACAAAGGGAACGGGTTGCAGGAGAAACTTTTACTCTGGTTTCTCAGTTTGTCTCCTTGTGCCGGTTAGATGTTACTGCAGTTTTCACTGTAATAACGAGTTGGTGCTTGTACCTCCCCATATATATGTATGGAGTGGAGTTTGCAACTGAAAAAAACTTTGTGTTCCCAACAATCTATGTGAAGTATGGCTTTCACACACACTTATTTCTCAGAACTGAACATGTGGAGAGACGTTCGTTCATATAGCATCAAGGGAACGTGATGCAGGAGAAAATTTTTCTCTGGGTTCTCAGTCTGTTTCCTAGTGCCGGTTTGAAGTTCCTGCAGTTTTCACTGGAAAACCGATTTGGAACTACTACCTCCCCAAATATATGTATGGAGTGGAATTTGCAACTGAAAATAATCTTTGTGTGCCCTACAAGTTAGGTGAAGTACGGCTTTCACACACAGTTTTCTCTCAGAACTGAGCATGTGGAAAGACGTTCGTTCATCTAGCACAAAGGAAACGGGTTGCAGGAGAAACTATTACTCTGGTTTCTCGGTCTGTTTCCTAGTGCCGGTTTGAAGTTCCTGCAGTTTTGTCTGTAAAACAGAGTTGGAGCTACTACCTCCCCATATATATATATGGAGTGGAAATAGTAACTGAAAAGAAACTTTGTGTTCCCAACAAGCTAGGTGAAGGATGGCTTTCACACACACTTATCACTCAGAACTAAGCTTGTGGAGAGACGTTCGTTCATCTAGCACCAAGGGAACGGGTTGCAGGAGAAACTTTTACTCTGGTTTGTCAGTCTGTTTCCTAGTGCCGGTTTGAAGTTCCTGCAGTTTTCACTGTAAATCCGAGTTGGAGCTTATACCTCCCATATATATGTATGGAGTGGAGTTTGCAACTGAAAAGAAATTTTGTGTTCCAACAATCAAGGTGAAGTACGGCTTTCACACACACTTTTCTCCCAGAACCTAGCATGTGGAGAAACATTCGTTCACCTTGCAACAAGGGAACTGATTGCAGGTGAATCTTTTACTCTGGTTTCTCAGTCTGTTTCCTAGTGCCGGTTCGATTTTCCTGCATTTATCACTGTAAAACAGATTTGGAGCAAGAACCTCCCCATATATATGTATGGAGTGGAGTTTGCAACTGAAAATAAACATTGTGTTCCTAACACGCTAGGTGAAAAACGGCTTTCACACACACATATCTCTCAGAACTGAGCATGTGGAGATACGTTCGTTCACCTAGCACCAAGGGAACGGGTTGCAGGAGAAACTTTTACTCCGGTTTCTCATTCTGTTTCCTAGTGCCGGTTTGAATTTCCTTCAGATTTCACTGTAAAACCGAGTTGGAGCTAGTACCACCCCATATATATGTATGGAGTCCAGTTTGCAACTGGAAAGAAACTTTGTGTTCCCAACAAGCTAGGTGAAGGACGGCTTTCACACACACTTATCTTTCAGATCTATGATTGTGGAGAGACTTTCGTTCATCTAGCACCAATGGAACGGGTGGCAGGAGAAACTTCTTCTCTGGTATCTCAGTTTGTTTCCTAGTGCCGGTTTGAAGTTCCTGCAGAGTTCACTGTAAACCCGAGTTGGAGCTAGTACCTCCCCATATATAAGTATGAAGTGGATTTTGCAACTGAAAATGATCTTTGTTTTCCCAACAAGCTAGGTGAAGGCGGCTTTCTCACACACATATCTCTCAGAACTGAGCATGTGGAGAGATGTTCATTCACCTAGCACCAAGTGAAGGGGTTGCAGGATAAACTTTTACTCTGGTTTCTCAGTCTGTTTCCTAGTGCCGTTATGAAGTTCCTGCAGTTTTCACTGTAAAAACGAGTTGGAGCTAGTACCTCCCCATATATATGTATGGAGTGGAGTTTGAAACTGAAAAGAATCTTTGTGTTCCCAACATTCTAGGTGAAGGACGGCTTTCACACACTCTAATGTCTCAGTACTGAGCATGTGGAGAGACGTTCGTTCATCTAGCACCAAGGGAACGGGTTACAGTAAAAATATTTACTCTGGTTTCTCAGTCTGTTTCCAAGTGCCGGTTTGATGTTCCTGCAGTTTTCACTGGAAAACCGTGTTTAAGCTACTACCAACCCATATGTATGTATGGAGTGGAAGTTGCAACTGAAAATAATCTTTGTATTCCGAACAAGCTAGGTGAAGGACGGCTTTCATACACACTTATCTCTCATATCTGAGCATGTGGAGGGACGTTCGTTCATCTAGCACAAATGGAACGGGTTGCAGGAGAAACTTTTACTCTGGTTTCTCAGTCTGTCTCCTTGTGCCGGTTAGATGTTACTGCAGTTTTCACTGGAAAACAGATTTGGAACTACTACCTCCCCATATATATGTATGGAATGGAGTTTGCAACTGAAAATAATCTTTGTGTGCCCAACAAGTTAGGTGAAGTACGGCTTTCACACACACTTTTCTCTCAGAAATAAGCATGTGGAAAGACGTTCGTTCATCTAGCACAAAGGGAACGGGTTGCAGGGGAAACTATTACTCTGGTTTCTCATTCTGTTTCCTAGTGCCGGTTTGAAGTTCCTGCAGTTTTGTCTGTAAAACAGAGTTGGAGCTACTACCTCCCCATATATATATATGGAGTGGAAAAAGCAACTGAAAAGAAACTTTGTGTTCCCAACAAGCTAGGTGAAGGACGGCTTTCACACACAATTATCTCTCAGAACTAAGCTTGTGGAGAGACGTTCGTTCATCTAGCACCAAGGGAAAGGGTTGCAGGAGAAACTTTTTCTCTGGTTTGTCAGTCTGTTTCCTAGTGCCTGTTTGAAGTTCCTGCAGTTTTCACTGTAATTCCGAGTTGGAGCTTATACTTCCCATATATATGTATGGAGTGGAGTTTGCAACTAAAAAGAAATTTTGTGTTCCAACAAGCAAGGTGAAGGACGGCTTTCACACACACTTATCTCTCAGAACTGAGCATGTGGAAAGACGTTCGTTATCTAGCACCAAGGGAATGGCTTGAAGGAGAAAATTTTACTCTGGGTTCTCAGTCTGTTTCCTAGTGCCTGTTTGAAGTTCCTGCAGTTTTCACTGGAAAACCGATTTTAAGCTACTACTTCCCCATATATATTTATGGCGTGGAGTTTGCAACTGAAAAGAAATTTTGTGTTCCCAACTACCTAGGTGAAGAAAGGCTTTCACACACACTTATCTCTCAGAACTGAGCATGTGGAGAGACTTTCGTTCATCTAGCAAAAAGGGAATGGGTTACAGGAGGAAATTTTACTCTGGGTTCTCAGTCTGTTTCCTAGTGCCTGTTTGATGTTCCTGCAGTTTTCACTGTAAAACGGATTTGGAGCTAGTACCTCCCCATATATATGTGTGGAGTGGAGTTTGCAACTGAAAAGAAACTTTGTGTTCCCAACAAGCTAGTTGAAATAAGACTTTCACACACAAATATCTCTCAGGAGTAAGCATGTGGAGAGACTTTCGGTCATCTAGCACCAAGGGAACGGGTTGCAGGAGAAATTTTTACTCTGGTTTCTCAGTCTGTTTCCTAGTGCCTGTTTGAAGTTCCTACAGTTTTCAGTGGAAAACCGAGTTGGAGCTACTAACTCCAAAAAAATATATATTGAGTAGAGTTTGCAACTTAAAAGAAACTTTTTGTTCCCAAAAAGCTAGGTGAAGGACGGCTTTCACGCACACTTATCTCTCAGAACTAAGCTTGTGGAGAGACGTTCGTTCATCTAGCAACAAGGGAATGGGTTGCAGGAGAAAATTTTACTCTGGGTTCTCAGTCTGTTTCCTAGTGCCTGTTTCAAGTTCCTGCAGTTTTCACTGGAAAACCGAGTTGAAGCTACTACCTACCCATATATATGTATGGAGTGTAGTTTGCAACTGAAAAGGAACTTTGTGTTCCCAACAAGCTAGGTGAAGGACGGCTTTCACACACACTTATCTCTCAGAACTGAGCATGTGGAGAGACGTTCGTTCACCTAGCACCAAGGGAACGAGTTGCAGGTGAAACTTTTATTCTGGTTTCTCAGTCTGTTTCCAAGTGCCGGTTTGAAGTTCCTGCAGTTTTCACTGGAAAACCGAGTTGGAGCTGGTACCTCCCCCTATATATGTATGGATTGGAGATTGCAACTGAAAATAAACGTTGTGTTCCCAACAAGCTTGGTGAAGAACGGCTTTCACACACACTTATCTCTCAGAACTGAGCATGTGGAGAGACTTTCGTTTATCTAGCACAAAGGGAACGGGTTGCAGGATAAACATTTACTCTGGTTTCTCAGTCTGTTTCCTTGATTCGGTTTGATGTTCATGCAGTATTCACTGTAAAACCGGGTTGAAGCTACTACCTCCCCATAGATATGTATGGAGTGGAGTTTGCAACTGAAAAGAAACTATGTGTTCCCAACAAGCTAGGTGAAGGACGGCTTTCACACACACTTATCTCTCAGAACTAAGATTGTGGAGAAACTTTCGTTCATCTAGCACCAATGGTACGGGTTGCAGGAGAAACTTTTACACTGGTATCTCAGTTTGTTTCCTAGTGCTGGTTTGAAGTTCCTGCAGAGTTCACTGTTAACCCGATTTGGAGCTAGTACCTCCCCATATATATGTATGGTGTGGACTATGCAACTGAAAATGATCTTTGTTTTCCCAACAAGCTTGGTGAAGATGACTTTCACACACACATATCTCTCAGAACTGAGCATGTGGAGAGATGTTCGTTCACCTAGCACCAAGTGAAGGGGTTGCAGGATAAACTTCTACTCTGGTTTCTCAGTCTGTTTCCTAGTGCCGTTTTGACGTTCCTGCAGATTTCACTGAAAAAACGAGATGGAGCTTGTACCTCCCCATATATATGTATGGAGTGGAGTTTGCAACTGAAAAGAATCTTTGTGTTCCCAACATTCTAGGTGAAGGACGGCTTTCACACACACTTATATCTCAGAACTGAGCATGTGGAGAGACGTTCGTTCATCTAGCACCAAGAGGACGGTTTGCAGTAGAAATATTTACTCTGGTTTCTCGGTCTGTTTCCAAGTGCCGGTTTGAAGTTCCTGCAGTTTTCACTGGAAAACCGAGTTTGAGCTACAACCTCCCCATATATATGTATGGAGTGGTGTTTGCAACTGAAAAGAAACTTTGTGTTCCCAACAAGCTAGGTGAAGGACGGCTTTCACACACACTATTCTCTCAGAACTAAGCTTGTGGAGAGACGTTCGTTCAACTAGCACAAGGGAAACGGGTTGCAGGGGAAACTTTTACTCTGGTATCTCAGTCTGTATCCTTGTGCCGGTTTGAAGTTCCTGCAATTTTCACTATACAACCTAGTTGGAGCTAGTACCAATTCTATATAAGTATGGAGTGGAGTTTGCAACTGAAAATAAACATTGTGTTCCCAACAAGCTAGTTGAAGGACGGTTTCCACACACAATAATCTCTCAGAACTGAGCATGTGGAGAGACGTTCGTTCATCTAGCACAAATGGAACGGTTTGCAGGAGCAACTTTTACTCTGGTTTCTCAGTCTGTTTCCTACTGCCGGTTTGATGTTCCTGCAGTTTTCACTGTAAAACCGAGTTGGATCTTGTACCTCCCTATATATATTTATGGAGTGGAGTTTGCAACTGAAAAGAAACTTTGTGTTTCCAACAAGCTAGGTGAAGAACGGCTTTCAAACACACTTATCTCTCAGAACTGAGCATGTGGAGAGACGTTCGTTCATCTAGCACCAAGGGAATGGCTTGAAGGAGAAAATTTTACTCTGGTTTCTCAGTCTGTTTCCTAGTGCCTGTTTGAAGTTCCTGCAGTTTTCACTGGAAAACCGATTTTAAGCTACTACTTCCCCATATATATTTATGGCGTGGAGTTTGCAACTGAAAAGTAATTTTGTGTTCCCAACAACCTAGATGAAGAAAGGCTTTCACACACACTTATCTCTCAGAACTGAGCATGTGGAGAGACGTTCGTTCATCTAGCACAAAGGGAACGGTTTGCAAGAGAAACTTTTACTCTGGTTTCTCAGTCTGTTTCCTTGTGCCGGTTTGATGTTCCTGCAGTGTTCAGTGTAAAACAGAGTTGAAGCTACTACCTCTCCATATATATGTATGGAGTGGAGTTTGCAACTTAAAAGAATCTTTGTGTTCCCTACAGGCTAGGTGAAGGACGGCTTTCACACACACTTATCTCTCAGAACTAAGCTTGGGGAGAGACGATCGTTCATCTAGCACCAAGGGAACGGGTTGCAGGAGGAACTTTTACTCTGGTTTCTCAGTCTGTTTCCTAGTGCCGGTTTGAAGTTCCTGCAGTTTTCACTGTAAAACCGAGTTGGAGCTATTACCTCCCCATATATATGTGTGGAGTGGAGTTTGCAACTGAAAAGAAACTTTGTGTTCCCAACAAGCTAGGTGAAGGAAGACTTTCACACAGAAATATCTCTCAGAAGTAAGCATGTGGAGAGACTTTCGTTCAACTAGCACCAAGGGAACGTGTTGCAGGAGAAATTTTTACTCTGGTTTCTCAGTCTGTTTCCTAGTGCCTGTTTGAAGTTTCTAGAGTTTTCAGTGGAAAACCGAATTGGAGCTACAAACTCCAAAAAAATTTGTATTGAGTTGAGTTTGCAACTGAAAAGAAACTTTGTGTTCCCAACAAGCTAGGTGAAGGACGGCTTTCAGACACACTTATCTCTCAGAACTAAGCTTGTGGAGAGACTATCGTTCATCTAGCAACAAGGGAATGGGTTGCAGGAGAAAATTTTACTCTGTGTTCTCAGTCTGTTTCCTAGTGCCTGTTTCAAGTTCCTGCAGTTTTCACTGGAAAACCGAGTTGAAGCTACTACCTACCCATATATATGTATGGAGTGTAGTTTGCAACTGAAAAGGAACTTCGTGTTCCCAACAAGCTTGGTGAAGGACGGCTTTCACACACACTTATCTCTCAGAACTGAGCATGTGGAGAGACGTTCGTTCACCTAGCACCAAGGGAACGAGTTGCAGGTGAAACTTTTATTCTGGTTTCTCAGTCTGTTTCCAAGTGCCGGTTTGAAGTTCCTGCAGTTTTCACTGGAAAACCGAGTTGGAGCTAGTACCTCCCCCTATATATGTATGGATTGGAGATTGCAACTGAAAATAAACGTTGTGTTCCCAACAAGCTTGGAGAAGAACGGCTTTCACACACACTTATCTCTCAGAACTGAGCATGTGGAGAGACGTTCGTTCACCTAGCACCAAGAGAAAGGGTTGCAGGAGAAACTTTTCCTCTGGTTTCTCAGTCTGTTTCCTAGTGCCAGAATGAATTTCCTGCATTGTTCACTGTAAAATCGAGTTGGAGCTTGTACTTCCCCATATATATGTATGGAGTGGACTTTGCAACTGAAAATAATCTTTGTGTTCCCAACAAGCTAGGTGAAGGACGGCTTTAACACACACTAATCTCTCAGAACTAAGCTTGTGGAGAGACGTTCGTTCATCTAGCACCAAGGGAACGGGTTGCAGGAGAAACTTTTACTTTCGTTTCTCAGTCTGTTTCCTTGTGCCGGGCTGAAGTTCCTGCCTTTTTCACTGTAAAACCGAGTTGGAGTTTGTACCTCCCCTTATATATGTATGGAGTGGAGTTTGCAACTGAAAATAATCTTTGTGTTCACAACAAGCTAGGTGAAGGACGGCTTTTACACACACTTATCTCTCAGAACTGAGCATGTGGAAAGACTTTCTTTCATCTAGCACAAAGGGAACGGGTTGCAGGAGAAAATTTTTCTCTGGGTTCTCAGTCTGTTTCCTAGTGCCGGATTGAAATTCCTGCAGTTTTCACTGGAAAACCGATTTTAAGCTACTACTTCCCCATATATATTTATGGCGTGGAGTTTGCAACTGAAAAGATACTTTGTATTCCCAACAAGCTATGTAAAGTACGGCTTTCACACACAGTTATCTCTCAGAACTAAGCTTGTGGAGAGACGTTCGTTCATCTAGCAACAAGGGAACGGGTTGCAGGAGAAACTTTACTTTGTTTTCTCAGTCTGTTTCCAAGTGCCGGTTTGAATTTCCTGCAGTTTTCTCTGTAAAACAGATTTGGATCTATTACCTCTCTCTATATATGCATGGAGTGGAGTTTGCAACTGAAAATAAGCATTGTGTTCACAACAAGCTAGGCGAAGGTCTGGTTACACACACTTATGTCTCAGAACTGAGCATGTGGAGAGACTTTCGTTTATCTAGCACAAAGGGAACGGGTTGCAGGAGCAACCTTAACTCTGGTTTCACAGTCTGTTTCCTTGTGTCGGTTTGAAGTTCCTGCAGTATTCACTGTAAAACCGGGTTAAAGCTACTACCTACCCATATATATGTATGGAGTGGAGTTTGCAACTGAAAAGAAACTTTGTGTTCCCAACAAGCTAGGTGAAGAACGGCTTTCACACACACATATCTCTTAGAACTGAGCATGTGGAGATACGTTCGTTCACCTAGCACCAAGGGAACGGGTTGCAGGAAAAACTTTTACTCTGGTTTCTCGGTCTGTTTCCGAGTGCCGGTTTGAATTTCCTGCATTTTTCACTGTAAATCCGATTTGGAGCTAGTACCTCTCCCTATATATGTATGGGGTGGAGTTTGCAACTGATAAGGAACATTGTGTTCCAAACAATCTAGGTAAAGGACGGCTTTCACTCACACTTATCTCTCAGAACTGAGCATGTGGAGAGACTTTCGTTTATCTAGCACAAAGGGAACGGGTTGTAGGAGAAACTTTTACTCTGGTTTCTCAGTGTGATTCCTAGTGCCTGTTTGATGTTCCTGCAGTTTTCAGTGGAGAATCGAGTTGGAGCTACTACCTCCCCATATATATGTATGGAGTGTAGTTTGCAACTGAAAAGAAACTTTGTATTCCCAACAAGCTAGGTGAAGTACGGCTTTCACACAAACATATCTCTCAGAACTGAGCATGTGGAGAGACGTTCGTTCATCTAGCACAAAGGAAACGAGTTGCAGGAAAAACTATTACTCTGGTTTCTCAGTCTGTTTTCTAGTGCCGGTTTAATGTTCCTGCAGTTTACACTGTAAATCCGATTTGGAACTAGTACCTCCCCATATATATGTATGGAGTGGAGTTTGGAACTGAAAAGAATCTTTGTGTTCCCAACAAGTTAGGTGAAGAACGGCTTTCACACACACTAATCTCTCAGATCTAAGCTTGTGGAGAGACTTTCGTTCATCTAGCAACAAGGGAACGGGTTGCAGGAGAAACTTTTACTCTGGTTTCTCAGTCTGTTTCCTAGTGACGGTTTGAATTTCCTGCAGTTTTATCTGTAAAACAGATTTGGATCTATTACCTCCCCCTATATATGCATGGAGTGGTGTTTGCAACGGAAAATAAGCATTGTGTTCACAACAAGCTAGGTGAAGGACGGCTTTCACACACACTTATCTCTCAGAACTGAGCATGTGGAGAGACTTTCGTTTATCTAGCACAAAGGGAACGTGTTGCAGGAGAAACTTTTACTCTGGTTTCTCAGTCTTTTTTCTTGTTTCGGTTTGATGTTCATGCAGTATTCACTGTAAAACCGGGTTGAAGCTACTACCTACCCATATATATGTATGGAGTGGAGTTTGCAACTGAAAAGGAACTTTGTGTTCCCAACAAGCTAGGTGAAGGACGGCTTTCACACACACTTATCTCTCAGAACTGAGCATGTGGAGAGACGTTCGTTCACCTAGAACCAAGGGAACGAGTTGCAGATGAAACTTTTACACTGGTTTCTCTGTCTGTTTCCTAGTGCCGGTTTGAAATTCCTGCAGTTTTCACTGGAAAATCGTGTTGGAACTAGTACCTCCCCCTATATATGTATGGAGTGGAATTTGCAACTGAAAATAAATGTTGTGTTCCCAATAAGCTAGGTGAAGTACGGCTTTCACGCAAACTTATCTCTCAGAACTGAGCATGTGGAGAGACGTTTGGTCACCTAGCACCAAGAGAATGGGTTCCAGGAGAAACTTTTACTCTGGTTTCTCAGTCTGTTTCCTAGTGCCAGATTGAATTTCCTGCATTTTTCACTGTAAAATCGAGTTGGAGTATGTACCTCCCCATATATATGTATGGAGTGGACTTTGCAACTGAAAATAATCTTTGTGTTCCCAACAAGCTAAATGAAGGACGGCTTTCACACACACTTATCTCTCTGAACTGAGCATGTGGAGAGACGTTCGTTCATTTAGCACTTAGGGAACGGGTTGCAGTAGAAGCTTTTACTCTGCTTTCTCAATCTGTTTCCTAGTGCCGATTTGAAGTTCCTGCAGTTTTCACTGTAAAACCGAGTTGGAGCTTGTACCTCCCCATATATATTTATGGATTGGACTTTGCAACTGAAAATAATCTTTGTGTTCCCAACAAGCTAGGTGAAGGACGGCTTTCACACACACTTACCTCTCAGAACTGAGCATGTGGAGAGACGTTCGTTCATCTAGCACAAAGTGAATGGATTGCAGGAGAAATTATTACTCTGGTTTCTCAGTCGGTTTCCTAGTGCCGGTTTAATGTTCCTGCAGTTTACACTGTAAAACCGAGTTGGAGCTATTACCTCCCCATATATATATATGGAGTGGGGTTTGCATCTGAAAAGAAACTTTGTGTTCCCAAAAAGCTAGGTGACGTACGGCTTTCACACACAATTATCTCTAAGAACTAAGCTTGTGGAGAGACTTTCGTTCATCTAGCACCAAGGAAACTGGCTGAAGGAGAAACTTTTTCTCTGATTTCTCAGTCTGTTTCCTACTGCCGGTTTGAATTTCCTGCAGTTTTCACTGTAAAACAGATTTTGATCTATTACCTCCCCCTATATATGCATGGAGTGGAGTTTGCAACTGAAAATAATCATTGTGTTCACAACAAGCTAATTGAAGGACGGCTTTAACACACACCTATCTCTCAGAACTGAGCATGTGGAGAGACGTTCGTTCACATAGCACCAAGGGAACGGGTTGCAGAAGAAACTTTTACTCTGGTTTCTCAGTCTGTTTCCTAGTTCCGGTTTGATGTTTATGCAGTTTTCACCGTAAAACAGAGTTGGAGCTAGTAGCTCCCCATATATATATATGGATTGGAGTTTGCAACTGAAAAGAAACTTTGTGTTCCCAACAAGCTAGGTGAAGAACGGCTTTCACACACACTAATCTCTCAGAACTAAGCTTGTGGAGAGACGTTCGTTCAACTAGCACAAGGGAAACGGTTTGCAGGGGAAACTTTTACTCTGGTATCTCAGTCTGTTTCCTTGTGCCGGTTTGAAGTTCCTGCAATTTTCACTGTACAACCGAGTTGGAGCTAGTACCACCACTATATATGTATGGAGTGGAGTTTGCAACTGAGTATAAACATTGTGTTCCTAACAAGCTAGTTGAAGACGGTTTTCACACACACTAATCTCTCAGAACTGAGCATGTGGAGAGACGTTCGTTCATCTAGCACCAAGGGAATGGCTTGAAGGAGAAAATTTTACTCTGGGTTCTCAGTCTGTTTCCTAGTGCCTGTTTGAAGTTCCTGCAGTTTTCACTGGAAAACCGATATTAAGCTACTACTTCCCCATATATATTTATGGCGTGGAGTTTGCAACTGAAAAGAAATTTTGTGTTCCCAACAACCTAGGTGAAGAAAGGCTTTCACACACACTTATCTCTCAGAACTGAGCATGTGGAGAGACGTTCGTTCATCTAGCACAAAGGGAACGGTTTGCAGGAGAAACTTTTACTCTGGTTTCTCAGTCTGTTTCCTTGTGCCGGTTTGATGTTCCTGCAGTGTTCACTGTAAAACCGAGTTGAAGCTACTACCTCCCCATATATATGTATGGAGTGGAGTTTGCAACTGAAAAGAATCTTTGTGTTCCCTACAGGCTAGGTGAAGGACTGCTTTCACACACAGTTATCTCTCAGAACTAAGCTTGGGTAGAGACTTTCGTTCATCTAGCACCAATGGAACGGGTTGCAGGAGGAACTTTTACTCTGGTTTCTCAGTCTGTTTCCTAGTGCCTGTTTGAAGTTCCTGCAGTTTTCACTGGAAAACCGATTTTAAGCTACTACTTCCCCATATATATTTATGGCAAGGAGTTTGCAACTGAAAAGTAATTTTGTGTTCCCAACAACCTAGATGAAGAAAGGCTTTCACACACACTTATCTCTCAGAACTGAGCATGTGGAGAGACGTTCGTTCATCTAGCACAAAGGGAACGGTTTGCAAAAGAAACTTTTACTCTGGTTTCTCAGTCTGTTTCCTTGTGCCGGTTTGATGTTCCTGCAGTGTTCACTGTAAAACAGAGTTGAAGCTACTACCTCTCCATATATATGTATGGAGTGGAGTTTGCAACTTAAAAGAATCTTTGTGTTCCCTACAGGCTAGGTGAAGGACGGCTTTCACACACACTTATCTCTCAGAACTAAGCTTGGGGAGAGACGATCGTTCATCTAGCACCAAGGGAACGGGTTGCAGGAGGAACTTTTACTCTGGTTTCTCAGTCTGTTTCCTAGTGCCGGTTTGAAGTTCCTGCAGTTTTCACTGTAAAACCGAGTTGGAGCTATTACCTCCCCATATATATGTGTGGAGTGGAGTTTGCAACTGAAAAGAAACTTTGTGTTCCCAACAAGCTAGGTGAAGGAAGACTTTCACACAGAAATATCTCTCAGAAGTAAGCATGTGGAGAGACTTTCGTTCATCTAGCACCAAGGGAACGTGTTGCAGGAGAAATTTTTACTCTGGTTTCTCAGTCTGTTTCCTAGTGCCTGTTTGAAGTTCCTAGAGTTTTCAGTGGAAAACCGAATTGGAGCTACAAACTCCAAAAAAATTTGTATTGAGTTGAGTTTGCAACTGAAAAGAAACTTTGTGTTCCCAACAAGCTAGGTGAAGGACGGCTTTCAGACACACTTATCTCTCAGAACTAAGCTTGTGGAGAGACTATCGTTCATCTAGCAACAAGGGAATGGGTTGCAGGAGAAAATTTTACTCTGTGTTCTCAGTCTGTTTCCTAGTGCCTGTTTCAAGTTCCTGCAGTTTTCACTGGAAAACCGAGTTGAAGCTACTACCTACCCATATATATGTATGGAGTGTAGTTTGCAACTGAAAAGGAACTTCGTGTTCCCAACAAGCTTGGTGAAGGACGGCTTTCACACACACTTATCTCTCAGAACTGAGCATGTGGAGAGACGTTCGTTCACCTAGCACCAAGGGAACGAGTTGCAGGTGAAACTTTTATTCTGGTTTCTCAGTCTGTTTCCAAGTGCCGGTTTGAAGTTCCTGCAGTTTTCACTGGAAAACCGAGTTGGAGCTAGTACCTCCCCCTATATATTTATGGATTGGAGATTGCAACTGAAAATAAACGTTGTGTTCCCAACAAGCTTGGTGAAGAACGGCTTTCACACACACTTATCTCTCAGAACTGAGCATGTGGAGAGACGTTCGTTCACCTAGCACCAAGAGAAAGGGTTGCAGGAGAAACTTTTCCTCTGGTTTCTCAGTCTGTTTCCTAGTGCCAGAATGAATTTCCTGCATTGTTCACTGTAAAATCGAGTTGGAGCTTGTACTTCCCCATATATATGTATGGAGTGGACTTTGCAACTGAAAATAATCTTTGTGTTCCCAACAAGCTAGGTGAAGGACGGCTTTAACACACACTAATCTCTCAGAACTAAGCTTGTGGAGAGACGTTCGTTCATCTAGCACCAAGGGAACGGGTTGCAGGAGAAACTTTTACTTTCGTTTCTCAGTCTGTTTCCTTGTGCCGGGCTGAAGTTCCTGCCTTTTTCACTGTAAAACCGAGTTGGAGTTTGTACCTCCCCTTATATATGTATGGAGTGGAGTTTGCAACTGAAAATAATCTTTGTTTTCACAACAAGCTAGGTGAAGGACGGCTTTTACACACACTTATCTCTCAGAACTGAGCATGTGGAAAGACTTTCTTTCATCTAGCACAAAGGGAACGGGTTGCAGGAGAAAATTTTTCTCTGGGTTCTCAGTCTGTTTCCTAGTGCCGGATTGAAATTCCTGCAGTTTTCACTGGAAAACCGATTTTAAGCTACTACTTCCCCATATATATTTATGGCGTGGAGTTTGCAACTGAAAAGATACTTTGTATTCCCAACAAGCTATGTAAAGTACGGCTTTCACACACAGTTATCTCTCAGAACTAAGCTTGTGGAGAGACGTTCGTTCATCTAGCAACAAGGGAACGGGTTGCAGGAGAAACTTTACTTTGTTTTCTCAGTCTGTTTCCAAGTGCCGGTTTGAATTTCCTGCAGTTTTCTCTGTAAAACAGATTTGGATCTATTACCTCTCTCTATATATGCATGGAGTGGAGTTTGCAACTGAAAATAAGCATTGTGTTCACAACAAGCTAGGCGAAGGTCTGGTTACACACACTTATCTCTCAGAACTGAGCATGTGGAGAGACTTTCGTTTATCTAGCACAAAGGGAACGGGTTGCAGGAGCAACCTTAACTCTGGTTTCACAGTCTGTTTCCTTGTGTCGGTTTGAAGTTCCTGCAGTATTCACTGTAAAACCGGGTTAAAGCTACTACCTACCCATATATATGTATGGAGTGGAGTTTGCAACTGAAAAGAAACTTTGTGTTCCCAACAAGCTAGGTGAAGAACGGCTTTCACACACACATATCTCTTAGAACTGAGCATGTGGAGATACGTTCGTTCACCTAGCACCAAGGGAACGGGTTGCAGGAAAAACTTTTACTCTGGTTTCTCGGTCTGTTTCCGAGTGCCGGTTTGAATTTCCTGCATTTTTCACTGTAAATCCGATTTGGAGCTAGTACCTCTCCCTATATATGTATGGGGTGGAGTTTGCAACTGATAAGGAACATTGTGTTCCAAACAATCTAGGTAAAGGACGGCTTTCACTCACACTTATCTCTCAGAACTGAGCATGTGGAGAGACTTTCGTTTATCTAGCACAAAGGGAACGGGTTGTAGGAGAAACTTTTACTCTGGTTTCTCAGTGTGATTCCTAGTGCCTGTTTGATGTTCCTGCAGTTTTCAGTGGAGAATCGAGTTGGAGCTACTACCTCCCCATATATATGTATGGAGTGTAGTTTGCAACTGAAAAGAAACTTTGTATTCCCAACAAGCTAGGTGAAGTACGGCTTTCACACAAACATATCTCTCAGAACTGAGCATGTGGAGAGACGTTCGTTCATCTAGCACAAAGGAAACGAGTTGCAGGAAAAACTATTACTC
This sequence comes from Camelus bactrianus, assembly GCF_048773025.1. Lineage (NCBI taxonomy): Eukaryota > Metazoa > Chordata > Mammalia > Artiodactyla > Camelidae > Camelus > Camelus bactrianus. Next base: position 5,024,672 of record NW_027413960.1, read on the forward strand.
TGGTTTCTCAGTCTGTTTTCTAGTGCCGGTTTAATGTTCCTGCAGTTTACACTGTAAATCCGATTTGGAACTAGTACCTCCCCATATATATGTATGGAGTGGAGTTTGGAACTGAAAAGAATCTTTGTGTTCCCAACAAGTTAGGTGAAGAACGGCTTTCACACACACTAATCTCTCAGATCTAAGCTTGTGGAGAGACTTTCGTTCATCTAGCAACAAGGGAACGGGTTGCAGGAGAAACTTTTACTCTGGTTTCTCAGTCTGTTTCCTAGTGACGGTTTGAATTTCCTGCAGTTTTATCTGTAAAACAGATTTGGATCTATTACCTCCCCCTATATATGCATGGAGTGGTGTTTGCAACGGAAAATAAGCATTGTGTTCACAACAAGCTAGGTGAAGGACGGCTTTCACACACACTTATCTCTCAGAACTGAGCATGTGGAGAGACTTTCGTTTATCTAGCACAAAGGGAACGTGTTGCAGGAGAAACTTTTACTCTGGTTTCTCAGTCTTTTTTCTTGTTTCGGTTTGATGTTCATGCAGTATTCACTGTAAAACCGGGTTGAAGCTACTACCTACCCATATATATGTATGGAGTGGAGTTTGCAACTGAAAAGGAACTTTGTGTTCCCAACAAGCTAGGTGAAGGACGGCTTTCACACACACTTATCTCTCAGAACTGAGCATGTGGAGAGACGTTCGTTCACCTAGAACCAAGGGAACGAGTTGCAGATGAAACTTTTACACTGGTTTCTCTGTCTGTTTCCTAGTGCCGGTTTGAAATTCCTGCAGTTTTCACTGGAAAATCGTGTTGGAACTAGTACCTCCCCCTATATATGTATGGAGTGGAATTTGCAACTGAAAATAAATGTTGTGTTCCCAATAAGCTAGGTGAAGTACGGCTTTCACGCAAACTTATCTCTCAGAACTGAGCATGTGGAGAGACGTTTGGTCACCTAGCACCAAGAGAATGGGTTCCAGGAGAAACTTTTACTCTGGTTTCTCAGTCTGTTTCCTAGTGCCAGATTGAATTTCCTGCATTTTTCACTGTAAAATCGAGTTGGAGTATGTACCTCCCCATATATATGTATGGAGTGGACTTTGCAACTGAAAATAATCTTTGTGTTCCCAACAAGCTAAATGAAGGACGGCTTTCACACACACTTATCTCTCTGAACTGAGCATGTGGAGAGACGTTCGTTCATTTAGCACTTAGGGAACGGGTTGCAGTAGAAGCTTTTACTCTGCTTTCTCAATCTGTTTCCTAGTGCCGATTTGATGTTCCTGCAGTTTTCACTGTAAAACCGAGTTGGAGCTTGTACCTCCCCATATATATTTATGGATTGGACTTTGCAACTGAAAATAATCTTTGTGTTCCCAACAAGCTAGGTGAAGGACGGCTTTCACACACACTTACCTCTCAGAACTGAGCATGTGGAGAGACGTTCGTTCATCTAGCACAAAGTGAATGGATTGCAGGAGAAATTATTACTCTGGTTTCTCAGTCGGTTTCCTAGTGCCGGTTTAATGTTCCTGCAGTTTACACTGTAAAACCGAGTTGGAGCTATTACCTCCCCATATATATATATGGAGTGGGGTTTGCATCTGAAAAGAAACTTTGTGTTCCCAAAAAGCTAGGTGACGTACGGCTTTCACACACAATTATCTCTAAGAACTAAGCTTGTGGAGAGACTTTCGTTCATCTAGCACCAAGGAAACTGGCTGAAGGAGAAACTTTTTCTCTGATTTCTCAGTCTGTTTCCTACTGCCGGTTTGAATTTCCTGCAGTTTTCACTGTAAAACAGATTTTGATCTATTACCTCCCCCTATATATGCATGGAGTGGAGTTTGCAACTGAAAATAATCATTGTGTTCACAACAAGCTAATTGAAGGACGGCTTTAACACACACCTATCTCTCAGAACTGAGCATGTGGAGAGACGTTCGTTCACATAGCACCAAGGGAACGGGTTGCAGAAGAAACTTTTACTCTGGTTTCTCAGTCTGTTTCCTAGTTCCGGTTTGATGTTTATGCAGTTTTCACCGTAAAACAGAGTTGGAGCTAGTAGCTCCCCATATATATATATGGATTGGAGTTTGCAACTGAAAAGAAACTTTGTGTTCCCAACAAGCTAGGTGAAGAACGGCTTTCACACACACTAATCTCTCAGAACTAAGCTTGTGGAGAGACGTTCGTTCAACTAGCACAAGGGAAACGGTTTGCAGGGGAAACTTTTACTCTGGTATCTCAGTCTGTTTCCTTGTGCCGGTTTGAAGTTCCTGCAATTTTCACTGTACAACCGAGTTGGAGCTAGTACCACCACTATATATGTATGGAGTGGAGTTTGCAACTGAGTATAAACATTGTGTTCCTAACAAGCTAGTTGAAGACGGTTTTCACACACACTAATCTCTCAGAACTGAGCATGTGGAGAGACGTTCGTTCATCTAGCACCAAGGGAATGGCTTGAAGGAGAAAATTTTACTCTGGGTTCTCAGTCTGTTTCCTAGTGCCTGTTTGAAGTTCCTGCAGTTTTCACTGGAAAACCGATATTAAGCTACTACTTCCCCATATATATTTATGGAGTGGAGTTTGCAACTGAAAAGAAATTTTGTGTTCCCAACAACCTAGGTGAAGAAAGGCTTTCACACACACTTATCTCTCAGAACTGAGCATGTGGAGAGACGTTCGTTCATCTAGCACAAAGGGAACGGTTTGCAGGAGAAACTTTTACTCTGGTTTCTCAGTCTGTTTCCTTGTGCCGGTTTGATGTTCCTGCAGTGTTCACTGTAAAACCGAGTTGAAGCTACTACCTCCCCATATATATGTATGGAGTGGAGTTTGCAACTGAAAAGAATCTTTGTGTTCCCTACAGGCTAGGTGAAGGACGGCTTTCACACACAGTTATCTCTCAGAACTAAGCTTGGGGAGAGACTTTCGTTCATCTAGCACCAATGGAACGGGTTGCAGGAGGAACTTTTACTCTGGTTTCTCAGTCTGTTTCCTAGTGCCGGTTTGAAGTTCCTGCAGTTTTCACTGTAAAACCGAGTTGGATTTATTACCTCCCCATATATATGTGTGGAGTGGAGTTTGCAACTGAAAAGAAACTTTGTGTTCCCAACAAGCTAGGTGAAGGAAGACTTTCACACACAAATATCTCTCAGAAGTAAGCATGTGGAGAGACTTTCGTTCATCTAGCACCAAGGGAACGGGTTGCAGGAGAAATTTTTACTCTGGTTTCTCAGTCTGTTTCCTAGTGCCTGTTTGAAGTTCCTACAGTTTTCAGTGGAAAAACGAGTTGGAGCAACTAACTCCAAAAAAATATGTATTGAGTGGAGTTTGCAACTGAAAAGAAACTTTGTGTTCCCAACAAGCTAGGTGAAGGACGGCTTTCACACACACTTATCTCTCAGAACTAAGCTTGTGGAGAGACGTTCGTTCATCTAGCAACAAGGGAATGGGATGCAGGAGAAAATTTTACTCTGGGATCTCAGTCTGTTTCCTAGTGCCTGTTTCAAGTTCCTGCAGTTTTCACTGGATAACCGAGTTGAAGCTACTACCTACCCATATATATGTATGGAGTGTAGTTTGCATCTGAAAAGGAACGTTGTGTTCCCAACAAGCTAGGTGAAGGACGGCTTTCACACAAAATTATCTCTCAGAACTAAGCTTGTGGTGAGACGTTCGTTCATCTAGCACAAAGGGAACGGGTTGCAGGAGAAACTTTTACTCTGGTATCTCAGTCTGTTTGCTAGTGCCGGTTTGAAGTTCCTGGAGTTTTCACTGTAAAATGAGTTGGAACTAATACCTCCCCATATATATGTATGGAGTAGACTTTACAACTGAAAGTAATCTTTGTGTTCCCAACAAGCTAGGTGAAGGACGGCTTTCTCTTACACATATGTCTTTGAACTGAGCATGTGGAGAGACGTTCGTTCATCTAGCACCAAGGGAATGGGTGTCAGGGGAAAATTTTACTCTGGTTTCTCAGTCTGTTTCCTAGTGCTGGTTTGATGTTCCTGCAGTTTTCACTGTAAAACAGTTTTGGAGCTTGTACCTCCCCATATATATGTGTGGAAGTAAGTTTGCCACTGAAAATAAACATTGTTTTCACAACAAGCTTGTTGAAGGACGGCTTTCACACACACTTATCTCTCAGAACTGAGCATGTGAAGACACGTTCGTTCACCTAACACCAAGGGAACGGGTTGCAGTGGAAACATTTTCTCTGGGTTCTCAGTCGGTTTCCTAGTGCCTGTTTGAAGTTCCTGCAGTTTTCACTGGAAAACCGAGTTTAAGCTACTAAATCCCGTATATATGTATGGAGTGGAGTTTGCAACTGAAAAGAAACTTTGTGTTCCCAAAAAACTAGGTGAAGGACGGCTTTTACACACACTTATCTCTCAGAACTGAGCATGTGGAGAGACGTTCGTTCATCTAGCACAAAGGGAACAGGTTGCAGGAGAAACTTTTTCTCTGCTTTCTCAGTCTGTTTCCTACTGCCGGTATGATGTTCCTGCAGTTTTCACTGTAAATCCGACTTGGAGCTATTACCTCCCCATATATATGTATGGAGTGGAGTTTGCAAAATAAAGATACTTTGTTTTCCTCACAAGCTAGGAGAAGGATGGCTTTCAGACACACTTATTTCTCAGAACTGAGCATGTGGAGAGATGATCGTTCATCTAGCACAAAGGAAACGGGTTGCAGGAGAAACTATTACTCTGGATTCTCAGTCTGTTTTCTAGTGCCGTTTTAATGTTCCTGCAGTTTACACTGTAAAACCGACTTGGAGCTAGTACCTCCCCATATATATGTATGGAGTGGAGTTTGCAACTAAAAAGAAACTTGGTGTTCCCAACAAGCTAGGTGAAGAACGGATTTCACACACACTTATCTCTCAGAACTAAGCTTGTGGAGAGACGTTCGTTCATCTAGCACCAAGGGAACGGGTTGCAGGAGAAACTTTTATTCTGGCTTCCATGTCTGTTTCCTAGTGCCGGTTTGAATTTCCTGCAGTTTTCACTGTAAAATAGAGTTGGATCTTTTACCTCCCCCTATATATTCATGGAGTGGAGTTTGCAACTGAAAATAAGCATTGTGTTCACAACAAGCTAAGTGAAGGGCGGCTTTCACACACACTTATCTCTCAGAACTGAGCATGTGGAGAGATGTTCGTTCATCTAGCACCAAGGGAACGGGTTGCAGGAGAAACTTTTACTCTGGTTTCTCAGTCTGTTTCCTTGTGCCGGTTTGATGTTCCAGCAGTATTCACTGTAAAAACGGGTTGAAGCTACTACCTACCTATATATAGGTATGGAGTGTAGTTTGCAACTGAAAAGAAAATTTGTGTTCCCAACAAGCTAGGTGAAGGATGGCTTTCACACACACTTATCTCTCAGAACTGAGCTTGTGGAGAGACGTTCTTTCACCTAGCACCAAGGGAACGAGTTGCAGGTGAAATTTTACTATGGTTTCTCAGTCTGTTTCCAAGTGCCGGTTTGAAGTTCCTGCAGTTTTCACTGGAAAACCGAGTTGAAGCTAGTACCTCCCCCTGTATAAGTATGGAGTGGGGTTTGCAACTGAAAATAAACATTGTGTTCCCAACAAGCTAGGTGAAGGACTGCTTTCACACACACTTATCTCTCAGAACTGAGCATGTGGAGAGACGTTCGTTCACCTAGCACCAAGAGAAAGGGTTGCAGGAGAAAATTTTACTCTGGTTTCTCAGTCTGTTTCCTAGTGCCAGAATGAATTTCCTGCATTTTTCACTGTAAAATCGTGTTAGAGCTAATACCTCCCCATATATATGTATGGAGTGGACTTTGCAACTGAAAATAATCTGTGTGTTCCCAACAAGCTAGGTGATGGACGGCTTTCACACCCACGTATCTCTCAGAACTGAGCATGTGGAGAGACGTTCATTCACCTAGCACCAAGGGAATGGGTTGCAGGAGAAACTTTTACTCTGTTTTCTCAGTCTGTTTCCTAGTGACGGTTTGAATTTCCTGCTCTTTTCACTGTAAAACGGAGTTGGATCTATTACCTCCCCCTATATATGCATCGACTGGTGTTTGCAACTGAAAATAAGCATTGTGTTCACAACAAGCTAAGTGAAGGACGGCTTTAACACACACTTTTCACTCAGAAATGAGCATATGGATAGACTTTCGTTCAAGTAGGACAAAGGAAAATGGTTGCAGGAGGAACTATTACTCTGGTTTCTCAGTCTATTTCCTAGTGCCGGTTTGAAGTTCCTGCATTTTTCACTGTAAAACAGAGTTGGATCTATTACCTCACCCTATATATGCATGAAGTGGATTTTGCAACTGAAAATAAGCATTGTGTTCACAACATGCTAGGTGAAGAACGGCTATAACACACACTTATCTCTCAGAACTGAGCATGTGGAGAGACGTTCGTTCACCTAGCACCAAGGGAAAGGGTGCAGAAGAAACTTTTACTCTGGTTTCTCTGTCTGTTTCCTAGTGCCGGTTTGATGTTTCTGCAATTTTCACCGTAAAACCAAGTTGGAGCTAGTAACTCCCCATATATATGTATGGAGTGGAGTTTGCAACTGAAAAGAAACTTTGTGTTCCCAACAAGCTAGGTGAAGGACGGCTTTCACACACACTAATCTCTGAGAACTAAGCTTGTGGAGAGACGTTCCTTCATCTAGCACAAAGGGAACGGTTTGCAGGAGAAACTTTTACTCTGGTTTCTCAGTCTGTCTCCTTGTGCCGGTTAGATGTTCCTACAGTTTTCACTGTAATAACAAGTTGGTGCTAGTTCCTCCCCATATATATGTATGGAGTGGAGATTGCAACTGAAAATAATCTTTGTGTGCCCAACAAGTTAGGTGACGAACGGCTTTCAAACACACTTTTCTCTCAGAACTAAGCTTGTGGAGAGACGTTCGTTCATCTAGCACCAAGGGAACGGGTTGCAGGAGAAACTTTTATTCTGGCTTCCATGTCTGTTTCCTAGTGCCGGTTTGAATTTCCTGCAGTTTTCACTGTAAAATAGAGTTGGATCTTTTACCTCCCCCTATATATTCATGGAGTGGAGTTTGCAACTGAAAATAAGCATTGTGTTCACAACAAGCTAAGTGAAGGGCGGCTTTCACACACACTTATCTCTCAGAACTGAGCATGTGGAGAGATGTTCGTTCATCTAGCACCAAGGGAACGGGTTGCAGGAGAAACTTTTACTCTGGTTTCTCAGTCTGTTTCCTTGTGCCGGTTTGATGTTCCAGCAGTATTCACTGTAAAAACGGGTTGAAGCTACTACCTACCTATATATAGGTATGGAGTGTAGTTTGCAACTGAAAAGAAAATTTGTGTTCCCAACAAGCTAGGTGAAGGATGGCTTTCACACACACTTATCTCTCAGAACTGAGCTTGTGGAGAGACGTTCTTTCACCTAGCACCAAGGGAACGAGTTGCAGGTGAAATTTTACTATGGTTTCTCAGTCTGTTTCCAAGTGCCGGTTTGAAGTTCCTGCAGTTTTCACTGGAAAACCGAGTTGAAGCTAGTACCTCCCCCTGTATAAGTATGGAGTGGGGTTTGCAACTGAAAATAAACATTGTGTTCCCAACAAGCTAGGTGAAGGACTGCTTTCACACACACTTATCTCTCAGAACTGAGCATGTGGAGAGACGTTCGTTCACCTAGCACCAAGAGAAAGGGTTGCAGGAGAAAATTTTACTCTGGTTTCTCAGTCTGTTTCCTAGTGCCAGAATGAATTTCCTGCATTTTTCACTGTAAAATCGTGTTAGAGCTAATACCTCCCCATATATATGTATGGAGTGGACTTTGCAACTGAAAATAATCTGTGTGTTCCCAACAAGCTAGGTGATGGACGGCTTTCACACCCACGTATCTCTCAGAACTGAGCATGTGGAGAGACGTTCATTCACCTAGCACCAAGGGAATGGGTTGCAGGAGAAACTTTTACTCTGTTTTCTCAGTCTGTTTCCTAGTGACGGTTTGAATTTCCTGCTCTTTTCACTGTAAAACGGAGTTGGATCTATTACCTCCCCCTATATATGCATCGACTGGTGTTTGCAACTGAAAATAAGCATTGTGTTCACAACAAGCTAAGTGAAGGACGGCTTTAACACACACTTTTCACTCAGAAATGAGCATATGGATAGACTTTCGTTCAAGTAGGACAAAGGAAAATGGTTGCAGGAGGAACTATTACTCTGGTTTCTCAGTCTATTTCCTAGTGCCGGTTTGAAGTTCCTGCATTTTTCACTGTAAAACAGAGTTGGATCTATTACCTCACCCTATATATGCATGAAGTGGATTTTGCAACTGAAAATAAGCATTGTGTTCACAACATGCTAGGTGAAGAACGGCTATAACACACACTTATCTCTCAGAACTGAGCATGTGGAGAGACGTTCGTTCACCTAGCACCAAGGGAAAGGGTGCAGAAGAAACTTTTACTCTGGTTTCTCTGTCTGTTTCCTAGTGCCGGTTTGATGTTTCTGCAATTTTCACCGTAAAACCAAGTTGGAGCTAGTAACTCCCCATATATATGTATGGAGTGGAGTTTGCAACTGAAAAGAAACTTTGTGTTCCCAACAAGCTAGGTGAAGGACGGCTTTCACACACACTAATCTCTGAGAACTAAGCTTGTGGAGAGACGTTCCTTCATCTAGCACAAAGGGAACGGTTTGCAGGAGAAACTTTTACTCTGGTTTCTCAGTCTGTCTCCTTGTGCCGGTTAGATGTTCCTACAGTTTTCACTGTAATAACAAGTTGGTGCTAGTTCCTCCCCATATATATGTATGGAGTGGAGATTGCAACTGAAAATAATCTTTGTGTGCCCAACAAGTTAGGTGACGAACGGCTTTCAAACACACTTTTCTCTCAGAACTGAGCATGTGGAAAGACGTTCGTTCATCTAGAAAAAAGGGAACGGGTTGCAGGAGAAACTATTACTCTGGTTTCTCGGTCTGTTTCCTAGTGCCATTTTGAAGTTCCTGCAGTTTTCTCTGTAAAACAGATTTGGAGCTACTACCTCCCCATATATATATATGGAGTGGAATTTGCAACTGAAAAGAAACTTTGTGTTCCCAACAAGCTAGGTGAAGGAAGGCTTTCACACACACTTATCTCTCAGAACTAAGCTTGTGGAGAGATGTTCGTTCATCTAGCACCAAGGGAACGGGTTGCAGGAGAAACTTTTACTCTGGTTTCTCAGTCTGTTTCCTATTGCCGGTTTGAAGGTCCTGCAGTTTTCACTGTAAATCCGAGTTGGAGCTTATAACTCCCATATATATGTATGGAGTGGAGTTTGCAACTGAAAAGAAATTTTGTGTTCCAACAAGCAAGGTGAAGGTCGGCTTTCACACACACTTATCTCACAGAACCTAGCATGTGGAGAGACATTCGTTCACCTTGCAAAAAGGGAACTGGTTGCAGGTGAATCTTTTACTCTGGTTTCTCAGTCTGTTTCCTAGTGCCGGTTCGATTTTCGTGCATTTATCACTGTAAAACAGATTTGGAGCAAGTACCTCCCCCTATATATGTATGGAGTGGAGTTTGCAACTGAAAATAAACATTGTGTTCCTAACACGCTAGGTGAAGAACGGCTTTCACACACACATATCTCTCAGAACTGAGCATGTGGAGATACGTTCGTTCACCTAGCACCAAGGGAACGGGTTGCAGGAGAAACTTTTACTCTGGTTTCTCAGTCTGTTTCCTAGTTCCGGTTTGAAGTTCCTGCAGATTTCACTATAAAACCGAGTTGGAGCTAGTACATTCCGATATATATGTATGGAGTGGACTTTGCAACTGAAAATAATCTTTGTGTTCCCAACAAGCTAGTTGAAGGACGGCATTCACACAGAAATATCTCTCAGAACTGAGCATTTGGAGAGACGTTCATTCATTTAGCACAAAGGGAACAGGTTGCAGGAGAAACTTTTACTCTGGTATCTCAGTCTGTTTCCTAGTGCCGGTTTGATGTTCCTGCAGTTATCACTGTAAAACAGAGTTGGAGCTAGTACCACCCCATATATATGTATGGAGTCGAGTTTGCAACTGAAAAGAAACTTTGTTTTCCCAACAAGCTAGGTGAAGGACGGCTTTCACACACACTTATCTCTCAGAACTAAGATTGTGGAGAAACTTTCGTTCATCTAGCACCAATGGAACGGGTTGCAGGAGAAACTTTTACTCTGGTATCTCAGTTTGTTTCCTAGTGCCGGTTTGAAGTTCCTGCAGAGTTCACTGTAAACCCGAGTTGGAGCTTGTACCTCCCCATATATATGTATGGAGTGGACTTTGCAAATGAAAATAAGCATTGTGTTCACAACAGGCTAGGTGAAGGCGGCTTTCACACACACATATCTCTCAGAACTGAGCATGTGGAGAGATGTTCGTTCACCTAGCACCAAGTGAAGGGGTTGCAGGATAAACTTTTACTCAGGTTTCTCAGTCTGTTTCCTAGTGCCGTTTTGAAGTTCCTGCAGTTTTCACTGTAAAAACGAGATGGAGCTAGTACCTCCCCATATATATGTATGGAGTGGAGTTTGCAACTGAAAAGAATCTTTGTGTTCCCAACATTCTAGGTGAAGGACGGCTTTCACAAACACTTATATCTCAGAACTGAGCATGTGGAGAAACTTTCGTTCATCTAGCACCAAGAGAACGGTTTGCAGTAGGAACATTTACTCTGGTTTCTCAGTCTGTTTCCAAGTGCCTGTTTGAAGTTCCTGCAGTTTTCACTGGAAAACCGATTTTAAGCTACTACTTCCCCATATATATTTATGGCGTGGAGTTTGCAACTGAAAAGAAATTTTGTGTTCCCAACAACCTAGATGAAGAAAGGCTTTCACACACACTTATCTCTCAGAACTGAGCATGTGGAGAGACGTTCGTTCATCTAGCACAAAGGGAACGGTTTGCAGGAGAAACTTTTACTCTGGTTTCTCAGTCTGTTTCCTTGTGCCGGTTTGATGTTCCTGCAGTGTTCACTGTAAAACAGAGTTGAAGCTACTACCTCTCCATATATATGTATGGAGTGGAGTTTGCAACTTAAAAGAATCTTTGTGTTCCCTACAGGCTAGGTGAAGGACGGCTTTCACACACACTTATCTCTCAGAACTAAGCTTGGGGAGAGACGTTCGTTCATCTAGCACCAAGGGAACGGGTTGCAGGAGGAACTTTTACTCTGGTTTCTCAGTCTGTTTCCTAGTGCCGGTTTGAAGTTCCTGCAGTTTTCACTGTAAAACCGAGTTGGAGTTATTACCTCCCCATATATATGTGTGGAGTGGAGTTTGCAACTGAAAAGAAACTTTGTGTTCCCAACAAGCTAGGTGAAGGAAGACTTTCACACACAAATATCTCTCAGAAGTAAGCATGTGGAGAGACTTTCGTTCATCTAGCACCAAGGGAACGGGTTGCAGGAGAAATTTTTACTCTGGTTTCTCAGTCTGTTTCCTAGTGCCTGTTTGAAGTTCCTACAGTTTTCAGTGGAAAACCGAATTGGAGTACAAACTCCAAAAAAATATGTATTGAGTTGAGTTTGCAACTGAAAAGAAACTTTGTGTTCCCAACAAGCTAGGTGAAGGACGGCTTTCACACACACTTATCTCTCAGAACTAAGCTTGTGGAGAGACGTTCGTTCATCTAGCAACAAGGGAATGGGTTGCAGGAGAAAATTTTACTCTGGGTTCTCAGTCTGTTTCCTAGTGCCTGTTTCAAGTTCCTGCAGTTTTCACTGGAAAACCGAGTTGAAGCTACTACCTACCCATATATATGTATGGAGTGTAGTTTGCAACTGAAAAGGAACTTCGTGTTCCCAACAAGCTAGGTGAAGGACGGCTTTCACACACACTTATCTCTCAGAACTGAGCATGTGGAGAGACGTTCGTTCACCTAGCACCAAGGGAACGAGTTGCAGGTGAAACTTTTATTCTGGTTTCTCAGTCTGTTTCCAAGTGCCGGTTTGAAGTTCCTGCAGTTTTCACTGGAAAACCGAGTTGGAGCTAGTACCTCCCCCTATATATGTATGGATTGGAGATTGCAACTGAAAATAAACGTTGTGTTCCCAACAAGCTTGGAGAAGAACGGCTTTCACACACACTTATCTCTCAGAACTGAGCATGTGGAGAGACGTTCGTTCACCTAGCACCAAGAGAAAGGGTTGCAGGAGAAACTTTTCCTCTGGTTTCTCAGTCTGTTTCCTAGTGCCAGAATGAATTTCCTGCATTGTTCACTGTAAAATCGAGTTGGAGCTTGTACTTCCCCATATATATGTATGGAGTGGACTTTGCAACTGAAAATAATCTTTGTGTTCCCAACAAGCTAGGTGAAGGACGGCTTTAACACACACTAATCTCTCAGAACTAAGCTTGTGGAGAGACTTTCGTTCATCTAGCACCAAGGGAACGGGTTGCAGGAGAAACTTTTACTCTGGTTTCTCAGTCTGTTTCCTAGTGCCTGTTTGAAGTTCCTACAGTTTTCAGTGGAAAACCGAATTGGAGTACAAACTCCAAAAAAATATGTATTGAGTTGAGTTTGCAACTGAAAAGAAACTTTGTGTTCCCAACAAGCTAGGTGAAGGACGGCTTTCACACACACTTATCTCTCAGAACTAAGCTTGTGGAGAGACGTTCGTTCATCTAGCAACAAGGGAATGGGTTGCAGGAGAAAATTTTACTCTGGGTTCTCAGTCTGTTTCCTAGTGCCTGTTTCAAGTTCCTGCAGTTTTCACTGGAAAACCGAGTTGAAGCCTCTACCTACCCATATATATGTATGGAGTGTAGTTTGCCACTGAAAAGGAACTTCGTGTTCCCAACAAGCTAGGTGAAGGACGGCTTTCACACACACTTATCTCTCAGAACTGAGCATGTGGAGAGACGTTCGTTCACCTAGCACCAAGGGAACGAGTTGCAGGTGAAACTTTTATTCTGGTTTCTCAGTCTGTTTCCAAGTGCCGGTTTGAAGTTCCTGCAGTTTTCACTGGAAAACCGAGTTGGAGCTAGTACCTCCCCCTATATATGTATGGATTGGAGATTGCAACTGAAAATAAACGTTGTGTTCCCAACAAGCTTGGAGAAGAACGGCTTTCACACACACTTATCTCTCAGAACTGAGCATGTGGAGAGACGTTCGTTCACCTAGCACCAAGAGAAAGGGTTGCAGGAGAAACTTTTCCTCTGGTTTCTCAGTCTGTTTCCTAGTGCCAGAATGAATTTCCTGCATTGTTCACTGTAAAATCGAGTTGGAGCTTGTACTTCCCCATATATATGTATGGAGTGGACTTTGCAACTGAAAATAATCTTTGTGTTCCCAACAAGCTAGGTGAAGGACGGCTTTAACACACACTAATCTCTCAGAACTAAGCTTGTGGAGAGACGTTCGTTCATCTAGCACCAAGGGAACGGGTTGCAGGAGAAACTTTTACTTTCGTTTCTCAGTCTGTTTCCTTGTGCCGGGCTGAAGTTCCTGCCTTTTTCACTGTAAAACCGAGTTGGAGTTTGTACCTCCCCTTATATATGTATGGAGTGGAGTTTGCAACTTAAAATAATCTTTGTTTTCACAACAAGCTAGGTGAAGGACGGCTTTTACACACACTTATCTCTCAGAACTGAGCATGTGGAAAGACTTTCTTTCATCTAGCACAAAGGGAACGGGTTGCAGGAGAAAATTTTTCTCTGGGTTCTCAGTCTGTTTCCTAGTGCCGGATTGAAATTCCTGCAGTTTTCACTGGAAAACCGAGTTTAAGCTACTACCTCCCCATATATATGTATGGAGTGGAGTTTGCAACTGAAAATAATCTTTGTGTTCCTAACAAGCTAGGTGAAGGACGGCTTTCATACACACTTATCTCTCATATCTGAGCATGTGGAGGGACGTTCGTTCATCTAGCACAAAGGGAACGTGTTGCAGGGGAAACTTTTATTCTGGTTTCTCAGTCTGTCTCCTTGTGCCGGTTAGATGTTCCTACAGTTTTCACTGTAATAACGAGTTGGTGCTAGTACCTCCCCATATATATGTATGGAGTGGAGTTTGCAACTGAAAAAAACTTTGTGTTCCCAACAAGCTAGGTGAAGGACGGCTTTCACACACACTAATCTCTGAGAACTAAGCTTGTGGAGAGACGTTCCTTCATCTAGCACAAAGGGAACGGTTTGCAGGAGAAACTTTTACTCTGGTTTCTCAGTCTGTCTACTTGTGCCGGTTAGATGTTCCTACAGTTTTCACTGTAATAACCAGTTGGTGCTAGTTCCTCCCCATATATATGTATGGAGTGGAGTTTGCAACTGAAAATAATCTTTGTGTGCCCAACAAGTTAGGTGAAGAACGGCTTTCAAAAACACTTTTCTCTCAGAACTGAGCATGTGGAAAGAGGTTCGTTCATCTAGAAAAAAGGGAACGGGTTGCAGGAGAAACTATTACTCTGGTTTCTCGGTCTGTTTCCTAGTGCCATTTTGAAGTTCCTGCAGTTTTCTCTGTAAAACAGATTTGGAGCTACTACCTCCCCATATATATATATGGAGTGGAATTTGCAACTGAAAAGAAACTTTGTGTTCCCAACAAGCTAGGTGAAGGAAGGCTTTCACACACACTTATCTCTCAGAACTAAGCTTGTGGAGAGACGTTCGTTCATCTAGCACCAAGGGAACGGGTTGCAGGAGAAACTTTTTCTCTGGTTTCTCAGTCTGTTTCCTATTGCCGGGTTGAAGGTCCTGCAGTTTTCACTGTAAATCCGAGTTGGAGCTTATAACTCCCATATATATGTATGGAGTGGAGTTTGCAACTGAAAAGAAATTTTGTGTTCCAACAAGCAAGGTGAAGGTCGGCTTTCACACACACTTATCTCACAGAACCTAGCATGTGGAGAGACATTCGTTCACCTTGCAAAAAGGGAACTGGTTGCAGGTGAATCTTTTACTCTGGTTTCTCAGTCTGTTTCCTAGTGCCGGTTCGATTTTCGTGCATTTATCACTGTAAAACAGATTTGGAGCAAGTACCTCCCCCTATATATGTATGGAGTGGAGTTTGCAACTGAAAATAAACATTGTGTTCCTAACACGCTAGGTGAAGAACGGCTTTCACACACACATATCTCTCAGAACTGAGCATGTGGAGATACGTTCGTTCACCTAGCACCAAGGGAACGGGTTGCAGGAGAAACTTTTACTCTGGTTTCTCAGTCTGTTTCCTAGTTCCGGTTTGAAGTTCCTGCAGATTTCACTATAAAACCGAGTTGGAGCTAGTACATTCCGATATATATGTATGGAGTGGACTTTGCAACTGAAAATAATCTTTGTGTTCCCAACAAGCTAGTTGAAGGACGGCATTCACACAGAAATATCTCTCAGAACTGAGCATTTGGAGAGACGTTCATTCATCTAGCACAAAGGGAACAGGTTGCAGGAGAAACTTTTACTCTGGTATCTCAGTCTGTTTCCTAGTGCCGGTTTGATGTTCCTGCAGTTATCACTGTAAAACAGAGTTGGAGCTAGTACCACCCCATATATATGTATGGAGTCGAGTTTGCAACTGAAAAGAAACTTTGTTTTCCCAACAAGCTAGGTGAAGGACGGCTTTCACACACACTTATCTCTCAGAACTAAGATTGTGGAGAAACTTTCGTTCATCTAGCACCAATGGAACGGGTTGCAGGAGAAACTTTTACTCTGGTATCTCAGTTTGTTTCCTAGTGCCGGTTTGAAGTTCCTGCAGAGTTCACTGTAAACCCGAGTTGGAGCTTGTACCTCCCCATATATATGTATGGAGTGGACTTTGCAAATGAAAATAAGCATTGTGTTCACAACAGGCTAGGTGAAGGCGGCTTTCACACACACATATCTCTCAGAACTGAGCATGTGGAGAGATGTTCGTTCACCTAGCACCAAGTGAAGGGGTTGCAGGATAAACTTTTACTCAGGTTTCTCAGTCTGTTTCCTAGTGCCGTTTTGAAGTTCCTGCAGTTTTCACTGTAAAAACGAGATGGAGCTAGTACCTCCCCATATATATGTATGGAGTGGAGTTTGCAACTGAAAAGAATCTTTGTGTTCCCAACATTCTAGGTGAAGGACGGCTTTCACAAACACTTATATCTCAGAACTGAGCATGTGGAGAAACTTTCGTTCATCTAGCACCAAGAGAACGGTTTGCAGTAGGAACATTTACTCTGGTTTCTCAGTCTGTTTCCAAGTGCCTGTTTGAAGTTCCTGCAGTTTTCACTGGAAAACCGATTTTAAGCTACTACTTCCCCATATATATTTATGGCGTGGAGTTTGCAACTGAAAAGAAATTTTGTGTTCCCAACAACCTAGATGAAGAAAGGCTTTCACACACACTTATCTCTCAGAACTGAGCATGTGGAGAGACGTTCGTTCATCTAGCACAAAGGGAACGGTTTGCAGGAGAAACTTTTACTCTGGTTTCTCAGTCTGTTTCCTTGTGCCGGTTTGATGTTCCTGCAGTGTTCACTGTAAAACAGAGTTGAAGCTACTACCTCTCCATATATATGTATGGAGTGGAGTTTGCAACTTAAAAGAATCTTTGTGTTCCCTACAGGCTAGGTGAAGGACGGCTTTCACACACACTTATCTCTCAGAACTAAGCTTGGGGAGAGACGTTCGTTCATCTAGCACCAAGGGAACGGGTTGCAGGAGGAACTTTTACTCTGGTTTCTCAGTCTGTTTCCTAGTGCCGGTTTGAAGTTCCTGCAGTTTTCACTGTAAAACCGATTTGGAGTTATTACCTCCCCATATATATGTGTGGAGTGGAGTTTGCAACTGAAAAGAAACTTTGTGTTCCCAACAAGCTAGGTGAAGGAAGACTTTCACACACAAATATCTCTCAGAAGTAAGCATGTGGAGAGACTTTCGTTCATCTAGCACCAAGGGAACGGGTTGCAGGAGAAATTTTTACTCTGGTTTCTCAGTCTGTTTCCTAGTGCCTGTTTGAAGTTCCTACAGTTTTCAGTGGAAAACCGAATTGGAGTACAAACTCCAAAAAAATATGTATTGAGTTGAGTTTGCAACTGAAAAGAAACTTTGTGTTCCCAACAAGCTAGGTGAAGGACGGCTTTCACACACACTTATCTCTCAGAACTAAGCTTGTGGAGAGACGTTCGTTCATCTAGCAACAAGGGAATGGGTTGCAGGAGAAAATTTTACTCTGGGTTCTCAGTCTGTTTCCTAGTGCCTGTTTCAAGTTCCTGCAGTTTTCACTGGAAAACCGAGTTGAAGCTACTACCTACCCATATATATGTATGGAGTGTAGTTTGCAACTGAAAAGGAACTTCGTGTTCCCAACAAGCTAGGTGAAGGACGGCTTTCACACACACTTATCTCTCAGAACTGAGCATGTGGAGAGACGTTCGTTCACCTAGCACCAAGGGAACGAGTTGCAGGTGAAACTTTTATTCTGGTTTCTCAGTCTGTTTCCAAGTGCCGGTTTGAAGTTCCTGCAGTTTTCACTGGAAAACCGAGTTGGAGCTAGTACCTCCCCCTATATATGTATGGATTGGAGATTGCAACTGAAAATAAACGTTGTGTTCCCAACAAGCTTGGAGAAGAACGGCTTTCACACACACTTATCTCTCAGAACTGAGCATGTGGAGAGACGTTCGTTCACCTAGCACCAAGAGAAAGGGTTGCAGGAGAAACTTTTCCTCTGGTTTCTCAGTCTGTTTCCTAGTGCCAGAATGAATTTCCTGCATTGTTCACTGTAAAATCGAGTTGGAGCTTGTACTTCCCCATATATATGTATGGAGTGGACTTTGCAACTGAAAATAATCTTTGTGTTCCCAACAAGCTAGGTGAAGGACGGCTTTAACACACACTAATCTCTCAGAACTAAGCTTGTGGAGAGACGTTCGTTCATCTAGCACCAAGGGAACGGGTTGCAGGAGAAACTTTTACTTTGGTTTCTCAGTCTGTTTCCTTGTGCCGGGCTGAAGTTCCTGCCTTTTTCACTGTAAAACCGAGTTGGAGTTTGTACCTCCCCTTATATATGTATGGAGTGGAGTTTGCAACTGAAAATAATCTTTGTGTTCACAACAAGCTAGGTGAAGGACGGCTTTTACACACACTTATCTCTCAGAACTGAGCATGTGGAAAGACTTTCTTTCATCTAGCACAAAGGGAACGGGTTGCAGGAGAAAATTTTTCTCTGGGTTCTCAGTCTGTTTCCTAGTGCCGGATTGAAATTCCTGCAGTTTTCACTGGAAAACCGATTTTAAGCTACTACTTCCCCATATATATTTATGGCGTGGAGTTTGCAACTGAAAAGATACTTTGTATTCCCAACAAGCTATGTAAAGTACGGCTTTCACACACAGTTATCTCTCAGAACTAAACTTGTGGAGAGACGTTCGTTCATCTAGCACCAAGGGAACGGGTTGCAGGAGGAACTTTTACTCTGGTTTCTCAGTCTGTTTCCTAGTGCCGGGTTGATGTTCCTGCAGTTTTCACTGTAAAACCGAGTTGGAGCTAGTACATCCCCATATATATTTATGGAGTGGAGTTTGCAACTGAAAAGAAACTTTGTGTTCCCAACCAGCTAGTTGAAGTAAGACTTTCACAAACAAATATCTCTCAGAAGTGAGCATGTGGAGAGACTTTCGTTCATCTAGAACCAAGCGAACGGTTTGCAGGAGAAATTTTTCTCTGTGTTCTCAGTCTTTTTCCTAGTGCCTGTTTGACGTTCCTGCAGTTTTCAGTGGAAAACCGAGTTGGAGCTACTACCACCCCATATATATGTATGGAGTGGAGTTTGCAACTGAAAAGAAACTTTGTATTCCCAACAAGCTAGCTGAAGTACGGCATTCACACACACATATCTCTCAGTACTGAGCATGTGGAGAGACGTTCGTTCATCTAGCACAAAGGAAACGGGTTGCAGTAGAAACTATTACTCTGGTTTCTCAGTCTGTTTTCTAGTGCCGGTTTAATGTTCCTGCACTTTACACTGAAAATCCGATGTGGAACTAGTACCTCCCCATATATATTTATGGAGTGGAGTTTGCAACTGAATAGAAACTTTGTGTTCCCAACAAGCTAGGTGAAGAACGGCTTTCACACACACTAATCTCTCAGAACTAAGCTTGTGGAGAGACGTTCGTTCATCTAGCAACAAGGGAACGGGTTGCAGGAGAAACTTTACTTTGTTTTCTCAGTCTGTTTCCTAGTGCCGGTTTGAATTTCCTGCAGTTTTCTCTGTAAAACAGATTTGGATCTATTACCTCTCTCTATATATGCATGGAGTGGAGTTTGCAACTGAAAATAAGCATTGTGTTCACAACAAGCTAGGCGAAGGTCTGGTTACACACACTTATATCTCAGAACTGAGCATGTGGAGAGACTTTCGTTTATCTAGCACAAAGGGAACGGGTTGCAGGGGCAACCTTAACTCTGGTTTCACAGTCTGTTTCCTTGTGTCGGTTTGAAGTTCCTGCAGTATTCACTGTAAAACCGGGTTAAAGCTACTACCTACCCATATATATGTATGGAGTGGAGTTTGCAACTGAAAAGAAACTTTGTGTTCCCAACAAGCTAGGTGAAGAACGGCTTTCACACACACATATCTCTTAGAACTGAGCATGTGAAGATACGTTCGTTCACCTAGCACCTAGGGAACCGGTTGCAGGAAAAACTTTTACTCTGGTTTCTCGGTCTGTTTCCGAGTGCCGGTTTGAATTTCCTGCATTTTTCACTGTAAATCCGATTTGGAGCTAGTACCTCTCCCTATATATGTATGGAGTGGAGTTTGCAACTGATAAGGAACATTGTGTTCCAAACAATCTAGGTAAAGGACGGCTTTCACTCACACTTATCTCTCAGAACTGAGCATGTGGAGAGACTTTCGTTTATCTAGCACAAAGGGAACGGGTTGTAGGAGAAACTTTTACTCTGGTTTCTCAGTGTGATTCCTAGTGCCTGTTTGATGTTCCTGCAGTTTTCAGTGGAGAATCGAGTTGGAGCTACTACCTCCCCATATATATGTATGGAGTGGAGTTTGCAACTGAAAAGAAACTTTGTATTCCCAACAAGCTAGGTGAAGTACGGCTTTCACACAAACATATCTCTCAGAACTGAGCATGTGGAGAGACGTTCGTTCATCTAGCACAAAGGAAACGAGTTGCAGGAGAAACTATTACTCTGGTTTCTCAGTCTGTTTTCTAGTGCCGGTTTAATGTTCCTGCAGTTTACACTGTAAATCCGATTTGGAACTAGTACCTCTCCATATATATGTATGGAGTGGAGTTTGCAACTGAAAAGAATCTTTGTGTTCCCAACAAGTTAGGTGAAGAACGGCTTTCACACACACTAATCTCTCAGAACTAAGCTTGTGGAGAGACTTTCGTTCATCTAGCACAAAGGGAACGGGTTGCAGGAGAAACTTTTACTCTGGTTTCTCAGTCTGTTTCCTAGTGACGGTTTGAATTTCCTGCAGTTTTATCTGTAAAACAGATTTGGATCTATTACCTCCCCCTATATATGCATGGAGTGGTGTTTGCAACGGAAAATAAGCATTGTGTTCACAACAAGCTAGGTGAAGGACGGCTTTCACACACACTTATCTCTCAGAACTGAGCATGTGGAGAGACTTTCGTTTATCTAGCACAAAGGGAACGGGTTGCAGGAGAAACTTTTACTCTGGTTTCTCAGTCTTTTTTCTTGTTTCGGTTTGATGTTCATGCAGTATTCACTGTAAAACCGGGTTGAAGCTACTACCTACCCATATATATGTATGGAGTGGAGTTTGCAACTGAAAAGGAACTTTGTGTTCCCAACAAGCTAGGTGAAGGACGGCTTTCACACACACTTATCTCTCAGAACTGAGCATGTGGAGAGACGTTCGTTCACCTAGAACCAAGGGAATGAGTTGCAGATGAAACTTTTACACTGGTTTCTCTGTCTGTTTCCTAGTGCCGGTTTGAAATTCCCGCAGTTTTCACTGGAAAATCGTGTTGGAACTAGTACCTCCCCCTATATATGTATGGAGTGGAATTTGCAACTGAAAATAAATGTTGTGTTCCCAATAAGCTAGGTGAAGTACGGCTTTCACACAAACTTATCTCTCAGAACTGAGCATGTGGAGAGACGTTTGGTCACCTAGCACCAAGAGAATGGGTTCCAGGAGAAACTTTTACTCTGGTTTCTCAGTCTGTTTCCTAGTGCCAGATTGAATTTCCTGCATTTTTCACTGTAAAATCGAGTTGGAGTATGTACCTCCCCATATATATGTATGGAGTGGACTTTGCAACTGAAAATAATCTTTGTGTTCCCAACAAGCTAAATGAAGGACGGCTTTCACACACACTTATCTCTCTGAACTGAGCATGTGGAGAGACGTTCGTTCATTTAGCACTTAGGGAACGGGTTGCAGTAGAAGCTTTTACTCTGCTTTCTCAATCTGTTTCCTAGTGCCGATTTGAAGTTCCTGCAGTTTTCACTGTAAAATCGAGTTGGAGTATGTACCTCCCCATATATATGTATGGAGTGGACTTTGCAACTGAAAATAATCTTTGTGTTCCCAACAAGCTAGGTGAAGGACGGCTTTCACACACACTTACCTCTCAGAACTGAGCACGTGGAGAGACGTTCGTTCATCTAGCACAAAGTGAATGGATTGCAGGAGAAATTATTACTCTGGTTTCTCAGTCGGTTTCCTAGTGCCGGTTTAATGTTCCTGCAGTTTACACTGTAAAACCGAGTTGGAGCTATTACCTCCCCATATATATATATGGAGTGGGGTTTGCATCTGAAAAGAAACTTTGTGTTCCCAAAAAGCTAGGTGACGTACGGCTTTCACACACAATTATCTCTAAGAACTAAGCTTGTGGAGAGACTTTCGTTCATCTAGCACCAAGGAAACTGGCTGAAGGAGAAACTTTTTCTCTGATTTCTCAGTCTGTTTCCTACTGCCGGTTTGAATTTCCTGCAGTTTTCACTGTAAAACAGATTTTGATCTATTACCTCCCCCTATATATGCATGGAGTGGAGTTTGCAACTGAAAATAATCATTGTGTTCACAACAAGCTAATTGAAGGACGGCTTTAACACACACCTATCTCTCAGAACTGAGCATGTGGAGAGACGTTCGTTCACATAGCACCAAGGGAACGGGTTGCAGAAGAAACTTTTACTCTGGTTTCTCAGTCTGTTTCCTAGTTCCGGTTTGATGTTTATGCAGTTTTCACCGTAAAACAGAGTTGGAGCTAGTAGCTCCCCATATATATATATGGATTGGAGTTTGCAACTGAAAAGAAACTTTGTGTTCCCAACAAGCTAGGTGAAGAACGGCTTTCACACACACTAATCTCTCAGAACTAAGCTTGTGGAGAGACGTTCGTTCAACTAGCACAAGGGAAACGGTTTGCAGGGGAAACTTTTACTCTGGTATCTCAGTCTGTTTCCTTGTGCCGGTTTGAAGTTCCTGCAATTTTCACTGTACAACCGAGTTGGAGCTAGTACCACCACTATATATGTATGGAGTGGAGTTTGCAACTGAGTATAAACATTGTGTTCCTAACAAGCTAGTTGAAGACGGTTTTCACACACACTAATCTCTCAGAACTGAGCATGTGGAGAGACGTTCGTTCATCTAGCACCAAGGGAATGGCTTGAAGGAGAAAATTTTACTCTGGGTTCTCAGTCTGTTTCCTAGTGCCTGTTTGAAGTTCCTGCAGTTTTCACTGGAAAACCGATATTAAGCTACTACTTCCCCATATATATTTATGGCGTGGAGTTTGCAACTGAAAAGAAATTTTGTGTTCCCAACAACCTAGGTGAAGAAAGGCTTTCACACACACTTATCTCTCAGAACTGAGCATGTGGAGAGACGTTCGTTCATCTAGCACAAAGGGAACGGTTTGCAGGAGAAACTTTTACTCTGGTTTCTCAGTCTGTTTCCTTGTGCCGGTTTGATGTTCCTGCAGTGTTCACTGTAAAACCGAGTTGAAGCTACTACCTCCCCATATATATGTATGGAGTGGAGTTTGCAACTGAAAAGAATCTTTGTGTTCCCTACAGGCTAGGTGAAGGACGGCTTTCACACACAGTTATCTCTCAGAAATAAGCTTGGGTAGAGACTTTCGTTCATCTAGCACCAATGGAACGGGTTGCAGGAGGAACTTTTACTCTGGTTTCTCAGTCTGTTTCCTAGTGCCGGTTTGAAGTTCCTGCAGTTTTCACTGTAAAACCGAGTTGGATTTATTACCTCCCCATATATATGTGTGGAGTGGAGTTTGCAACTGAAAAGAAACTTTGTGTTCCCAACAAGCTAGGTGAAGGAAGACTTTCACACACAAATATCTCTCAGAAGTAAGCATGTGGAGAGACTTTCGTTCATCTAGCACCAAGGGAACGGGTTGCAGGAGAAATTTTTACTCTGGTTTCTCAGTCTGTTTCCTAGTGCCTGTTTGAAGTTCCTACAGTTTTCAGTGGAAAAACGAGTTGGAGCAACTAACTCCAAAAAAATATGTATTGAGTGGAGTTTGCAACTGAAAAGAAACTTTGTGTTCCCAACAAGCTAGGTGAAGGACGGCATTCACACACACTTATCTCTCAGAACTAAGCTTGTGGAGAGACGTTCGTTCATCTAGCAACAAGGGAATGGGATGCAGGAGAAAATTTTACTCTGGGATCTCAGTCTGTTTCCTAGTGCCTGTTTCAAGTTCCTGCAGTTTTCACTGGATAACCGAGTTGAAGCTACTACCTACCCATATATATGTATGGAGTGTAGTTTGCATCTGAAAAGGAACGTTGTGTTCCCAACAAGCTAGGTGAAGGACGGCTTTCACACAAAATTATCTCTCAGAACTAAGCTTGTGGTGAGACGTTCGTTCATCTAGCACAAAGGGAACGGGTTGCAGGAGAAACTTTTACTCTGGTATCTCAGTCTGTTTGCTAGTGCCGGTTTGAAGTTCCTGGAGTTTTCACTGTAAAATGAGTTGGAACTAATACCTCCCCATATATATGTATGGAGTAGACTTTACAACTGAAAGTAATCTTTGTGTTCCCAACAAGCTAGGTGAAGGACGGCTTTCTCTTACACATATGTCTTTGAACTGAGCATGTGGAGAGACGTTCGTTCATCTAGCACCAAGGGAATGGGTGTCAGGGGAAAATTTTACTCTGGTTTCTCAGTCTGTTTCCTAGTGCCGGTTTGATGTTCCTGCAGTTTTCACTGTAAAACAGTTTTGGAGCTTGTACCTCCCCATATATATGTGTGGAAGTAAGTTTGCCACTGAAAATAAACATTGTTTTCACAACAAGCTTGTTGAAGGACGGCTTTCACACACACTTATCTCTCAGAACTGAGCATGTGAAGACACGTTCGTTCACCTAACACCAAGGGAACGGGTTGCAGTGGAAACATTTTCTCTGGGTTCTCAGTCGGTTTCCTAGTGCCTGTTTGAAGTTCCTGCAGTTTTCACTGGAAAACCGAGTTTAAGCTACTAAATCCCGTATATATGTATGGAGTGGAGTTTGCAACTGAAAAGAAACTTTGTGTTCCCAAAAAACTAGGTGAAGGACGGCTTTTACACACACTTATCTCTCAGAACTGAGCATGTGGAGAGACGTTCGTTCATCTAGCACAAAGGGAACAGGTTGCAGGAGAAACTTTTTCTCTGCTTTCTCAGTCTGTTTCCTACTGCCGGTATGATGTTCCTGCAGTTTTCACTGTAAATCCGACTTGGAGCTATTACCTCCCCATATATATGTATGGAGTGAAGTTTGCAAAATAAAGATACTTTGTTTTCCTCACAAGCTAGGAGAAGGATGGCTTTCAGACACACTTATTTCTCAGAACTGAGCATGTGGAGAGATGATCGTTCATCTAGCACAAAGGAAACGGGTTGCAGGAGAAACTATTACTCTGGTTTCTCAGTCTGTTTTCTAGTGCCGTTTTAATGTTCCTGCAGTTTACACTGTAAAACCGACTTGGAGCTAGTACCTCCCCATATATATGTATGGAGTGGAGTTTGCAACTAAAAAGAAACTTGGTGTTCCCAACAAGCTAGGTGAAGAACGGATTTCACACACACTTATCTCTCAGAACTAAGCTTGTGGAGAGACGTTCGTTCATCTAGCACCAAGGGAACGGGTTGCAGGAGAAACTTTTATTCTGGCTTCTATGTCTGTTTCCTAGTGCCGGTTTGAATTTCCTGCAGTTTTCACTGTAAAATAGAGTTGGATCTTTTACCTCCCCCTATATATTCATGGAGTGGAGTTTGCAACTGAAAATAAGCATTGTGTTCACAACAAGCTAAGTGAAGGGCGGCTTTCACACACACTTATCTCTCAGAACTGAGCATGTGGAGAGATGTTCGTTCATCTAGCACCAAGGGAACGGGTTGCAGGAGAAACTTTTACTCTGGTTTCTCAGTCTGTTTCCTTGTGCCGGTTTGATGTTCCAGCAGTATTCACTGTAAAAACGGGTTGAAGCTACTACCTACCTATATATAGGTATGGAGTGTAGTTTGCAACTGAAAAGAAAATTTGTGTTCCCAACAAGCTAGGTGAAGGATGGCTTTCACACACACTTATCTCTCAGAACTGAGCTTGTGGAGAGACGTTCTTTCACCTAGCACCAAGGGAACGAGTTGCAGGTGAAATTTTACTATGGTTTCTCAGTCTGTTTCCAAGTGCCGGTTTGAAGTTCCTGCAGTTTTCACTGGAAAACCGAGTTGAAGCTAGTACCTCCCCCTGTATAAGTATGGAGTGGGGTTTGCAACTGAAAATAAACATTGTGTTCCCAACAAGCTAGGTGAAGGACTGCTTTCACACACAGTTATCTCTCAGAACTGAGCATGTGGAGAGACGTTCGTTCACCTAGCACCAAGAGAAAGGGTTGCAGGAGAAAATTTTACTCTGGTTTCTCAGTCTGTTTCCTAGTGCCAGAATGAATTTCCTGCATTTTTCACTGTAAAATCGTGTTAGAGCTAATACCTCCCCATATATATGTATGGAGTGGACTTTGCAACTGAAAATAATCTGTGTGTTCCCAACAAGCTAGGTGATGGACGGCTTTCACACCCACATATCTCTCAGAACTGAGCATGTGGAGAGACGTTCATTCACCTAGCACCAAGGGAATGGGTTGCAGGAGAAACTTTTACTCTGGTTTCTCAGTCTGTTTCCTTGTGCCGGGTTTAAGTTCCTGTAGTTTTAACTGTAAAACCTAGTTGGAGCTTTTACCTCCCCATATATATGTATGGAGTGAAGTTTGCAACTGAAAATAAACTTTGTTTTCCCAACAAGCTAGGTGAAGGCCGGCTTTCACACACACTTATCACTCAGAACAAAGCATGTGGAGAGACATTTTTTCATCTAGCACAAATGGAACGTGTTGCAGGAGAAACTATTACACTGATTTCTCAGTCTATTTCCTAGAGCTGGTTTAATGTTCTTGCAGTTTACACTGTAAAACCGAGTTGGATCTTGTACCTCCCCAAATATATGTATAGAGTGGAGATTGCAACTGAAAATAATCTTTGTGTTACCAACAAGCTAGGTAAAGAACGGCTTTCACACACACTTATCTCTCAGAACGAAGCTTGTGAAGAGTCGTTCGTTCATCTAGCACCAAGGGAACTGGTTGCAGGAGAAACTTTTACTCTGTTTTCTCAGTCTGTTTCCTAGTGACGGTTTGAATTTCCTGCTCTTTTCACTGTAAAACGGAGTTGGATCTATTACCTCCCCCTATATATGCATAGACTGGTGTTTGCAACTGAAAATAAGCATTGTGTTCACAACAAGCTAAGTGAAGGACGGCTTTAACACACACTTTTCACTCAGAAATGAGCATATGGATAGACTTTCGTTCAAGTAGGACAAAGGAAAATGGTTGCAGGAGGAACTATTACTCTGGTTTCTCAGTCTATTTCCTAGTGCCGGTTTGAAGTTCCTGCATTTTTCACTGTAAAACAGAGTTGGATCTATTACCTCACCCTATATATGCATGAAGTGGATTTTGCAACTGAAAATAAGCATTGTGTTCACAACATGCTAGGTGAAGAACGGCTATAACACACACTTATCTCTCAGAACTGAGCATGTGGAGAGACGTTCGTTCACCTAGCACCAAGGGAACGAGTTGCAGGAGAAACTTTTACTCTGGTTTCTCGGTCTGTTTCCAAGTGCCGGTTTGATGTTTCTGCAATTTTCACCGTAAAACCAAGTTGGAGCTAGTAACTCCCCATATATATGTATGGAGTGGAGTTTGCAACTGAAAAGAAACTTTGTGTTCCCAACAAGCTAGGTGAAGGACGGCTTTCACACACACTAATCTCTGAGAACTAAGCTTGTGGAGAGACGTTCCTTCATCTAGCACAAAGGGAACGGTTTGCAGGAGAAACTTTTACTCTGGTTTCTCAGTCTATCTCCTTGTGCCGGTTAGATGTTCCTACAGTTTTCACTGTAATAACCAGTTGGTGCTAGTACCTCCCCATATATATGTATGGAGTGGAGTTTGCAACTGAAAATAATCTTTGTGTTCCCAACAAGTTAGGTGAAGAACGGATTTCACACACACTTTTCTCTCAGAACTGAGCATGTGGAAAGACGATCATTCATCTAGCACAAATGGAACGGTTTGCAGTAGAAAATTTTACTCTGGTTTCTCAGTCTTTTTCCTACTGCCGGTTTGATGTTCCTGCAGTTTTCACTGGAAAACCGAGTTTAAGCTACTACCTCCCCATATATATGTATGGAGTGGAGTTTGCAACTGAAAATAATCTTTGTGTTCCTAACAAGCTAGGTGAAGGACGGCTTTCATACACACTTATCTCTCATATCTGAGCATGTGGAGGGACGTTCGTTCATCTAGCACAAAGGGAACGTGTTGCAGGGGAAACTTTTATTCTGGTTTCTCAGTCTGTCTCCTTGTGCCGGTTAGATGTTCCTACAGTTTTCACTGTAATAACGAGTTGGTGCTAGTACCTCCCCATATATATGTATGGAGTGGAGTTTGCAACTGAAAAAAACTTTGTGTTCCCAACAAGCTAGGTGAAGGACGGCTTTCACACACACTAATCTCTGAGAACTAAGCTTGTGGAGAGACGTTCCTTCATCTAGCACAAAGGGAACGGTTTGCAGGAGAAACTTTTACTCTGGTTTCTCAGTCTGTCTCCTTGTGCCGGTTAGATGTTCCTACAGTTTTCACTGTAATAACCAGTTGGTGCTAGTTCCTCCCCATATATATGTATGGAGTGGAGATTGCAACTGAAAATAACCTTTGTGTGCCCAACAAGTTAGGTGACGAACGGCTTTCAAACACACTTTTCTCTCAGAACTGAGCATGTGGAAAGACGTTCGTTCATCTAGAAAAAAGGGAACGGGTTGCAGGAGAAACTATTACTCTGGTTTCTCGGTCTGTTTCCTAGTGCCATTTTGAAGTTCCTGCAGTTTTCTCTGTAAAACAGATTTGGAGCTACTACCTCCCCATATATATATATGGAGTGGAATTTGCAACTGAAAAGAAACTTTGTGTTCCCAACAAGCTAGGTGAAGGAAGGCTTTCACACACACTTATCTCTCAGAACTAAGCTTGTGGAGAGATGTTCGTTCATCTAGCACCAAGGGAACGGGTTGCAGGAGAAACTTTTACTCTGGTTTCTCAGTCTGTTTCCTATTGCCGGTTTGAAGGTCCTGCAGTTTTCACTGTAAATCCGAGTTGGAGCTTATAACTCCCATATATATGTATGGAGTGGAGTTTGCAACTGAAAAGAAATTTTGTGTTCCAACAAGCAAGGTGAAGGTCGGCTTTCACACACACTTATCTCACAGAACCTAGCATGTGGAGAGACATTCGTTCACCTTGCAAAAAGGGAACTGGTTGCAGGTGAATCTTTTACTCTGGTTTCTCAGTCTGTTTCCTAGTGCCGGTTCGATTTTCGTGCATTTATCACTGTAAAACAGATTTGGAGCAAGTACCTCCCCCTATATATGTATGGAGTGGAGTTTGCAACTGAAAATAAACATTGTGTTCCTAACACGCTAGGTGAAGAACGGCTTTCACACACACATATCTCTCAGAACTGAGCATGTGGAGATACGTTCGTTCACCTAGCACCAAGGGAACGGGTTGCAGGAGAAACTTTTACTCTGGTTTCTCAGTCTGTTTCCTAGTTCCGGTTTGAAGTTCCTGCAGATTTCACTATAAAACCGAGTTGGAGCTAGTACATTCCGATATATATGTATGGAGTGGACTTTGCAACTGAAAATAATCTTTGTGTTCCCAACAAGCTAGTTGAAGGACGGCATTCACACAGAAATATCTCTCAGAACTGAGCATTTGGAGAGACGTTCATTCATTTAGCACAAAGGGAACAGGTTGCAGGAGAAACTTTTACTCTGGTATCTCAGTCTGTTTCCTAGTGCCGGTTTGATGTTCCTGCAGTTATCACTGTAAAACAGATTTGGAGCTAGTACCACCCCATATATATGTATGGAGTCGAGTTTGCAACTGAAAAGAAACTTTGTTTTCCCAACAAGCTAGGTGAAGGACGGCTTTCACACACACTTATCTCTCAGAACTAAGATTGTGGAGAAACTTTCGTTCATCTAGCACCAATGGAACGGGTTGCAGGAGAAACTTTTACTCTGGTATCTCAGTTTGTTTCCTAGTGCCGGTTTGAAGTTCCTGCAGAGTTCACTGTAAACCCGAGTTGGAGCTTGTACCTCCCCATATATATGTATGGAGTGGACTTTGCAAATGAAAATAAGCATTGTGTTCACAACAGGCTAGGTGAAGGCGGCTTTCACACACACATATCTCTCAGAACTGAGCATGTGGAGAGATGTTCGTTCACCTAGCACCAAGTGAAGG
This sequence comes from Camelus bactrianus, assembly GCF_048773025.1. Lineage (NCBI taxonomy): Eukaryota > Metazoa > Chordata > Mammalia > Artiodactyla > Camelidae > Camelus > Camelus bactrianus. The sequence continues at coordinate 5,054,496 of NW_027413960.1, forward strand.
GGTTGCAGGATAAACTTTTACTCAGGTTTCTCAGTCTGTTTCCTAGTGCCGTTTTGAAGTTCCTGCAGTTTTCACTGTAAAAACGAGATGGAGCTAGTACCTCCCCATATATATGTATGGAGTGGAGTTTGCAACTGAAAAGAATCTTTGTGTTCCCAACATTCTAGGTGAAGGACGGCTTTCACAAACACTTATATCTCAGAACTGAGCATGTGGAGAAACTTTCGTTCATCTAGCACCAAGAGAACGGTTTGCAGTAGGAACATTTACTCTGGTTTCTCAGTCTGTTTCCAAGTGCCTGTTTGAAGTTCCTGCAGTTTTCACTGGAAAACCGATTTTAAGCTACTACTTCCCCATATATATTTATGGCGTGGAGTTTGCAACTGAAAAGAAATTTTGTGTTCCCAACAACCTAGATGAAGAAAGGCTTTCACACACACTTATCTCTCAGAACTGAGCATGTGGAGAGACGTTCGTTCATCTAGCACAAAGGGAACGGTTTGCAGGAGAAACTTTTACTCTGGTTTCTCAGTCTGTTTCCTTGTGCCGGTTTGATGTTCCTGCAGTGTTCACTGTAAAACAGAGTTGAAGCTACTACCTCTCCATATATATGTATGGAGTGGAGTTTGCAACTTAAAAGAATCTTTGTGTTCCCTACAGGCTAGGTGAAGGACGGCTTTCACACACACTTATCTCTCAGAACTAAGCTTGGGGAGAGACGTTCGTTCATCTAGCACCAAGGGAACGGGTTGCAGGAGGAACTTTTACTCTGGTTTCTCAGTCTGTTTCCTAGTGCCGGTTTGAAGTTCCTGCAGTTTTCACTGTAAAACCGAGTTGGAGTTATTACCTCCCCATATATATGTGTGGAGTGGAGTTTGCAACTGAAAAGAAACTTTGTGTTCCCAACAAGCTAGGTGAAGGAAGACTTTCACACACAAATATCTCTCAGAAGTAAGCATGTGGAGAGACTTTCGTTCATCTAGCACCAAGGGAACGGGTTGCAGGAGAAATTTTTACTCTGGTTTCTCAGTCTGTTTCCTAGTGCCTGTTTGAAGTTCCTACAGTTTTCAGTGGAAAACCGAATTGGAGTACAAACTCCAAAAAAATATGTATTGAGTTGAGTTTGCAACTGAAAAGAAACTTTGTGTTCCCAACAAGCTAGGTGAAGGACGGCTTTCACACACACTTATCTCTCAGAACTAAGCTTGTGGAGAGACGTTCGTTCATCTAGCAACAAGGGAATGGGTTGCAGGAGAAAATTTTACTCTGGGTTCTCAGTCTGTTTCCTAGTGCCTGTTTCAAGTTCCTGCAGTTTTCACTGGAAAACCGAGTTGAAGCTACTACCTACCCATATATATGTATGGAGTGTAGTTTGCAACTGAAAAGGAACTTCGTGTTCCCAACAAGCTAGGTGAAGGACGGCTTTCACACACACTTATCTCTCAGAACTGAGCATGTGGAGAGACGTTCGTTCACCTAGCACCAAGGGAACGAGTTGCAGGTGAAACTTTTATTCTGGTTTCTCAGTCTGTTTCCAAGTGCCGGTTTGAAGTTCCTGCAGTTTTCACTGGAAAACCGAGTTGGAGCTAGTACCTCCCCCTATATATGTATGGATTGGAGATTGCAACTGAAAATAAACGTTGTGTTCCCAACAAGCTTGGAGAAGAACGGCTTTCACACACACTTATCTCTCAGAACTGAGCATGTGGAGAGACGTTCGTTCACCTAGCACCAAGAGAAAGGGTTGCAGGAGAAACTTTTCCTCTGGTTTCTCAGTCTGTTTCCTAGTGCCAGAATGAATTTCCTGCATTGTTCACTGTAAAATCGAGTTGGAGCTTGTACTTCCCCATATATATGTATGGAGTGGACTTTGCAACTGAAAATAATCTTTGTGTTCCCAACAAGCTAGGTGAAGGACGGCTTTAACACACACTAATCTCTCAGAACTAAGCTTGTGGAGAGACGTTCGTTCATCTAGCACCAAGGGAACGGGTTGCAGGAGAAACTTTTACTTTGGTTTCTCAGTCTGTTTCCTTGTGCCGGGCTGAAGTTCCTGCCTTTTTCACTGTAAAACCGAGTTGGAGTTTGTACCTCCCCTTATATATGTATGGAGTGGAGTTTGCAACTGAAAATAATCTTTGTTTTCACAATAAGCTAGGTGAAGGACGGCTTTTACACACACTTATCTCTCAGAACTGAGCATGTGGAAAGACTTTCTTTCATCTAGCACAAAGGGAACGGGTTGCAGGAGAAAATTTTTCTCTGGGTTCTCAGTCTGTTTCCTAGTGCCGGATTGAAATTCCTGCAGTTTTCACTGGAAAACCGAGTTTAAGCTACTACCTCCCCATATATATGTATGGAGTGGAGTTTGCAACTGAAAATAATCTTTGTGTTCCTAACAAGCTAGGTGAAGGACGGCTTTCATACACACTTATCTCTCATATCTGAGCATGTGGAGGGACGTTCGTTCATCTAGCACAAAGGGAACGTGTTGCAGGGGAAACTTTTATTCTGGTTTCTCAGTCTGTCTCCTTGTGCCGGTTAGATGTTCCTACAGTTTTCACTGTAATAACGAGTTGGTGCTAGTACCTCCCCATATATATGTATGGAGTGGAGTTTGCAACTGAAAAAAACTTTGTGTTCCCAACAAGCTAGGTGAAGGACGGCTTTCACACACACTAATCTCTGAGAACTAAGCTTGTGGAGAGACGTTCCTTCATCTAGCACAAAGGGAACGGTTTGCAGGAGAAACTTTTACTCTGGTTTCTCAGTCTGTCTACTTGTGCCGGTTAGATGTTCCTACAGTTTTCACTGTAATAACCAGTTGGTGCTAGTTCCTCCCCATATATATGTATGGAGTGGAGTTTGCAACTGAAAATAATCTTTGTGTGCCCAACAAGTTAGGTGACGAACGGCTTTCAAACACACTTTTCTCTCAGAACTGAGCATGTGGAAAGACGTTCGTTCATCTAGAAAAAAGGGAACGGGTTGCAGGAGAAACTATTACTCTGGTTTCTCGGTCTGTTTCCTAGTGCCATTTTGAAGTTCCTGCAGTTTTCTCTGTAAAACAGATTTGCAGCTACTACCTCCCCATATATATATATGGAGTGGAATTTGCAACTGAAAAGAAACTTTGTGTTCCCAACAAGCTAGGTGAAGGAAGGCTTTCACACACACTTATCTCTCAGAACTAAGCTTGTGGAGAGACGTTCGTTCATCTAGCACCAAGGGAACGGGTTGCAGGAGAAACTTTTTCTCTGGTTTCTCAGTCTGTTTTCTATTGCCGGGTTGAAGGTCCTGCAGTTTTCACTGTAAATCCGAGTTGGAGCTTATAACTCCCATATATATGTATGGAGTGGAGTTTGCAACTGAAAAGAAATTTTGTGTTCCAACAAGCAAGGTGAAGGTCGGCTTTCACACACACTTATCTCACAGAACCTAGCATGTGGAGAGACATTCGTTCACCTTGCAAAAAGGGAACTGGTTGCAGGTGAATCTTTTACTCTGGTTTCTCAGTCTGTTTCCTAGTGCCGGTTCGATTTTCGTGCATTTATCACTGTAAAACAGATTTGGAGCAAGTACCTCCCCCTATATATGTATGGAGTGGAGTTTGCAACTGAAAATAAACATTGTGTTCCTAACACGCTAGGTGAAGAACGGCTTTCACACACACATATCTCTCAGAACTGAGCATGTGGAGATACGTTCGTTCACCTAGCACCAAGGGAACGGGTTGCAGGAGAAACTTTTACTCTGGTTTCTCAGTCTGTTTCCTAGTTCCGGTTTGAAGTTCCTGCAGATTTCACTATAAAACCGAGTTGGAGCTAGTACATTCCGATATATATGTATGGAGTGGACTTTGCAACTGAAAATAATCTTTGTGTTCCCAACAAGCTAGTTGAAGGACGGCATTCACACAGAAATATCTCTCAGAACTGAGCATTTGGAGAGACGTTCATTCATCTAGCACAAAGGGAACAGGTTGCAGGAGAAACTTTTACTCTGGTATCTCAGTCTGTTTCCTAGTGCCGGTTTGATGTTCCTGCAGTTATCACTGTAAAACAGAGTTGGAGCTAGTACCACCCCATATATATGTATGGAGTCGAGTTTGCAACTGAAAAGAAACTTTGTTTTCCCAACAAGCTAGGTGAAGGACGGCTTTCACACACACTTATCTCTCAGAACTAAGATTGTGGAGAAACTTTCGTTCATCTAGCACCAATGGAACGGGTTGCAGGAGAAACTTTTACTCTGGTATCTCAGTTTGTTTCCTAGTGCCGGTTTGAAGTTCCTGCAGAGTTCACTGTAAACCCGAGTTGGAGCTTGTACCTCCCCATATATATGTATGGAGTGGACTTTGCAAATGAAAATAAGCGTTGTGTTCACAACAGGCTAGGTGAAGGCGGCTTTCACACACACATATCTCTCAGAACTGAGCATGTGGAGAGATGTTCGTTCACCTAGCACCAAGTGAAGGGGTTGCAGGATAAACTTTTACTCAGGTTTCTCAGTCTGTTTCCTAGTGCCGTTTTGAAGTTCCTGCAGTTTTCACTGTAAAAACGAGATGGAGCTAGTACCTCCCCATATATATGTATGGAGTGGAGTTTGCAACTGAAAAGAATCTTTGTGTTCCCAACATTCTAGGTGAAGGACGGCTTTCACAAACACTTATATCTCAGAACTGAGCATGTGGAGAAACTTTCGTTCATCTAGCACCAAGAGAACGGTTTGCAGTAGGAACATTTACTCTGGTTTCTCAGTCTGTTTCCAAGTGCCTGTTTGAAGTTCCTGCAGTTTTCACTGGAAAACCGATTTTAAGCTACTACTTCCCCATATATATTTATGGCGTGGAGTTTGCAACTGAAAAGAAATTTTGTGTTCCCAACAACCTAGATGAAGAAAGGCTTTCACACACACTTATCTCTCAGAACTGAGCATGTGGAGAGACGTTCGTTCATCTAGCACAAAGGGAACGGTTTGCAGGAGAAACTTTTACTCTGGTTTCTCAGTCTGTTTCCTTGTGCCGGTTTGATGTTCCTGCAGTGTTCACTGTAAAACAGAGTTGAAGCTACTACCTCTCCATATATATGTATGGAGTGGAGTTTGCAACTTAAAAGAATCTTTGTGTTCCCTACAGGCTAGGTGAAGGACGGCTTTCACACACACTTATCTCTCAGAACTAAGCTTGGGGAGAGACGTTCGTTCATCTAGCACCAAGGGAACGGGTTGCAGGAGGAACTTTTACTCTGGTTTCTCAGTCTGTTTCCTAGTGCCGGTTTGAAGTTCCTGCAGTTTTCACTGTAAAACCGAGTTGGAGTTATTACCTCCCCATATATATGTGTGGAGTGGAGTTTGCAACTGAAAAGAAACTTTGTGTTCCCAACAAGCTAGGTGAAGGAAGACTTTCACACACAAATATCTCTCAGAAGTAAGCATGTGGAGAGACTTTCGTTCATCTAGCACCAAGGGAACGGGTTGCAGGAGAAATTTTTACTCTGGTTTCTCAGTCTGTTTCCTAGTGCCTGTTTGAAGTTCCTACAGTTTTCAGTGGAAAACCGAATTGGAGTACAAACTCCAAAAAAATATGTATTGAGTTGAGTTTGCAACTGAAAAGAAACTTTGTGTTCCCAACAAGCTAGGTGAAGGACGGCTTTCACACACACTTATCTCTCAGAACTAAGCTTGTGGAGAGACGTTCGTTCATCTAGCAACAAGGGAATGGGTTGCAGGAGAAAATTTTACTCTGGGTTCTCAGTCTGTTTCCTAGTGCCTGTTTCAAGTTCCTGCAGTTTTCACTGGAAAACCGAGTTGAAGCTACTACCTACCCATATATATGTATGGAGTGTAGTTTGCAACTGAAAAGGAACTTCGTGTTCCCAACAAGCTAGGTGAAGGACGGCTTTCACACACACTTATCTCTCAGAACTGAGCATGTGGAGAGACGTTCGTTCACCTAGCACCAAGGGAACGAGTTGCAGGTGAAACTTTTATTCTGGTTTCTCAGTCTGTTTCCAAGTGCCGGTTTGAAGTTCCTGCAGTTTTCACTGGAAAACCGAGTTGGAGCTAGTACCTCCCCCTATATATGTATGGATTGGAGATTGCAACTGAAAATAAACGTTGTGTTCCCAACAAGCTTGGAGAAGAACGGCTTTCACACACACTTATCTCTCAGAACTGAGCATGTGGAGAGACGTTCGTTCACCTAGCACCAAGAGAAAGGGTTGCAGGAGAAACTTTTCCTCTGGTTTCTCAGTCTGTTTCCTAGTGCCAGAATGAATTTCCTGCATTGTTCACTGTAAAATCGAGTTGGAGCTTGTACTTCCCCATATATATGTATGGAGTGGACTTTGCAACTGAAAATAATCTTTGTGTTCCCAACAAGCTAGGTGAAGGACGGCTTTAACACACACTAATCTCTCAGAACTAAGCTTGTGGAGAGACGTTCGTTCATCTAGCACCAAGGGAACGGGTTGCAGGAGAAACTTTTACTTTGGTTTCTCAGTCTGTTTCCTTGTGCCGGGCTGAAGTTCCTGCCTTTTTCACTGTAAAACCGAGTTGGAGTTTGTACCTCCCCTTATATATGTATGGAGTGGAGTTTGCAACTGAAAATAATCTTTGTGTTCACAACAAGCTAGGTGAAGGACGGCTTTTACACACACTTATCTCTCAGAACTGAGCATGTGGAAAGACTTTCTTTCATCTAGCACAAAGGGAACGGGTTGCAGGAGAAAATTTTTCTCTGGGTTCTCAGTCTGTTTCCTAGTGCCGGATTGAAATTCCTGCAGTTTTCACTGGAAAACCGAGTTTAAGCTACTACCTCCCCATATATATGTATGGAGTGGAGTTTGCAACTGAAAATAATCTTTGTGTTCCTAACAAGCTAGGTGAAGGACGGCTTTCATACACACTTATCTCTCATATCTGAGCATGTGGAGGGACGTTCGTTCATCTAGCACAAAGGGAACGTGTTGCAGGGGAAACTTTTATTCTGGTTTCTCAGTCTGTCTCCTTGTGCCGGTTAGATGTTCCTACAGTTTTCACTGTAATAACGAGTTGGTGCTAGTACCTCCCCATATATATGTATGGAGTGGAGTTTGCAACTGAAAAAAACTTTGTGTTCCCAACAAGCTAGGTGAAGGACGGCTTTCACACACACTAATCTCTGAGAACTAAGCTTGTGGAGAGACGTTCCTTCATCTAGCACAAAGGGAACGGTTTGCAGGAGAAACTTTTACTCTGGTTTCTCAGTCTGTCTACTTGTGCCGGTTAGATGTTCCTACAGTTTTCACTGTAATAACCAGTTGGTGCTAGTTCCTCCCCATATATATGTATGGAGTGGAGTTTGCAACTGAAAATAATCTTTGTGTGCCCAACAAGTTAGGTGACGAACGGCTTTCAAACACACTTTTCTCTCAGAACTGAGCATGTGGAAAGACGTTCGTTCATCTAGAAAAAAGGGAACGGGTTGCAGGAGAAACTATTACTCTGGTTTCTCGGTCTGTTTCCTAGTGCCATTTTGAAGTTCCTGCAGTTTTCTCTGTAAAACAGATTTGCAGCTACTACCTCCCCATATATATATATGGAGTGGAATTTGCAACTGAAAAGAAACTTTGTGTTCCCAACAAGCTAGGTGAAGGAAGGCTTTCACACACACTTATCTCTCAGAACTAAGCTTGTGGAGAGACGTTCGTTCATCTAGCACCAAGGGAACGGGTTGCAGGAGAAACTTTTTCTCTGGTTTCTCAGTCTGTTTTCTATTGCCGGGTTGAAGGTCCTGCAGTTTTCACTGTAAATCCGAGTTGGAGCTTATAACTCCCATATATATGTATGGAGTGGAGTTTGCAACTGAAAAGAAATTTTGTGTTCCAACAAGCAAGGTGAAGGTCGGCTTTCACACACACTTATCTCACAGAACCTAGCATGTGGAGAGACATTCGTTCACCTTGCAAAAAGGGAACTGGTTGCAGGTGAATCTTTTACTCTGGTTTCTCAGTCTGTTTCCTAGTGCCGGTTCGATTTTCGTGCATTTATCACTGTAAAACAGATTTGGAGCAAGTACCTCCCCCTATATATGTATGGAGTGGAGTTTGCAACTGAAAATAAACATTGTGTTCCTAACACGCTAGGTGAAGAACGGCTTTCACACACACATATCTCTCAGAACTGAGCATGTGGAGATACGTTCGTTCACCTAGCACCAAGGGAACGGGTTGCAGGAGAAACTTTTACTCTGGTTTCTCAGTCTGTTTCCTAGTTCCGGTTTGAAGTTCCTGCAGATTTCACTATAAAACCGAGTTGGAGCTAGTACATTCCGATATATATGTATGGAGTGGACTTTGCAACTGAAAATAATCTTTGTGTTCCCAACAAGCTAGTTGAAGGACGGCATTCACACAGAAATATCTCTCAGAACTGAGCATTTGGAGAGACGTTCATTCATCTAGCACAAAGGGAACAGGTTGCAGGAGAAACTTTTACTCTGGTATCTCAGTCTGTTTCCTAGTGCCGGTTTGATGTTCCTGCAGTTATCACTGTAAAACAGAGTTGGAGCTAGTACCACCCCATATATATGTATGGAGTCGAGTTTGCAACTGAAAAGAAACTTTGTTTTCCCAACAAGCTAGGTGAAGGACGGCTTTCACACACACTTATCTCTCAGAACTAAGATTGTGGAGAAACTTTCGTTCATCTAGCACCAATGGAACGGGTTGAAGGAGAAACTTTTACTCTGGTATCTCAGTTTGTTTCCTAGTGCCGGTTTGAAGTTCCTGCAGAGTTCACTGTAAACCCGAGTTGGAGCTTGTACCTCCCCATATATATGTATGGAGTGGACTTTGCAAATGAAAATAAGCATTGTGTTCACAACAGGCTAGGTGAAGGCGGCTTTCACACACACATATCTCTCAGAACTGAGCATGTGGAGAGATGTTCGTTCACCTAGCACCAAGTGAAGGGGTTGCAGGATAAACTTTTACTCAGGTTTCTCAGTCTGTTTCCTAGTGCCGTTTTGAAGTTCCTGCAGTTTTCACTGTAAAAACGAGATGGAGCTAGTACCTCCCCATATATATGTATGGAGTGGAGTTTGCAACTGAAAAGAATCTTTGTGTTCCCAACATTCTAGGTGAAGGACGGCTTTCACAAACACTTATATCTCAGAACTGAGCATGTGGAGAAACTTTCGTTCATCTAGCACCAAGAGAACGGTTTGCAGTAGGAACATTTACTCTGGTTTCTCAGTCTGTTTCCAAGTGCCTGTTTGAAGTTCCTGCAGTTTTCACTGGAAAACCGATTTTAAGCTACTACTTCCCCATATATATTTATGGCGTGGAGTTTGCAACTGAAAAGAAATTTTGTGTTCCCAACAACCTAGATGAAGAAAGGCTTTCACACACACTTATCTCTCAGAACTGAGCATGTGGAGAGACGTTCGTTCATCTAGCACAAAGGGAACGGTTTGCAGGAGAAACTTTTACTCTGGTTTCTCAGTCTGTTTCCTTGTGCCGGTTTGATGTTCCTGCAGTGTTCACTGTAAAACAGAGTTGAAGCTACTACCTCTCCATATATATGTATGGAGTGGAGTTTGCAACTTAAAAGAATCTTTGTGTTCCCTACAGGCTAGGTGAAGGACGGCTTTCACACACACTTATCTCTCAGAACTAAGCTTGGGGAGAGACGTTCGTTCATCTAGCACCAAGGGAACGGGTTGCAGGAGGAACTTTTACTCTGGTTTCTCAGTCTGTTTCCTAGTGCCGGTTTGAAGTTCCTGCAGTTTTCACTGTAAAACCGAGTTGGAGTTATTACCTCCCCATATATATGTGTGGAGTGGAGTTTGCAACTGAAAAGAAACTTTGTGTTCCCAACAAGCTAGGTGAAGGAAGACTTTCACACACAAATATCTCTCAGAAGTAAGCATGTGGAGAGACTTTCGTTCATCTAGCACCAAGGGAACGGGTTGCAGGAGAAATTTTTACTCTGGTTTCTCAGTCTGTTTCCTAGTGCCTGTTTGAAGTTCCTACAGTTTTCAGTGGAAAACCGAATTGGAGTACAAACTCCAAAAAAATATGTATTGAGTTGAGTTTGCAACTGAAAAGAAACTTTGTGTTCCCAACAAGCTAGGTGAAGGACGGCTTTCACACACACTTATCTCTCAGAACTAAGCTTGTGGAGAGACGTTCGTTCATCTAGCAACAAGGGAATGGGTTGCAGGAGAAAATTTTACTCTGGGTTCTCAGTCTGTTTCCTAGTGCCTGTTTCAAGTTCCTGCAGTTTTCACTGGAAAACCGAGTTGAAGCTACTACCTACCCATATATATGTATGGAGTGTAGTTTGCAACTGAAAAGGAACTTCGTGTTCCCAACAAGCTAGGTGAAGGACGGCTTTCACACACACTTATCTCTCAGAACTGAGCATGTGGAGAGACGTTCGTTCACCTAGCACCAAGGGAACGAGTTGCAGGTGAAACTTTTATTCTGGTTTCTCAGTCTGTTTCCAAGTGCCGGTTTGAAGTTCCTGCAGTTTTCACTGGAAAACCGAGTTGGAGCTAGTACCTCCCCCTATATATGTATGGATTGGAGATTGCAACTGAAAATAAACGTTGTGTTCCCAACAAGCTTGGAGAAGAACGGCTTTCACACACACTTATCTCTCAGAACTGAGCATGTGGAGAGACGTTCGTTCACCTAGCACCAAGAGAAAGGGTTGCAGGAGAAACTTTTCCTCTGGTTTCTCAGTCTGTTTCCTAGTGCCAGAATGAATTTCCTGCATTGTTCACTGTAAAATCGAGTTGGAGCTTGTACTTCCCCATATATATGTATGGAGTGGACTTTGCAACTGAAAATAATCTTTGTGTTCCCAACAAGCTAGGTGAAGGACGGCTTTAACACACACTAATCTCTCAGAACTAAGCTTGTGGAGAGACGTTCGTTCATCTAGCACCAAGGGAACGGGTTGCAGGAGAAACTTTTACTTTGGTTTCTCAGTCTGTTTCCTTGTGCCGGGCTGAAGTTCCTGCCTTTTTCACTGTAAAACCGAGTTGGAGTTTGTACCTCCCCTTATATATGTATGGAGTGGAGTTTGCAACTGAAAATAATCTTTGTGTTCACAACAAGCTAGGTGAAGGACGGCTTTTACACACACTTATCTCTCAGAACTGAGCATGTGGAAAGACTTTCTTTCATCTAGCACAAAGGGAACGGGTTGCAGGAGAAAATTTTTCTCTGGGTTCTCAGTCTGTTTCCTAGTGCCGGATTGAAATTCCTGCAGTTTTCACTGGAAAACCGATTTTAAGCTACTACTTCCCCATATATATTTATGGCGTGGAGTTTGCAACTGAAAAGATACTTTGTATTCCCAACAAGCTATGTAAAGTACGGCTTTCACACACAGTTATCTCTCAGAACTAAACTTGTGGAGAGACGTTCGTTCATCTAGCACCAAGGGAACGGGTTGCAGGAGGAACTTTTACTCTGGTTTCTCAGTCTGTTTCCTAGTGCCGGTTTGATGTTCCTGCAGTTTTCACTGTAAAACCGAGTTGGAGCTAGTACATCCCCATATATATTTATGGAGTGGAGTTTGCAACTGAAAAGAAACTTTGTGTTCCCAACCAGCTAGTTGAAGTAAGACTTTCACAAACAAATATCTCTCAGAAGTGAGCATGTGGAGAGACTTTCGTTCATCTAGAACCAAGCGAACGGTTTTCAGGAGAAATTTTTTCTCTGTGTTCTCAGTCTTTTTCCTAGTGCCTGTTTGACGTTCCTGCAGTTTTCAGTGGAAAACCGAGTTGGAGCTACTACCACCCCATATATATGTATGGAGTGGAGTTTGCAACTGAAAAGAAACTTTGTATTCCCAACAAGCTAGCTGAAGTACGGCATTCACACACACATATCTCTCAGTACTGAGCATGTGGAGAGACGTTCGTTCATCTAGCACAAAGGAAACGGGTTGCAGTAGAAACTATTACTCTGGTTTCTCAGTCTGTTTTCTAGTGCCGGTTTAATGTTCCTGCACTTTACACTGAAAATCCGATGTGGAACTAGTACCTCCCCATATATATTTATGGAGTGGAGTTTGCAACTGAATAGAAACTTTGTGTTCCCAACAAGCTAGGTGAAGAACGGCTTTCACACACACTAATCTCTCAGAACTAAGCTTGTGGAGAGACGTTCGTTCATCTAGCAACAAGGGAACGGGTTGCAGGAGAAACTTTACTTTGTTTTCTCAGTCTGTTTCCTAGTGCCGGTTTGAATTTCCTGCAGTTTTCTCTGTAAAACAGATTTGGATCTATTACCTCTCTCTATATATGCATGGAGTGGAGTTTGCAACTGAAAATAAGCATTGTGTTCACAACAAGCTAGGCGAAGGTCTGGTTACACACACTTATATCTCAGAACTGAGCATGTGGAGAGACTTTCGTTTATCTAGCACAAAGGGAACGGGTTGCAGGAGCAACCTTTACTCTGGTTTCACAGTCTGTTTCCTTGTGTCGGTTTGAAGTTCCTGCAGTATTCACTGTAAAACCGGGTTAAAGCTACTACCTACCCATATATATGTATGGATTGGAGTTTGCAACTGAAAAGAAACTTTGTGTTCCCAACAAGCTAGGTGAAGAACGGCTTTCACACACACATATCTCTTAGAACTGAGCATGTGAAATACGTTCGTTCACCTAGCACCTAGGGAACCGGTTGCAGGAAAAACTTTTACTCTGGTTTCTCGGTCTGTTTCCGAGTGCCGGTTTGAATTTCCTGCATTTTTCACTGTAAATCCGATTTGGAGCTAGTACCTCTCCCTATATATGTATGGAGTGGAGTTTGCAACTGATAAGGAACATTGTGTTCCAAACAATCTAGGTAAAGGACGGCTTTCACTCACACTTATCTCTCAGAACTGAGCATGTGGAGAGACTTTCGTTTATCTAGCACAAAGGGAACGGGTTGTAGGAGAAACTTTTACTCTGGTTTCTCAGTGTGATTCCTAGTGCCTGTTTGATGTTCCTGCAGTTTTCAGTGGAGAATCGAGTTGGAGCTACTACCTCCCCATATATATGTATGGAGTGGAGTTTGCAACTGAAAAGAAACTTTGTATTCCCAACAAGCTAGGTGAAGTACGGCTTTCACACAAACATATCTCTCAGAACTGAGCATGTGGAGAGACGTTCGTTCATCTAGCACAAAGGAAACGAGTTGCAGGAGAAACTATTACTCTGGTTTCTCAGTCTGTTTTATAGTGCCGGTTTAATGTTCCTGCAGTTTACACTGTAAATCCGATTTGGAACTAGTACCTCCCCATATATATGTATGGAGTGGAGTTTGCAACTGAAAAGAATCTTTGTGTTCCCAACAAGTTAGGTGAAGAACGGCTTTCACACACACTAATCTCTCAGAACTAAGCTTGTGGAGAGACTTTCGTTCATCTAGCACAAAGGGAACGTGCTGCAGGAGAAACTTTTACTCTGGTTTCTCAGTCTGTTTCCTAGTGACGGTTTGAATTTCCTGCAGTTTTATCTGTAAAACAGATTTGGATCTATTACCTCCCCCTATATATGCATGGAGTGGTGTTTGCAACGGAAAATAAGCATTGTGTTCACAACAAGCTAGGTGAAGGACGGCTTTCACACACACTTATCTCTCAGAACTGAGCATGTGGAGAGACTTTCGTTTATCTAGCACAAAGGGAACGGGTTGCAGGAGAAACTTTTACTCTGGTTTCTCAGTCTTTTTTCTTGTTTCGGTTTGATGTTCATGCAGTATTCACTGTAAAACCGGGTTGAAGCTACTACCTACCCATATATATGTATGGAGTGGAGTTTGCAACTGAAAAGGAACTTTGTGTTCCCAACAAGCTAGGTGAAGGACGGCTTTCACACACACTTATCTCTCAGAACTGAGCATGTGGAGAGACGTTCGTTCACCTAGAACCAAGGGAATGAGTTGCAGATGAAACTTTTACACTGGTTTCTCTGTCTGTTTCCTAGTGCCGGTTTGAAATTCCTGCAGTTTTCACTGGAAAATCGTGTTGGAACTAGTACCTCCCCCTATATATGTATGGAGTGGAATTTGCAAGTGAAAATAAATGTTGTGTTCCCAATAAGCTAGGTGAAGTACGGCTTTCACACAAACTTATCTCTCAGAACTGAGCATGTGGAGAGACGTTTGGTCACCTAGCACCAAGAGAATGGGTTCCAGGAGAAACTTTTACTCTGGTTTCTCAGTCTGTTTCCTAGTGCCAGATTGAATTTCCTGCATTTTTCACTGTAAAATCGAGTTGGAGTATGTACCTCCCCATATATATGTATGGAGTGGACTTTGCAACTGAAAATAATCTTTGTGTTCCCAACAAGCTAAATGAAGGACGGCTTTCACACACACTTATCTCTCTGAACTGAGCATGTGGAGAGACGTTCGTTCATTTAGCACTTAGGGAACGGGTTGCAGTAGAAGCTTTTACTCTGCTTTCTCAATCTGTTTCCTAGTGCCGATTTGAAGTTCCTGCAGTTTTCACTGTAAAATCGAGTTGGAGTATGTACCTCCCCATATATATGTATGGAGTGGACTTTGCAACTGAAAATAATCTTTGTGTTCCCAACAAGCTAGGTGAAGGACGGCTTTCACACACACTTACCTCTCAGAACTGAGCATGTGGAGAGACGTTCGTTCATCTAGCACAAAGTGAATGGATTGCAGGAGAAATTATTACTCTGGTTTCTCAGTCGGTTTCCTAGTGCCGGTTTAATGTTCCTGCAGTTTACACTGTAAAACCGAGTTGGAGCTATTACTTCCCCATATATATATATGGAGTGGGGTTTGCATCTGAAAAGAAACTTTGTGTTCCCAAAAAGCTAGGTGACGTACGGCTTTCACACACAATTATCTCTAAGAACTAAGCTTGTGGAGAGACTTTCGTTCATCTAGCACCAAGGAAACTGGCTGAAGGAGAAACTTTTACTCTGATTTCTCAGTCTGTTTCCTACTGCCGGTTTGAATTTCCTGCAGTTTTCACTGTAAAACAGATTTTGATCTATTACCTCCCCCTATATATGCATGGAGTGGAGTTTGCAACTGAAAATAATCATTGTGTTCACAACAAGCTAATTGAAGGACGGCTTTAACACACACCTGTCTCTCAGAACTGAGCATGTGGAGAGACGTTCGTTCACATAGCACCAAGGGAACGGGTTGCAGAAGAAACTTTTACTCTGGTTTCTCAGTCTGTTTCCTAGTTCCGGTTTGATGTTTATGCAGTTTTCACCGTAAAACAGAGTTGGTTCTAGTAGCTCCCCATATATATATATGGATTGGAGTTTGCAACTGAAAAGAAACTTTGTGTTCCCAACAAGCTAGGTGAAGAACGGCTTTCACACACACTAATCTCTCAGAACTAAGCTTGTGGAGAGACGTTCGTTCAACTAGCACAAGGGAAACGGTTTGCAGGGGAAACTTTTACTCTGGTATCTCAGTCTGTTTCCTTGTGCCGGTTTGAAGTTCCTGCAATTTTCACTGTACAACCGAGTTGGAGCTAGTACCACCCCTATATATTTATGGAGTGGAGTTTGCAACTGAATATAAACATTGTGTTCCTAACAAGCTAGTTGAAGACGGTTTTCACACACACTAATCTCTCAGAACTGAGAATGTGGAGAGACGTTCGTTCATCTAGCACCAAGGGAACGGTTTGCAGGAGAAACTTTTACTCTGGTTTCTCAGTCTGTTTCCTTGTGCCGGTTTGATGTTCCTGCAGTGTTCACTGTAAAACCGAGTTGAAGCTACTACCTCCCCATATATATGTATGGATTGGAGTTTGCAACTGAAAAGAATCTTTGTGTTCCCTACAGGCTAGGTGAAGGACGGCTTTCACACACAGTTATCTCTCAGAACTAAGCTTGGGGAGAGACTTTCGTTCATCTAGCACCAATGGAACGGGTTGCAGGAGGAAATTTTACTCTGGTTTCTCAGTCTGTTTCCTAGTGCCGGTTTGAAGTTCCTGCAGTTTTCACTGTAAAACCGAGTTGGAGTTATTACCTCCCCATATATATGTGTGGAGTGGAGTTTGCAACTGAAAAGAAACTTTGTGTTCCCAACAAGCTATTTGAAGGAAGACTTTCACACACAAATATCTCTCAGAAGTAAGCATGTGGAGAGACTTTCGTTCATCTAGCACCAAGGGAACGGGTTGCAGGAGAAATTTTTACTCTGGTTTCTCAGTCTGTTTCCTAGTGCCTGTTTGAAGTTCCTACAGTTTTCAGTGGAAAAACGAGTTGGAGCAACTAACTCCAAAAAACTATGTATTGAGTGGAGTTTGCAACTGAAAAGAAACTTTGTGTTCCCAACAAGCTAGGTGAAGGACGGCTTTCACACACACTTATCTCTCAGAACTAAGCTTGTGGAGAGACTTTCGTTCATCTAGCAACAAGGGAATGGGTTGCAGGAGAAAATTTTACTCTGGGATCTCAGTCTGTTTCCTAGTGCCTGTTTCAAGTTCCTGCAGTTTTCACTGGAAAACCGAGTTGAAGCTACTACCTACCCATATATATGTATGGAGTGTAGTTTGCAACTGAAAAGGAACGTTGTGTTCCCAACAAGCTAGGTGAAGGACGGCTTTCACACAAAATTATCTCTCAGAACTAAGCTTGTGGTGAGACGTTCGTTCATCTAGCACAAAGGGAACGGGTTGCAGGAGAAACTTTTACTCTGGTATCTCAGTCTGTTTGCTAGTGCCGGTTTGAAGTTCCTGGAGTTTTCACTGTAAAATGAGTTGGAACTAATACCTCCCCATATATATGTATGGAGTAGACTTTACAACTGAAAGTAATCTTTGTGTTCCCAACAAGCTAGGTGAAGGACGGCTTTCTCTTACACATATGTCTTTGAACTGAGCATGTGGAGAGACGTTCGTTCATCTAGCACCAAGGGAATGGGTGGCAGGGGAAAATTTTACTCTGGTTTCTCAGTCTGTTTCCTAGTGCCGGTTTGATGTTCCTGCAGTTTTCACTGTAAAACAGTTTTGGAGCTTGTACCTCACCATATATATGTGTGGAAGTAAGTTTGCCACTGAAAATAAACATTGTTTTCACAACAAGCTTGTTGAAGGACGGCTTTCACACACACTTATCTCTCAGAACTGAGCATGTGAAGACACGTTCGTTCACCTAACACCAAGGGAACGGGTTGCAGGAAAAACTTTTACTCTGGTTTCTCGGTCTGTTTCCAAGTGCCGGTTTGAATTTCCTGCATTTTTCACTGTAAATCCGATTTGGAGCTAGTACCTCTCCCTATATATGTATGGAGTGGAGTTTGCAACTGATAAGGAACATTGTGTTCCAAACAATCTAGGTAAAGGACGGCTTTCACTCACACTTATCTCTCAGAACTGAGCTTGTGGAGAGACTTTCGTTTATCTAGCACAAAGGGAACGGGTTGTAGGAGAAACATTTACTCTGGTTTCTCAGTGTGATTCCTAGTGCCTGTTTGATGTTCCTGCAGTTTTCAGTGGAGAATCGAGTTGGAGCTACTACCTCCCCATATATATGTATGGAGTGGAGTTTGCAACTGAAAAGAAACTTTGTATTCCCAACAAGCTAGGTGAAGTACGGCTTTCACACAAACATATCTCTCAGAACTGAGCATGTGGAGAGACGTTCGTTCATCTAGCACAAAGGAAACGAGTTGCAGGAGAAACTATTACTCTGGTTTCTCAGTCTGTTTTCTAGTGCCGGTTTAATGTTCCTGCAGTTTACACTGTAAATCCGATTTGGAACTAGTACCTCCCCATATATATGTATGGAGTGGAGTTTGCAACTGAAAAGAATCTTTGTGTTCCCAACAAGTTAGGTGAAGAACGGCTTTCACACACACTAATCTCTCAGAACTAAGCTTGTGGAGAGACTTTCGTTCATCTAGCAACAAGGGAACGGGTTGCAGGAGAAACTTTTACTCTGGTTTCTCAGTCTGTTTCCTAGTGACGGTTTGAATTTCCTGCAGTTTTATCTGTAAAACAGATTTGGATCTATTACCTCCCCCTATATATGCATGGAGTGGTGTTTGCAACGGAAAATAAGCATTGTGTTCACAACAAGCTAGGTGAAGGAAGGCTTTCACACACACTTATCTCTCAGAACTGAGCATGTGGAGAGACGTTTGGTCACCTAGCACCAAGAGAATGGGTTCCAGGAGAAACTTTTACTCTGGTTTCTCAGTCTGTTTCCTAGTGCCAGATTGAATTTCCTGCATTTTTCACTGTAAAATCGAGTTGGAGTATGTACCTCCCCATATATATTTATGGAGTGGACTTTGCAACTGAAAATAATCTTTGTGTTCCCAACAAGCTAAATGAAGGACGGCTTTCACACACACTTATCTCTCTGAACTGAGCATGTGGAGAGACGTTCGTTCATTTAGCACTTAGGGAACGGGTTGCAGTAGAAGCTTTTACTCTGCTTTCTCAATCTGTTTCCTAGTGCCGCTTTGAAGTTCCTGCAGTTTTCACTGTAAAACCGAGTTGGAGCTTGTACCTCCCCATATATATTTATGGAGTGGACTTTGCAACTGAAAATAATCTTTGTGTTCCCAACAAGCTAGGTGAAGGACGGCTTTCACACACACTTACCTGTCAGAACTGAGCATGTGGAGAGACTTTCGTTCATCTAGCACCAAGGAAACTGGCTGAAGGAGAAACTTTTACTCTGATTTCTCAGTCTGTTTCCTACTGCCGGTTTGAATTTCCTGCAGTTTTCACTGTAAAACAGAGTTTGATCTATTACCTCCCCCTATATATGCATGGAGTGGAGTTTGCAACTGAAAATAATCATTGTGTTCACAACAAGCTAATTGAAGGACGGCTTTAACACACACCTATCTCTCAGAACTGAGCATGTGGAGAGACGTTCGTTCACATAGCACCAAGGGAACGGGTTGCAGAAGAAACTTTTACTCTGGTTTCTCAGTCTGTTTCCTAGTTCCGGTTTGATGTTTATGCAGTTTTCACCGTAAAACAGAGTTGGTTCTAGTAGCTCCCCATATATATATATGGATTGGAGTTTGCAACTGAAAAGAAACTTTGTGTTCCCAACAAGCTAGGTGAATAACGGCTTTCACACACACTAATCTCTCAGAACTAAGCTTGTGGAGAGACGTTCGTTCAACTAGCACAAGGGAAACGGTTTGCAGGGGAAACTTTTACTCTGGTATCTCAGTTTGTTTCCTTGTGCCGGTTTGAAGTTCCTGCAATTTTCACTCTACAACCGAGTTGGAGCTAGTACCACCCCTATATATGTATGGAGTGGAGTTTGCAACTGAATATAAACATTGTGTTCCTAACAAGCTAGTTGAAGACGGTTTTCACACACACTAATCTCTCAGAACTGAGCATGTGGAGAGACGTTCGTTCATCTAGCACCAAGGGAACGGTTTGCAGGAGAAACTTTTACTCTGGTTTCTCAGTCTGTTTCCTTGTGCCGGTTTGATGTTCCTGCAGTTTTCACTGTAAAACAGTTTTGGAGCTTGTACCTCCCCATATATATGTGTGGAAGTAAGTTTGCCACTGAAAACAAACATTGTTTTCACAACAAGCTTGTTGAAGGACGGCTTTCACACACACTTATCTCTCAGAACTGAGCATGTGAAGACACGTTCGTTCACCTAACACCAAGGGAACGGGTTGCAGTGGAAACATTTTCTCTGGGTTCTCAGTCGGTTTCCTAGTGCCTGTTTGAAGTTCCTGCAGTTTTCACTGGAAAACCGAGTTTAAGCTACTAAATCCCGTATATATGTATGGAGTGGAGTTTGCAACTGAAAAGAAACTTTGTGTTCCCAACAAACTAGGTGAAGGACGGCTTTTACACACACTTATCTCTCAGAACTGAGCATGTGGAGAGACGTTCGTTCATCTAGCACAAAGGGAACAGGTTGCAGGAGAAACTTTTTCTCTGCTTTCTCAGTCTGTTTCCTACTGCCGGTATGATGTTCCTGCAGTTTTCACTGTAAATCCGACTTGGAGCTATTACCTCCCCATATATATGTATGGAGTGGAGTTTGCAAAATAAAAGATACTTTGTTTTCCTCACAAGCTAGGAGAAGGATGGCTTTCAGACACACTTATTTCTCAGAACTGAGCATGTGGAGAGATGATCGTTCATCTAGCACAAAGGAAACGGGTTGCAGGAGAAACTATTACTCTGGTTTCTCAGTCTGTTTTCTAGTGCCGTTTTAATGTTCCTGCAGTTTACACTGTAAAACCGAGTTGGAGCTAGTACCTCCCCATATATATGTATGGAGTGGAGTTTGCAACTAAAAAGAAACTTGGTGTTCCCAACAAGCTAGGTGAAGAACGGATTTCACACACACTTATCTCTCAGAACTAAGCTTGTGGAGAGACGTTCGTTCATCTAGCACCAAGGGAACGGGTTGCAGGAGAAACTTTTACTCTGGCTTCTATGTCTGTTTCCTAGTGCCGGTTTGAATTTCCTGCAGTTTTCACTGTAAAATAGAGTTGGATCTTTTACCTCCCCCTATATATTCATGGAGTGGAGTTTGCAACTGAAAATAAGCATTGTGTTCACAACAAGCTAAGTGAAGGGCGGCTTTCACACACACTTATCTCTCAGAACTGAGCATGTGGAGAGATGTTCGTTCATCTAGCACCAAGGGAACGGGTTGCAGGAGAAACTTTTACTCTGGTTTCTCAGTCTGTATCCTTGTGCCGGTTTGATGTTCCAGCAGTATTCACTGTAAAAACGGGTTGAAGCTACTACCTACCTATATATAGGTATGGAGTGTAGTTTGCAACTGAAAAGAAAATTTGTGTTCCCAACAAGCTAGGTGAAGGATGGCTTTCACACACACTTATCTCTCAGAACTGAGCATGTGGAGAGACGTTCTTTCACCTAGCACCAAGGGAACGAGTTGCAGGTGAAATTTTACTATGGTTTCTCAGTCTGTTTCCAAGTGCCGGTTTGAAGTTCCTGCAGTTTTCACTGTAAAACAGTTTTGGAGCTTGTACCTCCCCATATATATGTGTGGAAGTAAGTTTGCCACTGAAAATAAACATTGTTTTCACAACAAGCTTGTTGAAGGACGGCTTTCACACACACTTATCTCTCAGAACTGAGCATGTGAAGACACGTTCGTTCACCTAACACCAAGGGAACGGGTTGCAGGAAAAACTTTTACTCTGGTTTCTCGGTCTGTTTCCAAGTGCCGGTTTGAATTTCCTGCATTTTTCACTGTAAATCCGATTTGGAGCTAGTACCTCTCCCTATATATGTATGGAGTGGAGTTTGCAACTGATAAGGAACATTGTGTTCCAAACAATCTAGGTAAAGGACGGCTTTCACTCACACTTATCTCTCAGAACTGAGCATGTGGAGAGACTTTCGTTTATCTAGCACAAAGGGAACGGGTTGTAGGAGAAACTGTTACTCTGGTTTCTCAGTGTGATTCCTAGTGCCTGTTTGATGTTCCTGCAGTTTTCAGTGGAGAATCGAGTTGGAGCTACTACCTCCCCATATATATGTATGGAGTGGAGTTTGCAACTGAAAAGAAACTTTGTATTCCCAACAAGCTAGGTGAAGTACGGCTTTCACACAAACATATCTCTCAGAACTGAGCATGTGGAGAGACGTTCGTTCATCTAGCACAAAGGAAACGAGTTGCAGGAGAAACTATTACTCTGGTTTCTCAGTCTGTTTTCTAGTGCCGGTTTAATGTTCCTGCAGTTTACACTGTAAATCCGATTTGGAACTAGTACCTCCCCATATATATGTATGGAGTGGAGTTTGCAACTGAAAAGAATCTTTGTGTTCCCAACAAGTTAGGTGAAGAACGGCTTTCACACACACTAATCTCTCAGAACTAAGCTTGTGGAGAGACTTTCGTTCATCTAGCAACAAGGGAACGGGTTGCAGGAGAAACTTTTACTCTGGTTTCTCAGTCTGTTTCCTAGTGACGGTTTGAATTTCCTGCAGTTTTATCTGTAAAACAGATTTGGATCTATTACCTCCCCCTATATATGCATGGAGTGGTGTTTGCAACGGAAAATAAGCATTGTGTTCACAACAAGCTAGGTGAAGGACGGCTTTCACACACACTTATCTCTCAGAACTGAGCATGTGGAGAGACGTTTGGTCACCTAGCACCAAGAGAATGGGTTCCAGGAGAAACTTTTACTCTGGTTTCTCAGTCTGTTTCCTAGTGCCAGATTGAATTTCCTGCATTTTTCACTGTAAAATCGAGTTGGAGTATGTACCTCCCCATATAAATGTATGGAGTGGACTTTGCAACTGAAAATAATCTTTGTGTTCCCAACAAGCTAAATGAAGGACGGCTTTCACACACACTTATCTCTCTGAACTGAGCATGTGGAGAGACGTTCGTTCATTTAGCACTTAGGGAACGGGTTGCAGTAGAAGCTTTTACTCTGCTTTCTCAATCTGTTTCCTAGTGCCGCTTTGAAGTTCCTGCAGTTTTCACTGTAAAACCGAGTTGGAGCTTGTACCTCCCCATATATATTTATGGAGTGGACTTTGCAACTGAAAATAATCTTTGTGTTCCCAACAAGCTAGGTGAAGGACGGCTTTCACACACACTTACCTCTCAGAACTGAGCATGTGGAGAGACGTTCGTTCATCTAGCACAAAGTGAATTGATTGCAGGAGAAATTATTACTCTGGTTTCTCAGTCTGTTTCCTAGTGCCAGATTGAATTTCCTGCATTTTTCACTGTAAAATCGAGTTGGAGTATGTACCTCCCCATATATATTTATGGAGTGGACTTTGCAACTGAAAATAATCTTTGTGTTCCCAAAAAGCTAGGTGACGTACGGCTTTCACACACAATTATCTCTAAGAACTAAGCTTGTGGAGAGACTTTCGTTCATCTAGCACCAAGGAAACTGGCTGAAGGAGAAACTTTTACTCTGATTTCTCAGTCTGTTTCCTACTGCCGGTTTGAATTTCCTGCAGTTTTCACTGTAAAACAGAGTTTGATCTATTACCTCCCCCTATATATGCATGGAGTGGAGTTTGCAACTGAAAATAATCATTGTGTTCACAACAAGCTAATTGAAGGACGGCTTTAACACACACCTATCTCTCAGAACTGAGCATGTGGAGAGACGTTCGTTCACATAGCACCAAGGGAACGGGTTGCAGAAGAAACTTTTACTCTGGTTTCTCAGTCTGTTTCCTATTTCCGGTTTGATGTTTACGCAGTTTTCACCGTAAAACAGAGTTGGTTCTAGTAGCTCCCCATATATATATATGGATTGGAGTTTGCAACTGAAAAGAAACTTTGTGTTCCCAACAAGCTAGGTGAAGAACGGCTTTCACACACACTAATCTCTCAGAACTAAGCTTGTGGAGAGACGTTCGTTCAACTAGCACAAGGGAAACGGTTTGCAGGGGAAACTTTTACTCTGGTATCTCAGTTTGTTTCCTTGTGCCGGTTTGAAGTTCCTGCAATTTTCACTCTACAACCGAGTTGGAGCTTGTACCACCCCTATATATGTATGGAGTGGAGTTTGCAACTGAATATAAACATTGTGTTCCTAACAAGCTAGTTGAAGACGGTTTTCACACACACTAATCTCTCAGAACTGAGCATGTGGAGAGACGTTCGTTCATCTAGCACCAAGGGAACGGTTTGCAGGAGAAACTTTTACTCTGGTTTCTCAGTCTGTTTCCTTGTGCCGGTTTGATGTTCCTGCAGTTTTCACTGTAAAACAGTTTTGGAGCTTGTACCTCCCCATATATATGTGTGGAAGTAAGTTTGCCACTGAAAACAAACATTGTTTTCACAACAAGCTTGTTGAAGGACGGCTTTCACACACACTTATCTCTCAGAACTGAGCATGTGAAGACACGTTCGTTCACCTAACACCAAGGGAACGGGTTGCAGTGGAAACATTTTCTCTGGGTTCTCAGTCGGTTTCCTAGTGCCTGTTTGAAGTTCCTGCAGTTTTCACTGGAAAACCGAGTTTAAGCTACTAAATCCCGTATATATGTATGGAGTGGAGTTTGCAACTGAAAAGAAACTTTGTGTTCCCAACAAACTAGGTGAAGGACGGCTTTTACACACACTTATCTCTCAGAACTGAGCATGTGGAGAGACGTTCGTTCATCTAGCACAAAGGGAACAGGTTGCAGGAGAAACTTTTTCTCTGCTTTCTCAGTCTGTTTCCTACTGCCGGTATGATGTTCCTGCAGTTTTCACTGTAAATCCGACTTGGAGCTATTACCTCCCCATATATATGTATGGAGTGGAGTTTGCAAAATAAAAGATACTTTGTTTTCCTCACAAGCTAGGAGAAGGATGGCTTTCAGACACACTTATTTCTCAGAACTGAGCATGTGGAGAGATGATCGTTCATCTAGCACAAAGGAAACGGGTTGCAGGAGAAACTATTACTCTGGTTTCTCAGTCTGTTTTCTAGTGCCGTTTTAATGTTCCTGCAGTTTACACTGTAAAACCGAGTTGGAGCTAGTACCTCCCCATATATATGTATGGAGTGGAGTTTGCAACTAAAAAGAAACTTGGTGTTCCCAACAAGCTAGGTGAAGAACGGATTTCACACACACTTATCTCTCAGAACTAAGCTTGTGGAGAGACGTTCGTTCATCTAGCACCAAGGGAACGGGTTGCAGGAGAAACTTTTACTCTGGCTTCTATGTCTGTTTCCTAGTGCCGGTTTGAATTTCCTGCAGTTTTCACTGTAAAATAGAGTTGGATCTTTTACCTCCCCCTATATATTCATGGAGTGGAGTTTGCAACTGAAAATAAGCATTGTGTTCACAACAAGCTAAGTGAAGGGCGGCTTTCACACACACTTATCTCTCAGAACTGAGCATGTGGAGAGATGTTCGTTCATCTAGCACCAAGGGAACGGGTTGCAGGAGAAACTTTTACTCTGGTTTCTCAGTCTGTTTCCTTGTGCCGGTTTGATGTTCCAGCAGTATTCACTGTAAAAACGGGTTGAAGCTACTACCTACCTATATATAGGTATGGAGTGTAGTTTGCAACTGAAAAGAAAATTTGTGTTCCCAACAAGCTAGGTGAAGGATGGCTTTCACACACACTTATCTCTCAGAACTGAGCATGTGGAGAGACGTTCTTTCACCTAGCACCAAGGGAACGAGTTGCAGGTGAAATTTTACTATGGTTTCTCAGTCTGTTTCCAAGTGCCGGTTTGAAGTTCCTGCAGTTTTCACTGGAAAACCGAGTTGGAGCTAGTACCTCCCCCTGTATATGTATGGAGTGGGGTTTGCAACTGAAAATAAACGTTGTGTTCCCAACAAGCTAGGTGAAGGACGGCTTTCACACACACTTATCTCTCAGAACTGAGCATGTGGAGAGACGTTCGTTCACCTAGCACCAAGAGAAAGGGTTGCAGGAGAAAATTTTACTCTGGTTTCTCAGTCTGTTTCCTAGTGCCAGAATGAATTTCCTGCATTTTTCACTGTAAAATCGTGTTAGAGATAATACCTCCCCATATATATGTATGGAGTGGACTTTGCAACTGAAAATAATCTGTGTGTTCCCAACAAGCTAGGTGATGGACGGCTTTCACACCCACATATCTCTCAGAACTGAGCATGTGGAGAGACGTTCATTCACCTAGCACCAAGGGAATGGGTTGCAGGAGAAACTTTTACTCTGGTTTCTCAGTCTGTTTCCTTGTGCCGGGTTTAAGTTCCTGTAGTTTTAACTGTAAAACCGAGTTGGAGCTTTTACCTCCCCATATATATGTATGGAGTGGAGTTTGCAACTGAAAATAAACTTTGTTTTACGAACAAGCTAGGTGAAGGCCGGCTTTCACACACACTTATCACTCAGAACAAAGCATGTGGAGAGACATTTGTTCATCTAGCACAAATGGAACGTGTTGCAGGAGAAACTATTACACTGATTTCTCAGTCTGTTTCCTAGAGCTGGTTTAATGTTCCTGCAGTTTACACTGTAAAACCGAGTTGGATCTTGTACCTCCCCAAATATATGTATAGAGTGGAGTTTGCAACTGAAAATAATCTTTGTGTTACCAACAAGCTAGGTAAAGAACGGCTTTCACACACACTTATCTCTCAGAACGAAGCTTGTGGAGAGTCGTTCGTTCATCTAGCACCAAGGGAACTGGTTGCAGGAGAAATTTTTACTCTGTTTTCTCAGTCTGTTTCCTAGTGACGGTTTGAATTTCCTGCTCTTTTCACTGTAAAACGGAGTTGGATCTATTACCTCCCCCAATATATGCATAGACTGCTGTTTGCAACTGAAAATAAGCATTGTGTTCACAACAAGCTAGGTGAAGGACGGCTTTAACACACACTTTTCACTCAGAAATGAGCATGTGGATAGACTTTCGTTCAAGTAGGACAAAGGAAAATGGTTGCAGGAGGAACTATTACTCTGGTTTCTCAGTCTATTTCCTAGTGCCGGTTTGAAATTCCTGCATTTTTTACTGTAAAACAGAGTTGGATCTATTACCTCACCCTATATATGCATGAAGTGGATTTTGCAACTGAAAATAAGCATTGTGTTCACAACATGCTAGGTGAAGAACGGCTATAACACACACTTATCTCTCAGAACTGAGCATGTGGAGAGACGTTCGTTCACCTAGCACCAAGGGAAAGGGTGCAGAAGAAACTTTTACTCTGGTTTCTCTGTCTGTTTCCTAGTGCCGGTTTGATGTTTCTGCAATTTTCACCGTAAAACCAAGTTGGAGCTAGTAACTCCCCATATATATGTATGGAGTGGAGTTTGCAACTGAAAAGAAACTTTGTGTTCCCAACAAGTTAGGTGAAGGACGGCTTTCACACACACTAATCTCTGAGAACTAAGCTTGTGGAGAGACGTTCCTTCATCTAGCACAAATGGAACGGTTTGCAGGAGAAACTTTTACTCTGGTTTCTCAGTCTGTCTCCTTGTGCCGGTTAGATGTTCCTACAGTTTTCACTGTAATAACCAGTTGGTGCTAGTACCTCCCCATATATATGTATGGAGTGGAGTTTGCAACTGAAAATAATCTTTGTGTTCCCAACAAGTTAGGTGAAGAACGGCTTTCACACACACTTATCTCTCATATCTGAGCATGTGGAGGGACGTTCGTTCATCTAGCACAAAGGGAACGTGTTGCAGGGGAAACTTTTATTCTGGTTTCTCAGTCTGTCTCCTTGTGCCGGTTAGATGTTCCTACAGTTTTCACTGTAATAACGAGTTGGTGCTAGTACCTCCCCATATATATGTATGGAGTGGAGTTTGCAACTGAAAAAAACTTTGTGTTCCCAACAATCTATGTGAAGTATGGCTTTCACACACACTTATTTCTCAGAACTGAGCATGTGGAGAGTCGTTCTTTCATGAAGCATCAAGGGAAAGGGATGCAGGAGAAAATTTTTCTCTGGGTTCTCAGTCTGTTTCCTAGTGCCGGGTTGAAGTTCCTGCAGTTTTCACTGGAAAACCTATTTGGAACTACTACCTCCCCAAATATATGTATGGAGTGGAGTTTGCAACTGAAAATAATCTTTTTGTGCCCAACAAGTTAGGTGAAGAACGGCTTTCAAACACACTTTTCTCTCAGAACTGAGCATGTGGAAAGACGTTCGTTCATCTAGCAAAAAGGGAACGGGTTGCAGGAGAAACTATTACTCTGGTTTCTCGGTCTGTTTCCTAGTGCCATTTTGAAGTTCCTGCAGTTTTCTCTGTAAAACAGATTTGGAGCTACTACCTCCCGATATATATATATGGAGTGGAATTTGCAACTGAAAAGAAACTTTGTGTTCCCAACAAGCTAGGTGAAGGAAGGCTTTCACACACACTTATCTCTCAGAACTAAGCTTGTGGAGAGACGTTCGTTCATCTAGCACCAAGGGAACGGGTTGCAGGAGAAACTTTTACTCTGGTTTCTCAGTCTGTTTCCTATTGCCGGTTTGAAGGTCCTGCAGTTTTCACTGTAAATCCGAGTTGGAGCTTATACCCCCCATATATATGTATGGAGTGGAGTTTTCAACTGAAATGAAATTTTGTGTTCCAACAAGCAAGGTGAAGGTCGGCTTTCACACACACGTATCTCCCAGAACCTAGCATGTGGAGAGACATTCGTTCACCTTGCAAAAAGGGAACTGGTTGCAGGTGAATCTTTTACTCTGGTTTCTCAGTCTGTTTCCTAGTGCCGGTTCGATTTTCGTGCATTTATCACTGTAAAACAGATTTGGAGCAAGTACCTCCCCCTATATATGTATGGAGTGGAGTTTGCAACTGAAAATAAACATTGTGTTCCTAACACGCTAGGTGAAGAACGGCTTTCACACACACATATCTCTCAGAACTGAGCATGTGGAGATACGTTCGTTCACCTAGCACCAAGGGAACGGGTTGCAGGAGAAACTTTTACTCTGGTTTCTCAGTCTGTTTCCTAGTTCCGGTTTGAAGTTCCTGCAGATTTCACTATAAAACCGAGTTGGAGCTAGTACATTCCGATATATATGTATGGAGTGCACTTTGCAACTGAAAATAATCTTTGTGTTCCCAACAAGCTAGTTGAAGGACGGCATTCACACAGAAATATCTCTCAGAACTGAGCATTTGGAGAGACGTTCATTCATCTAGCACAAAGGGAACAGGTTGCAGGAGAAACTTTTACTCTGGTATCTCAGTCTGTTTCCTAGTGCCGGTTTGATGTTCCTGCAGTTATCACTGTAAAACAGAGTTGGAGCTAGTACCACCCCATATATATGTATGGAGTCGAGTTTGCAACTGAAAAGAAACTTTGTTTTCCCAACAAGCTAGGTGAAGGACGGCTTTCACACACACTTATCTCTCAGAACTAAGATTGTGGAGAAACTTTCGTTCATCTAGCACCAATGGAACGGGTTGCAGGTGAAACTTTTACTCTGGTATCTCAGTTTGTTTCCTAGTGCCGGTTTGAAGTTCCTGCAGAGTTCACTGTAAACCCGAGTTGGAGCTAGTACCTCCCCATATATATGTATGGAGTGGACTTTGCAAATGAAAATAAGCATTGTGTTCACAACAGGCTAGGTGAAGGCGGCTTTCACACACACATATCTCTCAGAACTGAGCATGTGGAGAGATGTTCGTTCACCTAGCACCAAGTGAAGGGTTTGCAGGATAAACTTTTACTCTTTTTTCTCAGTCTGTTTCCTAGTGCCGTTTTGAAGTTCCTGCAGTTTTCACTGTAAAAACGAGATGGAGCTAGTACATCCTCATATATATGTATGGAGTGGAGTTTGCAACTGAAAAGAATCTTTGTGTTCCCAACATTCTAGGTGAAGGACGGCTTTCACAAACACTTATATCTCAGAACTGAGCATGTGGAGAAACTTTCGTTCATCTAGCACCAAGAGAACGGTTTGCAGTAGGAACATTTACTCTGGTTTCTCAGTCTTTTTCCAAGTGCCGGTTTGAAGTTCCTGCAGTTTTCACTGGAAAACCGAGTTTGAGCTACAACCTCCCCATATATATGTATGGAGTGTTGTTTGCAACTGAAAAGAAACTTTGTGTTCGCAACAAGCTAGGTGAAGGACGGCTTTCACACACACTAATCTGTCAGAACTAAGCTTGTGGAGAGACTTTCGTTCATCTAGCACAAAGGAAACGTGTTGCAGGGGAAACTTTTACTCTGGAATCTCAGTCTGTTTCCTAGTGCCGTTTTGAAGTTCCTGCATTTTTCACTGTACAACCGAGTTGGAGCTAGTACCACCCCTATATATGTATGGAGTTGATTTTGCAACTGAAAATAAACATTGTGTTCCCAACAAGCTAGTTGAAGGGCGGTTTTAACACACACTAATCTCTCAGAACTGAGCATGTGGAGAGACGTTCGTTCATCTAGCACAAATGGAACGGTTTGCAGGAGAAACTTTTACTCTGGTTTCTCAGTCTGTTTCCTACTGCCGGTTTGATGTTCCTGCAGTTTTCACTTTAAAACCGACTTGGAGCTAGTACCTCCCTATATATATATATGGAGTGGAGTTTGCAACTGAAAAGAAACTTTGTGTTCCCAACAAGCTAGGTGAAGAACGGCTTTCACACACATTTATCTCTCAGATCTGAGCATTTGGAGAGACGTTCGTTCATCTAGCACCAAGGGAATGGTTTGAAGGAAAAAATTTTACTCTGGTTTCTCAGTCTGTTTCCTAGTGCCTGTTTGAAGTTCCTGCAGTTTTCACTGGAAAACAGATTTTAAGCTACTACTTCCCCATATATATTTATGGCGTGGAGTTTGCAACTGAAAAGAAATTTTGTGTTCCCAACAACCTAGTTGAATAAAGGCTTTCACACACACTTACCCCTCAGAACTGAGCATGTGGAGAGACGTTCTTTCATCTAGCACAAATGGAACGGTTTGCAGGAGAAACATTTACTCTGGTTTCTCAGTCTGTTTCCTTGTGCCGGTTTGATGTTCCTGCAGTGTTCACAGTAATATCGAGTTGAAGCTACTACCTCCCCATATATATGTATGGAGAGGGGTTTGCAACTGAAAAGAATCTTTGTGTTCCCTACAGGCTAGGTGAAGGACGGCTTTCACACACACTTATCTCTCAGAACTAAGCTTGGGGAGAGACGTTCTTTCATCTAGCACCAAGGGAACGGGTTGCAGGGGGAACTTTTACTCTGGTTTCTCAGTCTGTTTCCTAGTGCCTGTTTGATGTTCCTGCAGTTTTCACTGTAAAACCGAGTTGGAGCTAGTACCTCCCCATATATATGTGTGGAGTGGAGTTTGCAACAGAAAAGAAACTTTGTGTTCCCAATAAGCTAGGTGAAGGACGTATTTCACACACAATTATCTCTCAGAACTGAGCATGTGGAAGAGACGTTCATTCACCTAGCACCAAGGGAACGAGTTGCAGTTGAAACTTTTATTCTGGTTTCTCAGTCTGTTTCCAAGTGTCGGTTTGAATTTCCTGCAGTTTTCACTGGAAAACCGAGTTGGAGCTAGTACCCCCCCTATATATGTATGGAGTGGAGATTGCAACTGAAAATAAACATTGTGTTCCCAACAAGCTTGGTGAAGAACGGCTTTCACACACACTTATCTCTCAGAACTGAGCATGTGGAGAGACGTTCGTTCACCTAGCACCAAGAGAAAGGGTTGCAGGAGAAACTTTTCCTCTGGTTTCTCAGTCTGTTTCCCTGTGCCGGGTTGAATTTCCTGCCTTTTATACTGTAAAACCGAGTTGGAGCTAGTGCCTCCCCTTATATATGTATGGAGTGGAGTTTGCAAATCATTGTGTTCACAACAAGCTAGGTGAAGGACGGCTTTAACACACACTTATCTCTC
Source organism: Camelus bactrianus (assembly GCF_048773025.1). Classification (NCBI taxonomy): domain Eukaryota; kingdom Metazoa; phylum Chordata; class Mammalia; order Artiodactyla; family Camelidae; genus Camelus; species Camelus bactrianus. Next base: position 5,085,780 of record NW_027413960.1, read on the forward strand.
AGAACTGAGCATGTGGAAAGACTTTCTTTCATCTAGCACAAAGGGAACGGGTTGCAGGAGAAACTTTTACTCTCGTTTCTCAGTCTGTTTCCTTGTTCCGGTTAGATGTTCCTGAAGTATTCACTGTTAAACCGAGTTGAAGCTACTACCTCCCCATATATATGTATGGAGTGGAGATTTCAACTGAAAATAAACGTTGTGTTCCCAACAAGCTAGGTGAAGGACGGCTTTCACACACACTTATCTCTCAGAACTTAGCATGTGGAGAGACGTTCGTTCATCTAGCACCAAGGGAACGGGCTGCAAGAGAAACTTTTACTTTGGTTTCTCAGTCTGTTTCCTTGTGCCGGGTTGATGTTCCTGCCTTTTTCACTGTAAAACCGAGTTGGAGCTAGTACCTCCCCATATATATGTATGGAGTGGAGTTTGCAAATGAAAATAAACATTGTGTTCCCAACATGCAAGTTGAAGGACGGTTTTCACACACTATACTCACTCAGAACTGAGCATGTGGAGAGACGTTCATTCATCTAGCACAAATGGAATGGTTTGCAGTAGAAACTTTTACTCTGGTTTCTCAGTCTGTTTCCTACTGCCGGTTTGATGTTCCTGCAGTTTTCACTGGAAAACAGAGTTTAAGCTAGTACCTACCCATATATATATATGGAGTGGAGGTTGCAACTGAAAATAAACATTGTGTTCCTAACACGCTAGTTGAAGAACGGCTTTCACACACACATATCTCTCAGAACTGAGCATGTGGAGATACGTTCGTTCACCTAGCACCAAGGGAACGGGTTGCAGGAGAAAGTTTTACTCTGGTTTCTCAGTCTGTTTCCTAGTTCCGGTTTGAAGTTCCTGCAGATTTCACTGTAAAACCGAGTTGGAGCTAGTACATCCCGATATATATGTATGGAGTGGACTTTGCAACTGAAAATAATCTTTGTGTTCCCAACAAGCTAGTTGAAGGACGGCTTTCACACAGAAATATCTCTCAGAACTGAGCATTTGAAGAGACGTTCATTCATCTAGCACAAAGGGAACGGGTTGCAGGAGAAACTTTTACTCTGGTATCTCAGTCTGTTTCCTAGTGCCGATTTGATGTTCCTGCAGTTATCACTGTAAAACAGAGTTGGAGCTAGTACCACCCCATATATATGTATGGAGTCGAGTTGCAACTGAAAAGAAACTTTGTTTTCCCAACAAGCTAGGTGAAGGACGGCTTTCACACACACTTATCTCTCAGAACTAAGATTGTGGAGAAACTTTCGTTCATCAAGTACCAATGGAACGGCTTGCAGGAGAAACTTTTACTCTGGTATCTCAGTTTGTTTCCTAGTGCCGGTTTGAAGTTCCTGCAGAGTTCACTGTAAACCCGAGTTGGAGCTAGAACGTCCCCATATATATGTATGGAGTGGACTTTGCAAATGAAAATGAACTTTGTTTTCCCAACAAGCTAGGTGAAGGCGGCTTTCACACACACATATCTCTCAGAACTGAGCATTTGGAGAGATGTTCGTTCATCTAGCACCAAGTGAAGGGGTTGCAGGATAAACTTTTACTCTGGTTTCTCAGTCTGTTTCCTAGTGCCGTTTTGAAGTTCCTGCAGTTTTCACTGTAAAAACGAGATGGAGTTAGTACCTCCACATATATATGTATGGATTGGAGTTTGCAACTGAAGAGAAACTTTGTGTTCCCAACAAGCTAGGTGAAGGACGGCTTTCACACACACTAATCTCTCAGAACTAAGCTTGTGGAGAGACGTTCGTTCATCTAGCACAAAGGAAACGGGTTGCAGGGGAAACTTTTACTCTGGAATCTCAGTCTGTTTCCTTGTGCCGGTTTGAAGTTCCTGCATTTTTCACTGTACAACCGAGTTGGAGCTAGTACCCCAACTAAATATGTATGGAGTGGAGATTGCAACTGAAAATAAACATTGTGTTCCCAACAAGCTTGGTGAAGAACGGCTTTCACACACACTTATCTCTCAGAACTGAGCATGTGGAGAGACGTTCGTTCACCTTGCACCAAGAGAAAGGGTTGCAGGAGAAACTTTTCCTCTGGTTTCTCAGTCTGTTTCCCTGTGCCGGGTTGAATTTCCTGCCTTTTATACTGTAAAACCGAGTTGGAGCTAGTGCCTCCCCTTATATATGTATGGAGTGGAGTTTGCAAATCATTGTGTTCACAACAAGCTAGGTGAAGGACGGCTTTAACACACACTTATCTCTCAGAACTGAGCATGTGGAAAGACTTTCTTTCATCTAGCACAAAGGGAACGGGTTGCAGGAGAAACTTTTACTCTCGTTTCTCAGTCTGTTTCCTTGTTCCGGTTAGATGTTCCTGAAGTATTCACTGTTAAACCGAGTTGAAGCTACTACCTCCCCATATATATGTATGGAGTGGAGATTTCAACTGAAAATAAACGTTGTGTTCCCAACAAGCTAGGTGAAGGACGGCTTTCACACACACTTATCTCTCAGAACTTAGCATGTGGAGAGACGTTCGTTCATCTAGCACCAAGGGAACGGGCTGCAAGAGAAACTTTTACTTTGGTTTCTCAGTCTGTTTCCTTGTGCCGGGTTGATGTTCCTGCCTTTTTCACTGTAAAACCGAGTTGGAGCTAGTACCTCCCCATATATATGTATGGAGTGGAGTTTGCAAATGAAAATAAACATTGTGTTCCCAACATGCAAGTTGAAGGACGGTTTTCACACACTATACTCACTCAGAACTGAGCATGTGGAGAGACGTTCATTCATCTAGCACAAATGGAATGGTTTGCAGTAGAAACTTTTACTCTGGTTTCTCAGTCTGTTTCCTACTGCCGGTTTGATGTTCCTGCAGTTTTCACTGGAAAACAGAGTTTAAGCTAGTACCTACCCATATATATATATGGAGTGGAGGTTGCAACTGAAAATAAACATTGTGTTCCTAACACGCTAGTTGAAGAACGGCTTTCACACACACATATCTCTCAGAACTGAGCATGTGGAGATACGTTCGTTCACCTAGCACCAAGGGAACGGGTTGCAGGAGAAAGTTTTACTCTGGTTTCTCAGTCTGTTTCCTAGTTCCGGTTTGAAGTTCCTGCAGATTTCACTGTAAAACCGAGTTGGAGCTAGTACATCCCGATATATATGTATGGAGTGGACTTTGCAACTGAAAATAATCTTTGTGTTCCCAACAAGCTAGTTGAAGGACGGCTTTCACACAGAAATATCTCTCAGAACTGAGCATTTGAAGAGACGTTCATTCATCTAGCACAAAGGGAACGGGTTGCAGGAGAAACTTTTACTCTGGTATCTCAGTCTGTTTCCTAGTGCCGATTTGATGTTCCTGCAGTTATCACTGTAAAACAGAGTTGGAGCTAGTACCACCCCATATATATGTATGGAGTCGAGTTGCAACTGAAAAGAAACTTTGTTTTCCCAACAAGCTAGGTGAAGGACGGCTTTCACACACACTTATCTCTCAGAACTAAGATTGTGGAGAAACTTTCGTTCATCAAGTACCAATGGAACGGCTTGCAGGAGAAACTTTTACTCTGGTATCTCAGTTTGTTTCCTAGTGCCGGTTTGAAGTTCCTGCAGAGTTCACTGTAAACCCGAGTTGGAGCTAGAACGTCCCCATATATATGTATGGAGTGGACTTTGCAAATGAAAATGAACTTTGTTTTCCCAACAAGCTAGGTGAAGGCGGCTTTCACACACACATATCTCTCAGAACTGAGCATTTGGAGAGATGTTCGTTCATCTAGCACCAAGTGAAGGGGTTGCAGGATAAACTTTTACTCTGGTTTCTCAGTCTGTTTCCTAGTGCCGTTTTGAAGTTCCTGCAGTTTTCACTGTAAAAACGAGATGGAGTTAGTACCTCCACATATATATGTATGGATTGGAGTTTGCAACTGAAGAGAAACTTTGTGTTCCCAACAAGCTAGGTGAAGGACGGCTTTCACACACACTAATCTCTCAGAACTAAGCTTGTGGAGAGACGTTCGTTCATCTAGCACAAAGGAAACGGGTTGCAGGGGAAACTTTTACTCTGGAATCTCAGTCTGTTTCCTTGTGCCGGTTTGAAGTTCCTGCATTTTTCACTGTACAACCGAGTTGGAGCTAGTACCACCCCTATATATGTATGGAGTGGAGTTTGCAACTGAAAATAAACATTGTGTTCCCAACAAGCTAGTTGAAGGACGGTTTTAACACACACTAATCTCTCAGAACTGAGCATGTGGAGAGACGTTCGTTTATCTAGCACAAATGGAACGGTTTGCAGGAGAAACTTTTACTCTGGTTTCTCAGTCTGTTTCCTACTGCCGGTTTGATGTTCCTGCAGTTTTCACTGTAAAACCGACTTGGAGCTAGTACCTCCCTATATATATATATGGAGTGGAGTTTGCAACTGATAAGAAACTTTGTGTTCCCAACAAGCTAGGTGAAGAACGGCTTTCACACACATTTATCTCTCAGATCTGAGCATTTGGAGAGACGTTCGTTCATCTAGCACCAAGGGAATGGTTTGAAGGAGAAAATTTTACTCTGGTTTCTCAGTCTGTTTCCTAGTGCCTGTTTGAAGTTCCTGCAGTTTTCACTGGAAAACAGATTTTAAGCTACTACTTCCCCATATATATTTATGGCGTGGAGTTTGCAACTGAAAAGAAATTTTGTGTTCCCAACAACCTAGTTGAAGAAAGGCTTTCACACACACTTACCCCTCAGAACTGAGCATGTGGAGAGACGTTCTTTCATCTAGCACAAATGGAACGGTTTGCAGGAGAAACATTTACTCTGGTTTCTCAGTCTGTTTCCTTGTGCCGGTTTGATGTTCCTGCAGTGTTCACAGTAATACCGAGTTGAAGCTACTACCTCCCCATATATATGTATGGAGAGGGGTTTGCAACTGAAAAGAATCTTTGTGTTCCCTACAGGCTAGGTGAAGGACGGCTTTCACACACACTTATCTCTCAGAACTAAGCTTGGGGAGAGACGTTCTTTCATCTAGCACCAAGGGAACGGGTTGCAGGGGGAACTTTTACTCTGGTTTCTCAGTCTGTTTCCTAGTGCCTGTTTGATGTTCCTGCAGTTTTCACTGTAAAACCGTGTTGGAGCTAGTACCTCCCCATATATATGTGTGGAGTGGAGTTTGCAACAGAAAAGAAACTTTGTGTTCCCAATAAGCTAGGTGAAGGACGTATTTCACACACAATTATCTCTCAGAACTGAGCATGTGGAAGAGACTTTCATTCACCTAGCACCAAGGGAACGAGTTGCAGTTGAAACTTTTATTCTGGTTTCTCAGTCTGTTTCCAAGTGTCGGTTTGAATTTCCTGCAGTTTTCACTGGAAAACCGAGTTGGAGCTAGTACCCCCCCTATATATGTATGGAGTGGAGATTGCAACTGAAAATAAACGTTGTGTTCCCAACAAGCTTGGTGAAGAACGGCTTTCACACACACTTATCTCTCAGAACTGAGCATGTGGAGAGACGTTCGTTCACCTAGCACCAAGAGAAAGGGTTGCAGGAGAAACTTTTCCTCTGGTTTCTCAGTCTGTTTCCCTGTGCCGGGTTGAATTTCCTGCCTTTTATACTGTAAAACCGAGTTGGAGCTAGTGCCTCCCCTTATATATGTATGGAGTGGAGTTTGCAAATCATTGTGTTCACAACAAGCTAGGTGAAGGACGGCTTTAACACACACTTATCTCTCAGAACTGAGCATGTGGAAAGACTTTCTTTCATCTAGCACAAAGGGAACGGGTTGCAGGAGAAACTTTTACTCTCGTTTCTCAGTCTGTTTCCTTGTTCCGGTTAGATGTTCCTGAAGTATTCACTGTTAAACCGAGTTGAAGCTACTACCTCCCCATATATATGTATGGAGTGGAGATTTCAACTGAAAATAAACGTTGTGTTCCCAACAAGCTAGGTGAAGGACGGCTTTCACACACACTTATCTCTCAGAACTTAGCATGTGGAGAGACGTTCGTTCATCTAGCACCAAGGGAACGGGCTGCAAGAGAAACTTTTACTTTGGTTTCTCAGTCTGTTTCCTTGTGCCGGGTTGATGTTCCTGCCTTTTTCACTGTAAAACCGAGTTGGAGCTAGTACCTCCCCATATATATGTATGGAGTGGAGTTTGCAAATGAAAATAAACATTGTGTTCCCAACATGCAAGTTGAAGGACGGTTTTCACACACTATACTCACTCAGAACTGAGCATGTGGAGAGACGTTCATTCATCTAGCACAAATGGAATGGTTTGCAGTAGAAACTTTTACTCTGGTTTCTCAGTCTGTTTCCTACTGCCGGTTTGATGTTCCTGCAGTTTTCACTGGAAAACAGAGTTTAAGCTAGTACCTACCCATATATATATATGGAGTGGAGGTTGCAACTGAAAATAAACATTGTGTTCCTAACACGCTAGTTGAAGAACGGCTTTCACACACACATATCTCTCAGAACTGAGCATGTGGAGATACGTTCGTTCACCTAGCACCAAGGGAACGGGTTGCAGGAGAAAGTTTTACTCTGGTTTCTCAGTCTGTTTCCTAGTTCCGGTTTGAAGTTCCTGCAGATTTCACTGTAAAACCGAGTTGGAGCTAGTACATCCCGATATATATGTATGGAGTGGACTTTGCAACTGAAAATAATCTTTGTGTTCCCAACAAGCTAGTTGAAGGACGGCTTTCACACAGAAATATCTCTCAGAACTGAGCATTTGAAGAGACGTTCATTCATCTAGCACAAAGGGAACAGGTTGCAGGAGAAACTTTTACTCTGGTATCTCAGTCTGTTTCCTAGTGCCGATTTGATGTTCCTGCAGTTATCACTGTAAAACAGAGTTGGAGCTAGTACCACCCCATATATATGTATGGAGTCGAGTTGCAACTGAAAAGAAACTTTGTTTTCCCAACAAGCTAGGTGAAGGACGGCTTTCACACACACTTATCTCTCAGAACTAAGATTGTGGAGAAACTTTCGTTCATCAAGTACCAATGGAACGGCTTGCAGGAGAAACTTTTACTCTGGTATCTCAGTTTGTTTCCTAGTGCCGGTTTGAAGTTCCTGCAGAGTTCACTGTAAACCCGAGTTGGAGCTAGAACGTCCCCATATATATGTATGGAGTGGACTTTGCAAATGAAAATGAACTTTGTTTTCCCAACAAGCTAGGTGAAGGCGGCTTTCACACACACATATCTCTCAGAACTGAGCATTTGGAGAGATGTTCGTTCATCTAGCACCAAGTGAAGGGGTTGCAGGATAAACTTTTACTCTGGTTTCTCAGTCTGTTTCCTAGTGCCGTTTTGAAGTTCCTGCAGTTTTCACTGTAAAAACGAGATGGAGTTAGTACCTCCACATATATATGTATGGATTGGAGTTTGCAACTGAAGAGAAACTTTGTGTTCCCAACAAGCTAGGTGAAGGACGGCTTTCACACACACTAATCTCTCAGAACTAAGCTTGTGGAGAGACGTTCGTTCATCTAGCACAAAGGAAACGGGTTGCAGGGGAAACTTTTACTCTGGAATCTCAGTCTGTTTCCTTGTGCCGGTTTGAAGTTCCTGCATTTTTCACTGTACAACCGAGTTGGAGCTAGTACCCCCCCTAAATATGTATGGAGTGGAGATTGCAACTGAAAATAAACATTGTGTTCCCAACAAGCTTGGTGAAGAACGGCTTTCACACACACTTATCTCTCAGAACTGAGCATGTGGAGAGACGTTCGTTCACCTTGCACCAAGAGAAAGGGTTGCAGGAGAAACTTTTCCTCTGGTTTCTCAGTCTGTTTCCCTGTGCCGGGTTGAATTTCCTGCCTTTTATACTGTAAAACCGAGTTGGAGCTAGTGCCTCCCCTTATATATGTATGGAGTGGAGTTTGCAAATCATTGTGTTCACAACAAGCTAGGTGAAGGACGGCTTTAACACACACTTATCTCTCAGAACTGAGCATGTGGAAAGACTTTCTTTCATCTAGCACAAAGGGAACGGTTTGCAGGAGAAACTTTTACTCTCGTTTCTCAGTCTGTTTCCTTGTTCCGGTTAGATGTTCCTGAAGTATTCACTGTTAAACCGAGTTGAAGCTACTACCTCCCCATATATATGTATGGAGTGGAGATTTCAACTGAAAATAAACGTTGTGTTCCCAACAAGCTAGGTGAAGGACGGCTTTCACACACACTTATCTCTCAGAACTTAGCATGTGGAGAGACGTTCGTTCATCTAGCACCAAGGGAACGGGCTGCAAGAGAAACTTTTACTTTGGTTTCTCAGTCTGTTTCCTTGTGCCGGGTTGATGTTCCTGCCTTTTTCACTGTAAAACCGAGTTGGAGCTAGTACCTCCCCATATATATGTATGGAGTGGAGTTTGCAAATGAAAATAAACATTGTGTTCCCAACATGCAAGTTGAAGGACGGTTTTCACACACTATACTCACTCAGAACTGAGCATGTGGAGAGACGTTCATTCATCTAGCACAAATGGAATGGTTTGCAGTAGAAACTTTTACTCTGGTTTCTCAGTCTGTTTCCTACTGCCGGTTTGATGTTCCTGCAGTTTTCACTGGAAAACAGAGTTTAAGCTAGTACCTACCCATATATATATATGGAGTGGAGGTTGCAACTGAAAATAAACATTGTGTTCCTAACACGCTAGTTGAAGAACGGCTTTCACACACACATATCTCTCAGAACTGAGCATGTGGAGATACGTTCGTTCACCTAGCACCAAGGGAACGGGTTGCAGGAGAAAGTTTTACTCTGGTTTCTCAGTCTGTTTCCTAGTTCCGGTTTGAAGTTCCTGCAGATTTCACTGTAAAACCGAGTTGGAGCTAGTACATCCCGATATATATGTATGGAGTGGACTTTGCAACTGAAAATAATCTTTGTGTTCCCAACAAGCTAGTTGAAGGACGGCTTTCACACAGAAATATCTCTCAGAACTGAGCATTTGAAGAGACGTTCATTCATCTAGCACAAAGGGAACGGGTTGCAGGAGAAACTTTTACTCTGGTATCTCAGTCTGTTTCCTAGTGCCGATTTGATGTTCCTGCAGTTATCACTGTAAAACAGAGTTGGAGCTAGTACCACCCCATATATATGTATGGAGTCGAGTTGCAACTGAAAAGAAACTTTGTTTTCCCAACAAGCTAGGTGAAGGACGGCTTTCACACACACTTATCTCTCAGAACTAAGATTGTGGAGAAACTTTCGTTCATCAAGTACCAATGGAACGGCTTGCAGGAGAAACTTTTACTCTGGTATCTCAGTTTGTTTCCTAGTGCCGGTTTGAAGTTCCTGCAGAGTTCACTGTAAACCCGAGTTGGAGCTAGAACGTCCCCATATATATGTATGGAGTGGACTTTGCAAATGAAAATGAACTTTGTTTTCCCAACAAGCTAGGTGAAGGCGGCTTTCACACACACATATCTCTCAGAACTGAGCATTTGGAGAGATGTTCGTTCATCTAGCACCAAGTGAAGGGGTTGCAGGATAAACTTTTACTCTGGTTTCTCAGTCTGTTTCCTAGTGCCGTTTTGAAGTTCCTGCAGTTTTCACTGTAAAAACGAGATGGAGTTAGTACCTCCACATATATATGTATGGATTGGAGTTTGCAACTGAAGAGAAACTTTGTGTTCCCAACAAGCTAGGTGAAGGACGGCTTTCACACACACTAATCTCTCAGAACTAAGCTTGTGGAGAGACGTTCGTTCATCTAGCACAAAGGAAACGGGTTGCAGGGGAAACTTTTACTCTGGAATCTCAGTCTGTTTCCTTGTGCCGGTTTGAAGTTCCTGCATTTTTCACTGTACAACCGAGTTGGAGCTAGTACCACCCCTATATATGTATGGAGTGGAGTTTGCAACTGAAAATAAACATTGTGTTCCCAACAAGCTAGTTGAAGGACGGTTTTAACACACACTAATCTCTCAGAACTGAGCATGTGGAGAGACGTTCGTTTATCTAGCACAAATGGAACGGTTTGCAGGAGAAACTTTTACTCTGGTTTCTCAGTCTGTTTCCTACTGCCGGTTTGATGTTCCTGCAGTTTTCACTGTAAAACCGACTTGGAGCTAGTACCTCCCTATATATATATATGGAGTGGAGTTTGCAACTGAAAAGAAACTTTGTGTTCCCAACAAGCTAGGTGAAGAACGGCTTTCACACACATTTATCTCTCAGATCTGAGCATTTGGAGAGACGTTCGTTCATCTAGCACCAAGGGAATGGTTTGAAGGAGAAAATTTTACTCTGGTTTCTCAGTCTGTTTCCTAGTGCCTGTTTGAAGTTCCTGCAGTTTTCACTGGAAAACAGATTTTAAGCTACTACTTCCCCATATATATTTATGGCGTGGAGTTTGCAACTGAAAAGAAATTTTGTGTTCCCAACAACCTAGTTGAAGAAAGGCTTTCACACACACTTACCCCTCAGAACTGAGCATGTGGAGAGACGTTCTTTCATCTAGCACAAATGGAACGGTTTGCAGGAGAAACATTTACTCTGGTTTCTCAGTCTGTTTCCTTGTGCCGGTTTGATGTTCCTGCAGTGTTCACAGTAATACCGAGTTGAAGCTACTACCTCCCCATATATATGTATGGAGAGGGGTTTGCAACTGAAAAGAATCTTTGTGTTCCCTACAGGCTAGGTGAAGGACGGCTTTCACACACACTTATCTCTCAGAACTAAGCTTGGGGAGAGACGTTCTTTCATCTAGCACCAAGGGAACGGGTTGCAGGGGGAACTTTTACTCTGGTTTCTCAGTCTGTTTCCTAGTGCCTGTTTGATGTTCCTGCAGTTTTCACTGTAAAACCGTGTTGGAGCTAGTACCTCCCCATATATATGTGTGGAGTGGAGTTTGCAACAGAAAAGAAACTTTGTGTTCCCAATAAGCTAGGTGAAGGACGTATTTCACACACAATTATCTCTCAGAACTGAGCATGTGGAAGAGACTTTCATTCACCTAGCACCAAGGGAACGAGTTGCAGTTGAAACTTTTATTCTGGTTTCTCAGTCTGTTTCCAAGTGTCGGTTTGAATTTCCTGCAGTTTTCACTGGAAAACCGAGTTGGAGCTAGTACCCCCCCTATATATGTATGGAGTGGAGATTGCAACTGAAAATAAACGTTGTGTTCCCAACAAGCTTGGTGAAGAACGGCTTTCACACACACTTATCTCTCAGAACTGAGCATGTGGAGAGACGTTCGTTCACCTAGCACCAAGAGAAAGGGTTGCAGGAGAAACTTTTCCTCTGGTTTCTCAGTCTGTTTCCCTGTGCCGGGTTGAATTTCCTGCCTTTTATACTGTAAAACCGAGTTGGAGCTAGTGCCTCCCCTTATATATGTATGGAGTGGAGTTTGCAAATCATTGTGTTCACAACAAGCTAGGTGAAGGACGGCTTTAACACACACTTATCTCTCAGAACTGAGCATGTGGAAAGACTTTCTTTCATCTAGCACAAAGGGAACGGGTTGCAGGAGAAACTTTTACTCTCGTTTCTCAGTCTGTTTCCTTGTTCCGGTTAGATGTTCCTGAAGTATTCACTGTTAAACCGAGTTGAAGCTACTACCTCCCCATATATATGTATGGAGTGGAGATTTCAACTGAAAATAAACGTTGTGTTCCCAACAAGCTAGGTGAAGGACGGCTTTCACACACACTTATCTCTCAGAACTTAGCATGTGGAGAGACGTTCGTTCATCTAGCACCAAGGGAACGGGCTGCAAGAGAAACTTTTACTTTGGTTTCTCAGTCTGTTTCCTTGTGCCGGGTTGATGTTCCTGCCTTTTTCACTGTAAAACCGAGTTGGAGCTAGTACCTCCCCATATATATGTATGGAGTGGAGTTTGCAAATGAAAATAAACATTGTGTTCCCAACATGCAAGTTGAAGGACGGTTTTCACACACTATACTCACTCAGAACTGAGCATGTGGAGAGACGTTCATTCATCTAGCACAAATGGAATGGTTTGCAGTAGAAACTTTTACTCTGGTTTCTCAGTCTGTTTCCTACTGCCGGTTTGATGTTCCTGCAGTTTTCACTGGAAAACAGAGTTTAAGCTAGTACCTACCCATATATATATATGGAGTGGAGGTTGCAACTGAAAATAAACATTGTGTTCCTAACACGCTAGTTGAAGAACGGCTTTCACACACACATATCTCTCAGAACTGAGCATGTGGAGATACGTTCGTTCACCTAGCACCAAGGGAACGGGTTGCAGGAGAAAATTTTACTCTGGTTTCTCAGTCTGTTTCCTAGTTCCGGTTTGAAGTTCCTGCAGATTTCACTATAAAACCGAGTTGGAGCTAGTACATCCCGATATATATGTATGGAGTGGACTTTGCAACTGAAAATAATCTTTGTGTTCCCAACAAGCTAGTTGAAGGACGGCTTTCACACAGAAATATCTCTCAGAACTGAGCATTTGAAGAGACGTTCATTCATCTAGCACAAAGGGAACGGGTTGCAGGAGAAACTTTTACTCTGGTATCTCAGTCTGTTTCCTAGTGCCGATTTGATGTTCCTGCAGTTATCACTGTAAAACAGAGTTGGAGCTAGTACCACCCCATATATATGTATGGAGTCGAGTTGCAACTGAAAAGAAACTTTGTTTTCCCAACAAGCTAGGTGAAGGACGGCTTTCACACACACTTATCTCTCAGAACTAAGATTGTGGAGAAACTTTCGTTCATCAAGTACCAATGGAACGGCTTGCAGGAGAAACTTTTACTCTGGTATCTCAGTTTGTTTCCTAGTGCCGGTTTGAAGTTCCTGCAGAGTTCACTGTAAACCCGAGTTGGAGCTAGAACGTCCCCATATATATGTATGGAGTGGACTTTGCAAATGAAAATGAACTTTGTTTTCCCAACAAGCTAGGTGAAGGCGGCTTTCACACACACATATCTCTCAGAACTGAGCATTTGGAGAGATGTTCGTTCATCTAGCACCAAGTGAAGGGGTTGCAGGATAAACTTTTACTCTGGTTTCTCAGTCTGTTTCCTAGTGCCGTTTTGAAGTTCCTGCAGTTTTCACTGTAAAAACGAGATGGAGTTAGTAACTCCCCATATATATGTATGGATTGGAGTTAGCAACTGAAGAGAAACTTTGTGTTCCCAACAAGCTAGGTGAAGGACGGCTTTCACACACACTAATCTCTCAGAACTAAGCTTGTGGAGAGACGTTCGTTCATCTAGCACAAAGGAAACGGGTTGCAGGGGAAACTTTTACTCTGGAATCTCAGTCTGTTTCCTTGTGCCGGTTTGAAGTTCCTGCATTTTTCACTGTACAACCGAGTTGGAGCTAGTACCACCCCTATATATGTATGGAGTGGAGTTTGCAACTGAAAATAAACATTGTGTTCCCAACAAGCTAGTTGAAGGACGGTTTTAACACACACTAATCTCTCAGAACTGAGCATGTGGAGAGACGTTCGTTTATCTAGCACAAATGGAACGGTTTGCAGGAGAAACTTTTACTCTGGTTTCTCAGTCTGTTTCCTACTGCCGGTTTGATGTTCCTGCATTTTTCACTATAAAACCGACTTGGAGCTAGTACCTCCCTATATATATTTATGGAGTGGAGTTTGCAACTGAAAAGAAACTTTGTGTTCCCAACAAGCTAGGTGAAGAACGGCTTTCACACACACTTATCTCTCAGATCTGAGCATTTGGAGAGACGTTCGTTCATCTAGCACCAAGGGAATGGCTTGAAGGAGAAAATTTTACTCTGGTTTCTCAGTCTGTTTCCTAGTGCCTGTTTGAAGTTCCTGCAGTTTTCACTGGAAAACAGATTTTAAACTACTAGTTCCCCATATATATTTATGGCGTGGAGTTTGCAACTGAAAAGAAATTTTGTGTTCCCAACAACCTAGTTGAAAAAAGGATTTCACACACACTTACCCCTCAGAACTGAGCATGTGGAGAGACGTTCTTTCATCTAGCACAAAGGGAACGGTTTGCAGGAGAAACATTTACTCTGGTTTCTCAGTCTGTTTCCTCGTGCCGGTTTGATGTTCCTGCAGTGTTCACTGTAAAACCGAGTTGAAGCTACTACCTCCCCATATATATGTATGGAGAGGGGTTTGCAACTGAAAAGAATCTTTGTGTTCCCTACAGGCTAGGTGAAGGACGGCTTTCACACACACTTATCTCTCAGAACTAAGCTTGGGGAGAGACGTTCTTTCATCTAGCACCAAGGGAACGGGTTGCAGGGGGAACTTTTCTCTGGTTTCTCAGTCTGATTCCTAGTGCCTGTTTGATGTTCCTACAGTTTTCACTGTAAAACCGAGTTGGAGCTAGTACCTCCCCATATATATGTCTGGAGTGGGGTTTGTAACAGAAAAGAAACTTTGTGTTCCCAACAAGCTAGGTGAAGGAAGACATTCACACACAAATATCTCTCAGAGGTAAGCTTGTGGAGAGACTTTCGTTCATCTAGCACCCAGGGAACGGGTTGCAGGAGAAATTTTTTCTCTGGTTTCTCAGTCTGTTTCCTAGTGCCTGTTAGAAGTTCCTACAGTTTTGAGTGGAAAATCGAGTTGGAGCTACTAACTCCAAAAAAATATGTATTGATTGGAGTGTGCAACTGAAAAGAAACTTTGTGTTCCCAATAAGCTAGGTGAAGGACGTCTTTCACACACACTTATCTCTCAGAACTGAGCATGTGGAGAGACGTTCGTTCACCTAGAACCAAGGGAACGAGTTGCAGTTGATACTTTTATTCTGGTTTCTCAGTCTGTTTCCAAGTGTCGGTTTGAATTTCCTGCAGTTTTCACCTGAAAACCGAGTTGGAGCTAGTACCTCCCCCTATATATGTAGGGAGTGGAGATTGCAACTGAAAATAAACGTTGTGTTCCCAACAAGCTTGGTGAAGAACGGCTTTCACACACACTTATCTCTCAGAACTTAGCATGTGGAGAGACGTTCGTTCACCAAGCACCAAGAGAAAGGGTTGCAGGGAAACTTTTCCTCTGGTTTCTCAGTCTGTTTCCTTGTGCCGGGTTGAATTTCCTGCCTTTTTTACTGTAAAACCGAGTTGGAGCTAGTACCTCCCCTTATATATGTATGGAGTGGAGTTTGCAAATCATAGTGTTCACAACAAGCTAGGTGAAGGACGGCTTTAACACACACTTATCTCTCAGAACTGAGCATGTGGAAAGACATTCTTTCAACTAGCACAAAGGGAACGGGTTGCAGGAGAAACTTTTACTCTCGTTTCTCAGTCTGTTTCCTTGTTCCGGTTTGATGTTCCTGCAGTATTCACTGTTAAACCGAGTTGAAGCTACTACCTCCCCATATATATGTATGGAGTGGAGATTTCAACTGAAAAGAAACTTTGTGTTCCCAACAAGCTAGGTGAAGGACGGCTTTCACACACACTTATCTCTCAGAATTTAGCATGTGGAGAGACGTTCTTTCATCTAGCACCAAGGGAACGGGCTGCAAGAGAAAGTTTTACTTTGGTTTCTCAGTCTGTTTCCTTGTGCCGGGTTGATGTTCCTGCCTTTTTCACTGTAAAACCCAGTTGGAGCTAGTACCTCCCCATATATATGTATGGAGTGGAGTTTGCAAATGAAAATAAACTTTGTGTTCCCAAGAAGCAAGTTGAAGGACGGTTTTCACACACTATAATCTCTCAGAACTGAGCATGTGGAGAGACGTTCATTCATCCAGCACAAATGGAACGGTTTGCAGGAGAAACTTTTACTCTGGTTTCTCAGTCTGTTTCCTAGTGCCTGTTTGATGTTCCTGCAGTTGTCAGTGGAGAAACGAATTGGAGCTACTACCTCCCCATATATATGTATGGAGTGGTGTTTGCAACTGAAAAGAAACTTTGTATTCCCAACAAGCTAGGTGAAGTACGGCTTTCACACACACATATCTATCAGAACTGAGCATGTGGAGAGACGTTCGTTCATCTAGCACAAAGGAAACGGGTTGCAGGAGAAACTATTACTCTGGTTTCTCAGTCTGTTTTCTAGTGCCGGTTTAATGTTCCTGCAGTTTACACTGTAAATCCGATTTGGAACTAGAACCTCCCCATATATATGTATGGAGTGGAGTTTGCAACTGAAAAGAAACTTTGTGTTCCCAACAAGCTAAGTGAAGAACGGCTTTCACACACACTAATCTCTCAGAACTAAGCTTGTGGAGAGACGTTCTTTCATCTAGCACCAAGGGAACGGATTGCAGGAGAAACTTTTACTCTGGTTTCTCAGTCTGTTTCCTAGTGCCGGTTTGAATTTCCTGCAGTTTTCTCTGTAAAACACAGTTGAATCTATTACCTCCTCCTATATATGCATGGAGTGGAGTTTGCAACTGAAAATAAGCATTGTGTTCACAACAAGCTAGGTGAAGGACGGCTTTCACACACACTTATCTCTCAGAAATGAGCATGTGGAGAGACTTTCGTTTATCTAGCACAAAGGGAACGGGTTCAGAAGAAACTTTTCCTCTGGTTTCTCAGTCTATTTCCTTGTGTCGGTTTGATGTTCATGCAGTATTCACTGTAAAACAGGGTTGAAGCTACAACCTACCCATACATATGTATGGAGTGGAGTTTGCAGCTGAAAAGGAACTTTGTGTTCCCAACAAGCTAGGTGAAGGACGGCTTTCACACCCACTTATCTCTCAGAACTGAGCATGTGGAGAGACGTTCGTTCACCTAGAACCAAGGGAACGAGTTGCAGATGAAACTTTTACTCTGGTTTCTCTGTGTGTTTCCTAGTGCCGGTTTGAAATTCCTGCAGTTTTCACTGGAAAATCGAGTTGGAACGAGTACCTCCCCCTATATATGTATGGAGTGGTATTTGCAACTGAAAAAAATGTTGTGTTCCAAATAAGCTAGGTGAAGTACGGCTTTCACACACACTTATCTCTCAGAACTGAGCATGTGGAGAGACGTTCGGTCACCTAGCACCAAGAGAAAGGTTTGCAGGAGAAACTTTTACTCTGGTTTCTCAGTCTGTTTCCTAGTGCCAGATTGACTTTCCTGCATTTTTCACTGTAAAATCGAGTTGGAGTTTGTACCTCCTCATATATATGTATGGAGTGGACTTTGCAACTGAAAATACTCTTTGTGTTCCCAACAAGCTAGGTGAAGGACGGCTTTCACACACAATTATCTCTCTGAACTGAGCATGTGGAGAGACTTTCGTTCATTTATCACAAAGGGAACCGGTAGCAGGAGAAACTTTTACTATAGTTTCTCAGTCTGTTTCCTTATGCCGGGATGATGTTCCTGCAGTTTTCACTGTAAAACCGAGTTTGAGCTTGTACCTCCCCATATATATGTATGGAGTGGACTTTGCAACTGAAAATAATCTTTGTGTTCCCAACAAGCTAGGTGAAGGACGGCTTTCACACACACTTATCTCTCAGAACTGAGCATGTGGAGAGACGTTCTTTCATCTAGCACCAAGGGAACGTGTTGCAGGAGAAACTTTTACTCTGGTTTCTCAGTATGTTTCCTTGTGCCGGTTTGATGTTCCTGCAGTATTCACTGTTAAACCGAGTTGAAGCTACTACCTCCCCATATATATGTATGGAGTGGAGTTTGCAACTGAAAAGAAACTTGCTGTTCCCAACAAGCTAGGTGAAGGACGGCTTACACAAAATTATCTCTCAGAACTAAGCTTGTGGAGAGACGTTCTTTCATCTAGCACCAAGGGAACGGTTTGCAGGAGCAACTTTACTCTGGTTTCTCAGTATGTTTCCTAGTGCCGTTTTGAAGTTCCCGCAGTTTTCACTGTAAAACAGAGTTGGATTTATTACCTCCCCCAATATATGCATGGAGTGGATTTTTCAACTAAAAATAAGCATTGTGTTCACAACTAGCTAGGTGAAGAACGGCTTTCACACACACTTATCTCTCAGAACTGAGCATGTGGAGAGACGTTCATTCACGTAGCACCAAGGGAACGGGTTGCAGAAGAACCTTTTTTCTGGTTTCTCAGTCTGTTTCCTAGTTCCGGTTTGATGTTTCTGCAGTTTAAACCGTTAAACAGAGTTGGAGCTAGTACCTCCCCATATATATATATGGAGTGGAGTTTGCAACTGGAAGGAAACTTTGTGTTCCCAACAAGATAGGTGAAGGACGGCTTTCACACACACATATCTCTCAGAACTGAGCATGTGGAGAGATGTTCGTTCATCTAGCACAAAGAACAGGTTGCAGGAGAAAATTTTACTCTGGTTTCTCAGTCTTTTTCCTATTGCCAGATTGAATTTCCTGCATTATTCACTGTAAAACCGGGTTGGAGCTAGTACCTCCCCATACATATGTATGGAGTGGACTTTGCAACTGAAAATTATCTTTGTGTTCCCAACAAGCTAGGTGAAGGACGGCTTTCACACACACTTATCTCTCAGAACTGAGCATGTGGAGAGACTTTCGTTCATCTAGCACAAAGGGAAAGGGTTGCAGGAGAAACTTTTACTCTGGGTTCTCAGTCTTCTTCCTAGTGCCGGTTTGAAGTTCCTGCATTTTTCACTGGAAAACCGAGTTGGAGCTACTACCTCCCCAATATATGTATGGAGTGGAGTTTGAAACTGAAAAGAAACTATGTGCTCCCTACAAGGTAGTTGAAGGACGGCTTTCACACACACTTATCTCTCAGAATTGAGCATGTGGAGAGACGTTCGTTCATGTAGCACAAAGGGAACGGGTTGCATGAGAAACATTTACTCTGGTCTCTCAGTCTGTTTCCTAGTGCCGGTTTAAGTTCCTGCAGATTTCACTGGAAAACAGATTTGGAGCTACTACCTCCCCAAATATATGTATGGACTCGAGTTTGCAACTGAAAAGAAACTTGGTGTTCCCAACAAGCTAGGTGAAGGACGGCTTTCACACACACTTATTTTTCAGAACTAAGCTTGTGGAGAGACGTTCGTTCATCTAACACCAAGGGAAAGGGTTGCAGGAGAAACTTTTACTCTGGTTTCTCAGACTGTTTCCCAGTGCCGGTTTGATGTTCCTGCAGTTTTCACTGTAAAACAAATTTGGAGCAAGTACCTCCCCATATATATGTGTGGAATGGAGTTTGCAAATGAAAATAAACATTGTGTTCCCAACAAGGTAGTTGAAGTATGGCTTTCACACACACTAATCTCTCAGAACAGAGCATGTGGAGAGACGTTCGTTCATCTAGCACAAAGGGAAAGGGTTGCAAGTGAAACTTTTACTCTGGCTTCTCAGTCTGTTTCCTAGTGCCGGTTTGTGGTTCCTGCAGATTTCACTGTAAAATCGAGTTGGAGCTAGAACCTCCACTTATATATGTATGGAGTGGAGTTTGCAACTGAAAATAAACTTTGTGTTCCCAACAAGCTAGGTGAAGGACGGCTTTCTCACACACATATGTCTTTGAACTGAGCATGTTGGGAGACGTTCGTTCACCTAGCACCAAGGGAATGGGTGGCAGGGGAAACTTTTTCTCTGGTTTCTCAGTCTGTTTCCTAATGCCGGTTTGATGTTCCTGCAGTTTTCACTGTAAAACAGTTTTGGAGCTTGTACCTCCCAATATATATGTGTGGAGGTAAGTTTGCCACTGAAAATAAACATTGTTTTCACAACAAGGTAGTTGAAGGACGGCTTTCACACACACTTATCTCTCAGAACTGAGCATGTGAAGAGACGTTCGTTCACCTAACACCAAGGGAACGGGTTGCAGTGGAAATATTTTCTCTGGGTTCTCAGTCGGTTTCCTAGTGTCTGATTGAAGTTCCTGCAGTTTTCACTGGAAACCGAGTTTAAGCTATTATATCCCGTATATATGTATGGAGTGGAGTTTGCAACTGAAAAGAAACTTTGTGTTCCCAACAAACTAGGTGAAGGACGGCTTTCACACACACTTATCTCTCAGAACTGAGCATGTGGAGAGACGTTCGTTCATCTAGCACAAAGGGAACACGTTGCGGGAGAAACATTTACTCTGGTTTCTCAGTGTGTTTCCTATTGCCGGTATGATATTCCTGCAGTTTTCACTGTAAATCCGACTTGGAGCTATTACCTCCCCATATATATGTATGGAGTGGTGTTTGCAACAGAAAAGATACTTTGTTTTCCTCACAAGCAAGGAGAAGGATGGCTTTCAGACACACTTATTTCTCAGAACTGAGCATGTGGAGACACGTTCGTTCATCTAGCACCAAGGAAACTGGTTGCAGGAGAAACTTTTACACTGGGTTCTCAATCTGTTTCCTAGTGCCGGTTTGAAGTTCCTGCAGTTTTCACTGGAAAACCGGGTTTAAGCTACGACCTCCCCATATATATGTATGGACTGGAGGTTGCAACTGAAAATAATCTTTGTGTTCCCAACAAGCTAAGTGAAGGACGGCTTTCATACACACTTATATCTCATAACAGAGCACGTGGATGGACGTTCGTTCATCTAGCACAAAAGGAACGGGTTGCAGGAGGAACTTTTACTCTGGTTTCTCAGTCTGTTTCCTAGTGCCGGTTTGATGTTCCTGCAGTTTTCACTGTAATAACGAGTTGGAGCTAGTACCTCCCCATATATATGTATGGAGTGGAGTTTGCATCTGAAAATCACTTTGTGTTCCCAACAATCTATGTGAAGGATGGCTTTCACACACACTTATTTCTCAGAACTGAGCATGTGGAGAGACGTTCGTTCATCTAGCACCAAGGGAACGGGATGCAGGAGAAAATTTTACTCTGGGTTCTCAGTCTGTTTCCTAGTGCCCGTTTGAATTTCCTGCAGTTTTCACTGGAAAACCGATTTTGAACTGCTACCTCCCCAAATATATGTATGGAGTGGAGTTTGCAACTGAAAATACTCTTTGTGAGCCCAACAAGCTAAGTGAAGAACGGCTTTCACACACACTTTTCTCTCATAACTGAGCATGTGGAGAGACGTTCGTTCATCTAGCACAAAGGGAACGGGTTGCAGGAGAAAGTTTTACTCTGGGTTCTCAATCTGTTTCCTAGTGCCGTTTTGAAGTTCCTGCTTTTTTCACTGCAAAACCGAGTTTAAGCTAATACCTCCCGTATATATGTATGGAGTGGAGTTTGCAACTGAAAATAATCTTTCTGTTCCCAACAAGCTAGGTGAAGGACGGCTTTCACACACACTTACCCCTCAGAATATAGCATGTGGAGAGACGTTCGTTCATCTAGCACAAAGTGAATGGATTTCAGGAGAAATTATTACTCTGGTTTCTCAGTCGGTTTCCTAGTGCCGGTTTAATGTTCCTGCAGTTTACACTGTAAAACCGAGTTGGAGCTATTACCTCCCAATATATATGTATGGAGTGGAGTTTGCATCTGAAAAGAAAATTTGTGTTCCCAACAAGCAAGGTGAAGGACGGCATTCACACACACATATCTCTCAGAACTGAGCATGTGGAGAGATGTTCGTTCATCTAGCACAAAGAACAGGTTGCAGGAGAAAATTTTACTCTGGTTTCTCTGTCTTTTTCCTAGTGCCAGATTGAATTTCCTGCATTATTCACTGTAAAACCGGGTTGGAGCTAGACCTCCCCATACATATGTATGGAGTGGACTTTGCAACTGAAAATTATCTTTGTGTTCCCAACAAGCTAGGTGAAGAACGGCTTTCACACACACTTTTCTCTCAGAATTGAGCATGTGGAGAGACGTTCGTTCATGTAGCACAAAGGGAACGGGTTGCATGAGAAACATTTACTCTGGTCTCTCAGTCTGTTTCCTAGTGCCGGTTTAAGTTCCTGCAGATTTCACTGGAAAACAGATTTGGAGCTACTACCTCCCCAAATATATGTATGGACTCGAGTTTGCAACTGAAAAGAAACTTGGTGTTCCCAACAAGCTAGGTGAAGGACGGCTTTCACACACACTTATTTTTCAGAACTAAGCTTGTGGAGAGACTTTCGTTCATCTAACACCAAGGGAAAGGGTTGCAGGAGAAACTTTTACTCTGGTTTCTCAGACTGTTTCCCAGTGCCGTTTTGATGTTCCTGCAGTTTTCACTGTAAAACAAATTTGGAGCAAGTACCTCCCCATAAATATGTGTGGAATGGAGTTTGCAAATGAAAATAAACATTGTGTTCCCAACCAGGTATTTGAAGTACGGCTTTCACACATACTAATCTCTCAGAACAGAGCATGTGGAGAGACGTTCGTTCATCTAGCACAAAGGGAACACGTTGCAGGAGAAACATTTACTCTGGTTTCTCAGTGTGTTTCCTATTGCCAGTATGATGTTCCTGCAGTTTTCAGTGTAAATCCGACTTGGAGCTATTACCTCCCCATATATATGTATGGAGTGGTGTTTGCAACAGAAAAGATACTTTGTTTTCCTCACAAGCAAGGAGAAGGATGGCTTTCAGACACACTTATTTCTCAGAACTGAGCATGTGAAGAGACGTTCGTTCATGTAGCACCAAGGAACCTGGTTGCAGGAGAAACTTTTACACTGGGTTCTCAATCGGTTTCCTAGTGCCGGTTTGAAGTTCCTGCAGTTTTCACTGGAAAACCGGGTTTAAGCTACGACCTCCCCATATATATGTATGGACTGGAGGTTGCAACTGAAAATAATCTTTGTGTTCCCAACAAGCTAGGTGAAGGACGGCTTTCATACACACTTATATCTCATAACAGAGCACGTGGATGGACGTTCGTTCATCTAGCACAAAGGGAACTGGTTGCAGAAGAAACTTTTACTCTGGTTTCTCAGTCTGTTTCCTAGTGCCGGTTTGATGTTCCTGCAGTTTTCACTGTAATAACGAGTTGGAGCTAGTACCTCCCCATATATATGTATGGAGTGGAGTTTGCATCTGAAAATCACTTTGTGTTCCCAACAATCTATGTGAAGGATGGCTTTCACACACACTTATTTCTCAGAACTGAGCATGTGGAGAGACGTTCGTTCATCTAGCACCAAGGGAACTGGATGCAGGAGAAAATTTTACTCTGGGTTCTCAGTCTGTTTCCTAGTGCCCGTTTGAATTTCCTGCAGTTTTCACTGGAAAACCGATTTTGAACTGCTACCTCCCCAAATATATGTATGGAGTGGAGTTTGCAACTGAAAATAATCTTTGTGAGCCCAACAAGCTAAGTGAAGAACGGCTTTCACACACACTTTTCTCTCATAACTGAGCATGTGGAGAGAAGTTCGTTCTTCTAGCACAAAGGGAACGGGTTGCAGGAGAAACTATTACTCTGGTTTCTCGGTCTGTTTCCTAGTGCCGGTTTGAAGTTCCTGCAGTTTTCTCTGTAAAAGAGTGTTGGAGCTACTACCTCCCCATATATATATATGGAGTGGAATTTGCAACTGAAAAGAAACTTTGTGTTCCCAACAATATAGGTGAAGGACGGCATTCACACACACTTATCTCTCAGAACTAAGCTTGTGGAGAGACGTTCGTTCATCTAGCACCAAGGGAACGGGTTTCAGGTGAAAGGTTTACTTTGGTTTCTCAGTCTGTTTCCTAGTGCCGGTTTGAAGTTCCTGCAGTTTTCACTGTAAAACCGAGTTGGAGCTTGTACCTCACATATATATGTATGGAGTGGAGTTTGCAACTCAAAAGAAAGTTTGTGTTCCAACAAGCTAGGTGAACGACGGCTTTCACACACAATTATCTCCCAGAAATGAGCATGTGGAGAGACATTCGTTCACCTTGCAACAAGGGAACTGGTTTCAGGCGAAACTTTTACTCTGGTTTCTCAGTCTGTTTCCTAGTGCCGGTTTGATTTTCCTGCAGTTTTCACTTTAAAACCCAGTTGGGGCTACTACCACCCCTATATATGTATGGAGTGGAGTTTGCAATTGAAAAGAAACGTTGTGTTCCCAACAAGCTAGGTGAAGGACGGCTTTCACACACACTTATCTCTCAGAACTAAGATTGTGGAGAGACTTTCATTCATCTAGCACCAATGGAACGGGTTGCAGGAGAAACTTTTACTCTGTTATCTCAGTTTGTTTCCTAGTGCCTGTTTGAAGTTCCTGCAGAGTTCACTGTAATACCTAGTTGGAGCTACTACCTCCCCATATATATGTATGGAGTGGACTTTGCAACTGAAAATGATCTTTGTTTTCCCAACAAGCTAGGTGAAGGCGGCTTTCACACACACGTATTTCTCAGAACTGAGCATGTGGAGAGATGTTCGTTCACCTAGCACCAAGTGAACGGGTTGCAGTATAAACTTTTACTCTGTTTTCTCAGTCTGTTTCCTAGTGCAGGTTTGAAGTTCCTGCAGAGTTCACTGTAAAAACGAGTTGGAGCTAGTACCTCCCCTTATATATGTATGGAGTGGAGTTTGCAACTGAAAAGAATCTTTGTGTTCCCAACATTCTAGGTGAAGGACGGCTTTCACACACACTTATATCTCAGAACTGAGCATGTGGACAGACCTTCGTTCATCTAGGACCTAGAGAACGGGTTGCAACACAAACATTTACTCTGGTTTCTCAGTCTGTTTCCAAGTGCTGGTTTGAAATTCCTGCAGTTTTCACTGGAAAACCGAGTTTGAGCTACAACCTCCCCATATATATGTATGAAGTGGGATTTGCAACTGAAAAGAAACTTTGTGTTCCCAACAAGTTAGGTGAAGGTCGGCTTTCACACACACATATCTCTCAGAATTAAGCTTGTGGAGAGACGTTCGTTCATCTAGCACAAAGGAAACGGGTTGCAGGAGAAACTTTTACTCTGGTATCTCAGTCTGTTTCCTAGTGCCGGTTTGAAGTTCCTGCAGTTTTCACTGTAAAACAGAGTTGGAACTAGTACCTCCCCATATATATGTATGGAGTAGACTTTACAACTGAAAATAATCTTTGTGTTCCCAACAAGCTAGGTGAAGGACGGCTTTCTCACACACATATGTCTTTGAACTGAGCATGTGGAGAGACGTTCGTTCATCTAGCACCAAGGGAATGTGTGGCAGGGGAAACTTTTTCCCTGGTTTCTCAGTCTGTTTCCTAGTGCCGGTTTGATGTTCCTGCAGTTTTCACTGTAAAACAGTTTTGGAGCTTGTACCTCCCAATATATATGTGTGGAGGTAAGTTTGCCACTGAAAATAAACATTGTTTTCACAACAAGCTAGATGAAGGACGGCTTTCACACACACTTATCTCTCAGAACTGAGCATGTGAAGAGACGTTCGTTCACCTAACACCAAGGGAACGTGTTGCAGTGGAAATATTTTCTCTGGGTTCTCAGTCGGTTTCCTAGTGTCTGATTGAAGTTCCTGCAGTTTACACTGGAAACCGAGTTTAAGCTACTACATCCCGTATATATGTATGGAGTGGAGTTTGCAACTGAAAAGAAACTTTGTGTTCCCAACAAACTAGGTGAAGGACGGCTTTCACACACACTTATCTCTCAGAACTGAGCATGTGGAGAGACGTTCGTTCATCTAGCACAAAGGGAACACGTTGCAGGAGAAACATTTACTCTGGTTTCTCAGTGTGTTTCCTATTGCCGGTATGATGTTCCTGCAGTTTTCACTGTAAATCCGACTTGGAGCTATTACCTCCCCATATATATGTATGGAGTGGAGTTTGCAACGGAAAAGATACTTTGTTTTCCTCACAAGCTAGGAGAAGGATGGCTTTCAGACACACTTATTTCTCAGAACTGAGCATGTGGAGAGACGTTCGTTCATCTAGCACCAAGGAAACTGGTTGCAGGAGAAACATTTACACTGGGTTCTCAATCTGTTTCCTAGTGCCGGTTTGAAGTTCCTGCAGTTTTCACTGGAAAACCGGGTTTAAGCTACGACCTCCCCATATATATGTATGGACTGGAGGTTGCAACTGAAAATAATCTTTGTGTTCCCAACAAGCTAAGTGAAGGACGGCTTTCATACACACTTATATCTCATAACAGAGCACGTGGATGGACGTTCGTTCATCTAGCACAAAGGGAACTGGTTGCAGGAGAAACTTTTACTCTGGTTTCTCAGTCTGTTTCCTAGTGCCGGTTTGATGTTCCTGCAGTTTTCACTGTAATAACGAGTTGGAGCTAGTACCTCCCCATATATATGTATGGAGTGGAGTTTGCATCTGAAAATCACTTTGTGTTCCCAACAATCTATGTGAAGGATGGCTTTCACACACACTTATTTCTCAGAACTGAGCATGTGGAGAGACGTTCGTTCATCTAGCACCAAGGGAACGGGATGCAGGAGAAAATTTTACTCTGGGTTCTCAGTCTGTTTCCTAGTGCCCTTTTGAATTACCTGCAGTTTTCACTGGAAAACCGATTTGGAACTGCTACCTCCCCAAATATATGTATGGAGTGGAGTTTGCAACTGAAAATAATCTTTGTTAGCCCAACAAGCTAAGTGAAGAACGGCTTTCACACACACTTTTCTCTCATAACTGAGCATGTGAAGAGACGTTCGTTCTTCTAGCACAAAGGGAACGGGTTGCAGGAGAAACTATTACTCTGGTTTCTCGGTCTGTTTCCTAGTGCCGGTTTGAAGTTCCTGCAGTTTTCTCTGTAAAAGAGTGTTGGAGCTACTACCTCCCCATATATATATATGGAGTGGAATTTGCAACTGAAAAGAAACTTTGTGTTCCCAACAATATAGGTGAAGGACGGCATTCACACACACTTATCTCTCAGAACTAAGCTTGTGGAGAGACGTTCGTTCATCTAGCACCAAGGGAACGGGTTTCAGGTGAAAGGTTTACTCTGGTTTCTCAGTCTGTTTCCTAGTGCCGGTTTGAAGTTCCTGCAGTTTTCACTGTAAAACCGAGTTGGAGCTTGTACCTCACATATATATGTATGGAGTGGAGTTTGCAACTCAAAAGAAAGTTTGTGTTCCAACAAGCTAGGTGAACGACGGCTTTCACACACAATTATCTCCCAGAAATGAGCATGTGGAGAGACATTCGTTCACCTTGCAACAAGGGAACTGGTTTCAGGCGAAACTTTTACTCTGGTTTCTCAGTCTGTTTCCTAGTGCCGGTTTGATTTTCCTGCAGTTTTCACTGTAAAACCGAGTTGGGGCTACTACCACCCCTATATATGTATGGAGTGGAGTTTGCAATTGAAAAGAAACGTTGTGTTCCCAACAAGCTAGGTGAAGGACGGCTTTCACACACACTTATCTCTCAGAACTAAGATTGTGGAGAGACTTTCATTCATCTAGCACCAATGGAACGGGTTGCAGGAGAAACTTTTACTCTGGTATCTCAGTTTGTTTCCTAGTGCCTGTTTGAAGTTCCTGCAGAGTTCACTGTAATACCGAGTTGGAGCTACTACCTCCCCATATATATGAATGGAGTGGACTTTGCAACTGAAAATGATCTTTGTTTTCCCAACAAGCTAGGTGAAGGCGGCTTTCACACACACATTTTTCTCAGAACTGAGCATGTGGAGAGATGTTCGTTCACCTAGCACCAAGTGAACGGGTTGCAGGATAAACTTTTACTCTGGTTTCTCAGTCTGTTTCCTAGTGCAGGTTTGAATTCCTGCAGAGTTCACTGTAAAAACGAGTTGGAGCTAGTACCTCCCCTTATATATGTATGGAGTGGAGTTTGCAACTGAAAAGAATCTTTGTGTTCCCAACATTCTAGGTGAAGGACGGCTTTCACACACACTTATATCTCAGAACTGAGCATGTGGACAGACCTTCGTTCATCTAGGACCAAGAGAACGGGTTGCAATAGAAACATTTACTCTGGTTTCTCAGTCTGTTTCCAAGTGCTGGTTTGAAATTCCTGCAGTTTTCACTGGAAAACCGAGTTTGAGCTACAACCTCCCCATATAAATGTATGAAGTGGGATTTGCAACTGAAAAGAAACTTTGTGTTCCCAACAAGTTAGGTGAAGGTCGGCTTTCACACACACATATCTCTCAGAATTAAGCTTGTGGAGAGACGTTCGTTCATCTAGCACAAAGGAAACGGGTTGCAGGAGAAACTTTTACTCTGGTATCTCAGTCTGTTTCCTAGTGCCGGTTTGAAGTTCCTGCAGTTTTCACTGTAAAACAGAGTTGGAACTAGTACCTCCCCATATATATGTATGGAGTAGACTTTACAACTGAAAATAATCTTTGTGTTCCCAACAAGCTAGGTGAAGGACGGCTTTCTCACACACATATGTCTTTGAACTGAGCATGTGGAGAGACGTTCGTTCATCTAGCACCAAGGGAATGTGTGGCAGGGGAAACTTTTTCCCTGGTTTCTCAGTCTGTTTCCTAGTGCCGGTTTGATGTTCCTGCAGTTTTCACTGTAAAACAGTTTTGGAGCTTGTACCTCCCAATATATATGTGTGGAGGTAAGTTTGCCACTGAAAATAAACATTGTTTTCACAACAAGCTAGTTGAAGGACGGCTTTCACACACACTTATCTCTCAGAACTGAGCATGTGAAGAGACGTTCGTTCACCTAACACCAAGGGAACGGGTTGCAGTGGAAATATTTTCTCTGGGTTCTCAGTCGGTTTCCTAGTGTCTGATTGAAGTTCCTGCAGTTTACACTGGAAACCGAGTTTAAGCTACTACATCCCGTATATATGTATGGAGTGGAGTTTGCAACTGAAAAGAAACTTTGTGTTCCCAACAAACTAGGTGAAGGACGGCTTTCACACACACTTATCTCTCAGAACTGAGCATGTGGAGAGACGTTCGTTCATCTAGCACAAAGGGAACACGTTGCAGGAGAAACATTTACTCTGGTTTCTCAGTGTGTTTCCTATTGCCGGTATGATGTTCCTGCAGTTTTCACTGTAAATCCGACTTGGAGCTATTACCTCCCCATATATATGTATGGAGTGGAGTTTGCAACGGAAAAGATACTTTGTTTTCCTCACAAGCTAGGAGAAGGATGGCTTTCAGACACACTTATTTCTCAGAACTGAGCATGTGGAGAGACGTTCGTTCATCTAGCACCAAGGAAACTGGTTGCAGGAGAAACATTTACACTGGGTTCTCAATCTGTTTCCTAGTGCCGGTTTGAAGTTCCTGCAGTTTTCACTGGAAAACCGGGTTTAAGCTACGACCTCCCCATATATATGTATGGACTGGAGGTTGCAACTGAAAATAATCTTTGTGTTCCCAACAAGCTAAGTGAAGGACGGCTTTCATACACACTTATATCTCATAACAGAGCACGTGGATGGACGTTCGTTCATCTAGCACAAAGGGAACTGGTTGCAGGAGAAACTTTTACTCTGGTTTCTCAGTCTGTTTCCTAGTGCCGGTTTGATGTTCCTGCAGTTTTCACTGTAATAACGAGTTGGAGCTAGTACCTCCCCATATATATGTATGGAGTGGAGTTTGCATCTGAAAATCACTTTGTGTTCCCAACAATCTATGTGAAGGATGGCTTTCACACACACTTATTTCTCAGAACTGAGCATGTGGAGAGACGTTCGTTCATCTAGCACCAAGGGAACGGGATGCAGGAGAAAATTTTACTCTGGGTTCTCAGTCTGTTTCCTAGTGCCCTTTTGAATTACCTGCAGTTTTCACTGGAAAACCGATTTGGAACTGCTACCTCCCCAAATATATGTATGGAGTGGAGTTTGCAACTGAAAATAATCTTTGTGTTCCCAACAAGCTAAGTGAAGGACGGCTTTCATACACACTTATCTCTCATAACAGAGCACGTGGAGGGACGTTCTTTCATCTAGCACAAAGGGAACTGGTTGCAGGAGAAACTTTTACTCTGGTTTCTCAGTCTGTTTCCTAGTGCCGGTTTGATGTTCCTGCAGTTTTCACTGTAATAACGAGTTGGAGCTTGTACCTCCCCATATATATGTATGGAGTGGAGTTTGCATCTGAAAATCACTTTGTGTTCCCAACAATCTATGTGAAGGATGGCTTTCACACACACTTATTTCTCAGAACTGAGCATGTGGAGAGACGTTCGTTCATCTAGCACCAAGGGAACGGGATGCAGGAGAAAATTTTACTCTGGGTACTCAGTCTGTTTCCTAGTGCCCTTTTGAATTACCTGCAGTTTTCACTGGAAAACCGATTTGGAACTGCTACCTCCCCAAATATATGTATGGAGTGGAGTTTGCAACTGAAAATAATCTTTGTTAGCCCAACAAGCTAAGTGAAGAACGGCTTTCACACACACTTTTCTCTCATAACTTAGCATGTGAAGAGACGTTCGTTCTTCTAGCACAAAGGGAACGGGTTGCAGGAGAAACTATTACTCTGGTTTCTCGGTCTGTTTCCTAGTGCCGGTTTGAAGTTCCTGCAGTTTTCTCTGTAAAAGAGTGTTGGAGCTACTACCTCCCCATATATATATATGGAGTGGAATTTGCAACTGAAAAGAAACTTTGTGTTCCCAACAATATAGGTGAAGGACGGCATTCACACACACTTATCTCTCAGAACTAAGCTTGTGGAGAGACGTTCGTTCATCTAGCACCAAGGGAACGGGTTTCAGGTGAAAGGTTTACTCTGGTATCTCAGTCTGTTTCCTACTGCCGGTTTGAAGTTCCTGCAGTTTTCACTGTAAAACCGAGTTGGAGCTTTTACCTCACATATATATGTATGGAGTGGAGTTTGCAACTCAAAAGAAAGTTTGTGTTCCAACAAGCTAGGTGAACGACGGCTTTCACACACAATTATCTCCCAGAACTGAGCATGTGGAGAGATATTCGTTCACCTTGCAACAAGGGAACTGGTTTCAGGCGAAACTTTTACTCTGGTTTCTCAGTCTGTTTCCTAGTGCCGGTTTGATTTTCCTGCAGTTTTCACTGTAAAACCGAGTTGGGGCTACTACCACCCCTATATATGTATGGAGTGGACTTTGCAACTGAAAATGATCTTTGTTTTCCCAACAAGCTAGGTGAAGGCGGCTTTCACACACACATATTTCACAGAATTGAGCATGTGGAGAGATGTTCGTTCACCTAGCACCAAGTGAACGGGTTGCAGGATAAACTTTTACTCTGGTTTCTCAGTCTGTTTCCTAGTGCAGGTTTGAAGATCCTGCAGAGTTCACTGAAAAACGAGTTGGAGCTAGTACCTCCCCTTATATATGTATGGAGTGGAGTTTGCAACTGAAAAGAATCTTTGTGTTCCCAACATTCTAGGTGAAGGACGGCTTTCACACACACTTATATCTCAGAACTGAGCAAGTGGACAGACCTTCGTTCATCTAGGACCAAGAGAACGGGTTGCAATAGAAACTTTTACTCTGGTTTCTCAGTCTGTTTCCAAGTGCTGGTTTGAAATTCCTGCAGTTTTCACTGGAAAACCGAGTTTGAGCTACAACCTCCCCATATATATGTATGGAGTGGGATTTGCAACTGAAAAGAAACTTTGTGTTCCCAACAAGTTAGGTGAAGGTCGGCTTTCACACACACATATCTCTCAGAATTAAGCTTGTCGAGAGACGTTCGTTCATCTAGCACAAAGGAAACGGGTTGCAGGAGAAACTTTTACTCTGGTATCTCAGTCTGTTTCCTTGTGCCGGTTTGAAGTTCCTGCAGTTTTCACTGAAAAACCGTGTTGGAACTAGTACCTCCCCATATATATGTGTGGAGAGGACATTGCAACTGAAAATAATCTTTGCTTCCCAACAAGCTATGTGAAGTACGGCTTTCACACACACATATATCTCAGAACTTAGCATGTGAAGATACGTTCGTTCACCTAGCACCAAGGGAACGGGTTGCAGGAGAAACTTTTACTCTCGTTTCTCAGTCTGTTTCAAAGTGCCGGTTTGATTTTCCTGCATTTTTCACTGTACAACCGAGTTGGAGCTAATACCACCCCTATATATGTATGGAGTGGGTTTTGCAACTGAAAATAAACATTGTGTTCTCAACAAGCTAGTTGAAGGACGGTTTTCACACACACTAATCTCTCAGAACTGAGCATGTGGAGAGACGTTCGTTAATCTTGCAACAAGGGAACGGGTTGCAGGAGAAACTTTTACTCTGGTATCGCAGTCTATTTCCTAGTGCCGTTTAGAAGTTCCTGCAGTTTTCACTGTAAAACCGAATTTTAGCTAGTACCTCCCCATACATATGTATGGAGTGGACTTTGCAACTGAAAATAATCTTTGTGTTCCCAACAAGCGAGGTGAAGGAAGGCTTTCACACACACTTATCTCTCAGAACTGAGCACGTGCACAGACGTTCATTCACCTAGTACCAAGGGAACGGGTTGCAGGAGAAAGTTTTACTCTGGGTTCTCAGTCTGTTTCCTAGTGCCGGTTTGAAGTTCCTGCAGTTTTCACTGGAAAACCGACTTTAAGCTACTACCACCCCATATATATGTATGGACTGGAGGTAGCAACTGAAAATAATCTTTGTGTTCCCAACAAGCTAAGTGAAGGACGGCTTTCATACACACTTATCTCTCATAACAGAGCACGTGGAGGGACGTTCTTTCATCTAGCACAAAGGGAACTGGTTGCAGGAGAAACTTTTACTCTGGTTTCTCAGTCTGTTTCCTAGTGCCGGTTTGATGTTCCTGCAGTTTTCACTGTAATAACGAGTTGGAGCTTGTACCTCCCCATATATATGTATGGAGTGGAGTTTGCATCTGAAAATCACTTTGTGTTCCCAACAATCTATGTGAAGGATGGCTTTCACACACACTTATTTCTCAGAACTGAGCATGTGGAGAGACGTTCGTTCATCTAGCACCAAGGGAACGGGATGCAGGAGAAAATTTTACTCTGGGTACTCAGTCTGTTTCCTAGTGCCCTTTTGAATTACCTGCAGTTTTCACTGGAAAACCGATTTGGAACTGCTACCTCCCCAAATATATGTATGGAGTGGAGTTTGCAACTGAAAATAATCTTTGTTAGCCCAACAAGCTAAGTGAAGAACGGCTTTCACACACACTTTTCTCTCATAACTGAGCATGTGAAGAGACGTTCGTTCTTCTAGCACAAAGGGAACGGGTTGCAGGAGAAACTATTACTCTGGTTTCTCGGTCTGTTTCCTAGTGCCGGTTTGAAGTTCCTGCAGTTTTCTCTGTAAAAGAGTGTTGGAGCTACTACCTCCCCATATATATATATGGAGTGGAATTTGCAACTGAAAAGAAACTTTGTGTTCCCAACAATATAGGTGAAGGACGGCATTCACACACACTTATCTCTCAGAACTAAGCTTGTGGAGAGACGTTCGTTCATCTAGCACCAAGGGAACGGGTTTCAGGTGAAAGGTTTACTCTGGTATCTCAGTCTGTTTCCTAGTGCCGGTTTGAAGTTCCTGCAGTTTTCACTGTAAAACCGAGTTGGAGCTTTTACCTCACATATATATGTATGGAGTGGAGTTTGCAACTCAAAAGAAAGTTTGTGTTCCAACAAGCTAGGTGAACGACGGCTTTCACACACAATTATCTCCCAGAAATGAGCATGTGGAGAGATCTTCGTTCACCTTGCAACAAGGGAACTGGTTTCAGGCGAAACTTTTACTCTGGTTTCTCAGTCTGTTTCCTAGTGCCGGTTTGATTTTCCTGCAGTTTTCACTGTAAAACCGAGTTGGGGCTACTACCACCCCTATATATGTATGGAGTGGAGTTTGCAATTGAAAAGAAACGTTGTGTTCCCAACAAGCTAGGTGAAGGACTGCTTTCACACACACTTATCTCTCAGAACTAAGATTGTGGAGAGTCTTTCATTCATCTAGCACCAATGGAACGGGTTGCAGGAGAAACTTTTACTCTGGTATCTCAGTTTGTTTCCTAGTGCCTGTTTGAAGTTCCTGCAGAGTTCACTGTAAAACCGAGTTGGAGCTACTACCTCCCCATATATATGAATGGAGTGGACTTTGCAACTGAAAATGATCTTTGTTTTCCCAACAAGCTAGGTGAAGGCGGCTTTCACACACACTTATATCTCAGAACTGAGCATGTGGACAGACCTTCGTTCATCTAGGACCAAGAGAACGGGTTGCAATAGAAACATTTATTCTGGTTTCTCAGTCTGTTTCCAAGTGCTGGTTTGAAATTCCTGCAGTTTTCACTGGAAACCCGAGTTTGAGCTACAACCTCCCCATATATATGTATGGAGTGGGATTTGCAACTGAAAAGAAACTTTGTGTTCCCAACAAGTTAGGTGAAGGTCGGCTTTCACACACACATATCTCTCAGAATTAAGCTTGTCGAGAGACGTTCGTTCATCTAGCACAAAGGAAACGGGTTGCAGGAGAAACTTTTACTCTGGTATCTCAGTCTGTTTCCTTGTGCCGGTTTGAAGTTCCTGCAGTTTTCACTGAAAAACCGTGTTGGAACTAGTACCTCCCCATATATATGTGTGGAGAGGACATTGCAACTGAAAATAATCTTTGCTTCCCAACAAGCTATGTGAAGTACGGCTTTCACACACACATATATCTCAGAACTTAGCATGTGAAGATACGTTCGTTCACCTAGCACCAAGGGAACGGGTTGCAGGAGAAACTTTTACTCTCGTTTCTCAGTCTGTTTCAAAGTGCCGGTTTGATTTTCCTGCATTTTTCACTGTACAACCGAGTTGGAGCTAATACCACCCCTATATATGTATGGAGTGGGTTTTGCAACTGAAAATAAACATTGTGTTCTCAACAAGCTAGTTGAAGGACGGTTTTCACACACACTAATCTCTCAGAACTGAGCATGTGGAGAAACGTTCGTTAATCTTGCAACAAGGGAACGGGTTGCAGGAGAAACTTTTACTCTGGTATCGCAGTCTATTTCCTAGTGCCGTTTAGAAGTTCCTGCAGTTTTCACTGTAAAACCGAATTTTAGCTAGTACCTCCCCATACATATGTATGGAGTGGACTTTGCAACTGAAAATAATCTTTGTGTTCCCAACAAGCGAGGTGAAGTAAGGCTTTCACACACACTTATCTCTCAGAACTGAGCACGTGCACAGACGTTCATTCACCTAGTACCAAGGGAACGGGTTGCAGGAGAAAGTTTTACTCTGGGTTCTCAGTCTGTTTCCTAGTGCCGGTTTGAAGTTCCTGCAGTTTTCACTGGAAAACCGACTTTAAGCTACTACCACCCCATATATATGTATGGACTGGAGGTTGCAACTGAAAATAATCTTTGTGTTCCCAACAAGCTAAGTGAAGGACGGCTTTCATACACACTTATCTCTCATAACAGAGCACGTGGAGGGACGTTCTTTCATCTAGCACAAAGGGAACTGGTTGCAGGAGAAACTTTTACTCTGGTTTCTCAGTCTGTTTCCTAGTGCCGGTTTGATGTTCCTGCAGTTTTCACTGTAATAACGAGTTGGAGCTAGTACCTCCCCATATATATGTATGGAGTGGAGTTTGCAACTGAAAAACACTTTGTGTTCCCAACAATCTATGTGAAGGATGGCTTTCACACACACTTATTTCTCAAAACTGAGCATGTGGAGAGACGTTCGTTCATCTAGCACCAAGGGAACGGGATGCAGGAGAATATTTTACTCTAGGATCTCAGTCTGTTTCCTAGTGCCGGTTTGAATTTCCTGCAGTTTTCACTGGAAAACCGATTTGGAATTGCTACCTCCCCAAATATATGTATGGAGTGGAGTTTGCAACTGAAAATAATCTTTGTGTGCCCAACAAGCTAAGTGAAGAACGGCTTTCACACACACTTTTCTCTCATAACTAAGCTTGTGGAGAGACGTTCGTTCATCTAGCATCAAGGGAACGGGTTTCAGGTGAAAGGTTTACTCTGGATTCTCAGTCTGTTTCCTAGTGCCGGTTTGAAGTTCCTGCAGTTTTCACTGTAAAACCGAGTTGGAGCTTGTACCTCACATATATATGTATGGAGAGGAGTTTGCAACTCAAAAGAAATTTTGTGTTCCAACAAGCTAGGTGAACGACGGCTTTCACACACACTTATCTCCCAGAACTGAGCATGTGGAGATACATTCGTTCACCTTGCAACAAGGGAACTGGTTTCAGGTGAAACGTTTACTCTGGTTTCTCATTCTGTTTCCTAGTGCCGGTTTGATTTTCCTGCAGTTTTCACTGTAAAACCGATTTGGGGCTAAAACCACCCATATATATGTATGGAGTGGAGTTTGCAACTGAAAAGAAACGTTGTGTTTCCAACAAGCTAGGTGAAGGACCCCTTTCACACACACTTATGTGTCAGAACTAAGATTGTGGAGAGACTTTCGTTCATCTAGCACCAATGGAACGGGTTGCAGGAGAAACTTATACTCTGGTATGTCAGTTTGTTTCCTAGTGCCGGTTTGAAGTTCCTGCAGAGTTCACTGTAAAACCGAGTTGGAGCTACTACCTCCCCATATATATGTATGGAGTGGACTTTGCAACTGAAAATGATCTTTGTTTTCCCAACAAGCTTGGTGAAGGCGGCTTTAACACACAGAGTTCTCTCAGAACTGAGCATGTGGAGAGATGTTCGTTCACCTAGCACCAAGTGAACGGGTTGCAGGATAAACTTTTACTCTGGTTTCTCAGTCTGTTTCCTAGTGCCGGTTTGAAGTTCCTGCAGAGTTCACTGTAAAAACGTGTTGGAGCTTGTACCTCCCCTTATATATGTATGGAGTGGAGTTTGCAACTGAAAAGAATCTTTGTGTTCCCAACATTCTAGGTGAAGGACGGCTTTCACACATACTTATATCTCAGAACTGAGCATGTGGACAGACTTTCGTTCACCTAGCACAAAGGAAACGGGTTGCAGGAGAAACTTTTACACTGGTATCTCAGTCTGTTTCCTTGTGCCGGTTTGAAGTTCCTGCAGTTTTCACTGAAAAACCGTGTAGGAACTAGTACCTCCCCATATATATGTGTGGAGAGGACTTTGCAACTGATAATAATCTTGGCTTCCCAACAAGCTAGGTGAAGTACGGCTTTCACACACACATATATCTCAGAACTTAGCATGTGAAGATACGTTCGTTCATCTAGCACCAACGGAACGGATTGCAGGAGAAATTTTTACTCTGGATTCTCAGTCTGTTTCCTAGTGCCAGTTTGATGTTCCTGCAGTTGTCACTGTAAAACCGAGTTGGAGCTAGTTCCTCCCCATATATATGTATGGAGTGGAAACGGCAACTGAAAAGAAACTTTGTGTTCCCAACAAGCTAGGTGAAGGAAGACTTTCACACACAAATATCTCTCAGAAGTGAGCATGTGGAGAGACTTTCGTTCATCTAGCACCAGCAGAACGGGTTGCAGGAGAAATTTTTACTCTGGGTTCTCAGTCTGTTTCCTAGTGCCTGTTTGAATTTCCTACAGTTTTCAGTGGAAAACCGAGTTGGATCTACTAACTCCAAAAAAATATGTATGGAGTGGGGTTTGCAACTGAAAAGAAACTTTGTGTTCCCAAAAAGCTAGGTGAAGGACGGCTTTCACACACACTTATCTCTCAGAACTGAGCATGTGAAGAGACGTTCGTTCTTCTAGCACAAAGGGAACGGGTTGCAGGAGAAACTATTACTCTGGTTTCTCGGTCTGTTTCCTAGTGCCGGTTTGAAGTTCCTGCAGTTTTCTCTGTAAAAGAGTGTTGGAGCTACTACCTCCCCATATATATATATGGAGTGGAATTTGCAACTGAAAAGAAACTTTGTGTTCCCAACAATATAGGTGAAGGACGGCATTCACACACACTTATCTCTCAGAACTAAGCTTGTGGAGAGACGTTCGTTCATCTAGCACCAAGGGAACGGGTTTCAGGTGAAAGGTTTACTCTGGTATCTCAGTCTGTTTCCTAGTGCCGGTTTGAAGTTCCTGCAGTTTTCACTGTAAAACCGAGTTGGAGCTTTTACCTCACATATATATGTATGGAGTGGAGTTTGCAACTCAAAAGAAAGTTTGTGTTCCAACAAGCTAGGTGAACGACGGCTTTCACACACAATTATCTCCCAGAAATGAGCATGTGGAGAGATCTTCGTTCACCTTGCAACAAGGGAACTGGTTTCAGGCGAAACTTTTACTCTGGTTTCTCAGTCTGTTTCCTAGTGCCGGTTTGATTTTCCTGCAGTTTTCACTGTAAAACCGAGTTGGGGCTACTACCACCCCTATATATGTATGGAGTGGAGTTTGCAATTGAAAAGAAACGTTGTGTTCCCAACAAGCTAGGTGAAGGACTGCTTTCACACACACTTATCTCTCAGAACTAAGATTGTGGAGAGTCTTTCATTCATCTAGCACCAATGGAACGGGTTGCAGGAGAAACTTTTACTCTGGTATCTCAGTTTGTTTCCTAGTGCCTGTTTGAAGTTCCTGCAGAGTTCACTGTAAAACCGAGTTGGAGCTACTACCTCCCCATATATATGAATGGAGTGGACTTTGCAACTGAAAATGATCTTTGTTTTCCCAACAAGCTAGGTGAAGGCGGCTTTCACACACACTTATATCTCAGAACTGAGCATGTGGACAGACCTTCGTTCATCTAGGACCAAGAGAACGGGTTGCAATAGAAACATTTATTCTGGTTTCTCAGTCTGTTTCCAAGTGCTGGTTTGAAATTCCTGCAGTTTTCACTGGAAACCCGAGTTTGAGCTACAACCTCCCCATATATATGTATGGAGTGGGATTTGCAACTGAAAAGAAACTTTGTGTTCCCAACAAGTTAGGTGAAGGTCGGCTTTCACACACACATATCTCTCAGAATTAAGCTTGTCGAGAGACGTTCGTTCATCTAGCACAAAGGAAACGGGTTGCAGGAGAAACTTTTACTCTGGTATCTCAGTCTGTTTCCTTGTGCCGGTTTGAAGTTCCTGCAGTTTTCACTGAAAAACCGTGTTGGAACTAGTACCTCCCCATATATATGTGTGGAGAGGACATTGCAACTGAAAATAATCTTTGCTTCCCAACAAGCTATGTGAAGTACGGCTTTCACACACACATATATCTCAGAACTTAGCATGTGAAGATACGTTCGTTCACCTAGCACCAAGGGAACGGGTTGCAGGAGAAACTTTTACTCTCGTTTCTCAGTCTGTTTCAAAGTGCCGGTTTGATTTTCCTGCATTTTTCACTGTACAACCGAGTTGGAGCTAATACCACCCCTATATATGTATGGAGTGGGTTTTGCAACTGAAAATAAACATTGTGTTCTCAACAAGCTAGTTGAAGGACGGTTTTCACACACACTAATCTCTCAGAACTGAGCATGTGGAGAAACGTTCGTTAATCTTGCAACAAGGGAACGGGTTGCAGGAGAAACTTTTACTCTGGTATCGCAGTCTATTTCCTAGTGCCGTTTAGAAGTTCCTGCAGTTTTCACTGTAAAACCGAATTTTAGCTAGTACCTCCCCATACATATGTATGGAGTGGACTTTGCAACTGAAAATAATCTTTGTGTTCCCAACAAGCGAGGTGAAGTAAGGCTTTCACACACACTTATCTCTCAGAACTGAGCACGTGCACAGACGTTCATTCACCTAGTACCAAGGGAACGGGTTGCAGGAGAAAGTTTTACTCTGGGTTCTCAGTCTGTTTCCTAGTGCCGGTTTGAAGTTCCTGCAGTTTTCACTGGAAAACCGACTTTAAGCTACTACCACCCCATATATATGTATGGACTGGAGGTTGCAACTGAAAATAATCTTTGTGTTCCCAACAAGCTAAGTGAAGGACGGCTTTCATACACACTTATCTCTCATAACAGAGCACGTGGAGGGACGTTCTTTCATCTAGCACAAAGGGAACTGGTTGCAGGAGAAACTTTTACTCTGGTTTCTCAGTCTGTTTCCTAGTGCCGGTTTGATGTTCCTGCAGTTTTCACTGTAATAACGAGTTGGAGCTAGTACCTCCCCATATATATGTATGGAGTGGAGTTTGCAACTGAAAAACACTTTGTGTTCCCAACAATCTATGTGAAGGATGGCTTTCACACACACTTATTTCTCAAAACTGAGCATGTGGAGAGACGTTCGTTCATCTAGCACCAAGGGAACGGGATGCAGGAGAATATTTTACTCTAGGATCTCAGTCTGTTTCCTAGTGCCGGTTTGAATTTCCTGCAGTTTTCACTGGAAAACCGATTTGGAATTGCTACCTCCCCAAATATATGTATGGAGTGGAGTTTGCAACTGAAAATAATCTTTGTGTGCCCAACAAGCTAAGTGAAGAACGGCTTTCACACACACTTTTCTCTCATAACTAAGCTTGTGGAGAGACGTTCGTTCATCTAGCATCAAGGGAACGGGTTTCAGGTGAAAGGTTTACTCTGGATTCTCAGTCTGTTTCCTAGTGCCGGTTTGAAGTTCCTGCAGTTTTCACTGTAAAACCGAGTTGGAGCTTGTACCTCACATATATATGTATGGAGAGGAGTTTGCAACTCAAAAGAAATTTTGTGTTCCAACAAGCTAGGTGAACGACGGCTTTCACACACACTTATCTCCCAGAACTGAGCATGTGGAGATACATTCGTTCACCTTGCAACAAGGGAACTGGTTTCAGGTGAAACGTTTACTCTGGTTTCTCATTCTGTTTCCTAGTGCCGGTTTGATTTTCCTGCAGTTTTCACTGTAAAACCGATTTGGGGCTAAAACCACCCATATATATGTATGGAGTGGAGTTTGCAACTGAAAAGAAACGTTGTGTTTCCAACAAGCTAGGTGAAGGACCCCTTTCACACACACTTATGTGTCAGAACTAAGATTGTGGAGAGACTTTCGTTCATCTAGCACCAATGGAACGGGTTGCAGGAGAAACTTATACTCTGGTATGTCAGTTTGTTTCCTAGTGCCGGTTTGAAGTTCCTGCAGAGTTCACTGTAAAACCGAGTTGGAGCTACTACCTCCCCATATATATGTATGGAGTGGACTTTGCAACTGAAAATGATCTTTGTTTTCCAAACAAGCTTGGTGAAGGCGGCTTTAACACACAGAGTTCTCTCAGAACTGAGCATGTGGAGAGATGTTCGTTCACCTAGCACCAAGTGAACGGGTTGCAGGATAAACTTTTACTCTGGTTTCTCAGTCTGTTTCCTAGTGCCGGTTTGAAGTTCCTGCAGAGTTCACTGTAAAAACGTGTTGGAGCTTGTACCTCCCCTTATATATGTATGGAGTGGAGTTTGCAACTGAAAAGAATCTTTGTGTTCCCAACATTCTAGGTGAAGGACGGCTTTCACACATACTTATATCTCAGAACTGAGCATGTGGACAGACTTTCGTTCACCTAGCACAAAGGAAACGGGTTGCAGGAGAAACTTTTACACTGGTATCTCAGTCTGTTTCCTTGTGCCGGTTTGAAGTTCCTGCAGTTTTCACTGAAAAACCGTGTAGGAACTAGTACCTCCCCATATATATGTGTGGAGAGGACTTTGCAACTGATAATAATCTTGGCTTCCCAACAAGCTAGGTGAAGTACGGCTTTCACACACACATATATCTCAGAACTTAGCATGTGAAGATACGTTCGTTCACCTAGCACCAACGGAACGGATTGCAGGAGAAATTTTTACTCTGGATTCTCAGTCTGTTTCCTAGTGCCAGTTTGATGTTCCTGCAGTTGTCACTGTAAAACCGAGTTGGAGCTAGTTCCTCCCCATATATATGTATGGAGTGGAAACGGCAACTGAAAAGAAACTTTGTGTTCCCAACAAGCTAGGTGAAGGAAGACTTTCACACACAAATATCTCTCAGAAGTGAGCATGTGGAGAGACTTTCGTTCATCTAGCACCAGCAGAACGGGTTGCAGGAGAAATTTTTACTCTGGGTTCTCAGTCTGTTTCCTAGTGCCTGTTTGAATTTCCTACAGTTTTCAGTGGAAAACCGAGTTGGATCTACTAACTCCAAAAAAATATGTATGGAGTGGGGTTTGCAACTGAAAAGAAACTTTGTGTTCCCAAAAAGCTAGGTGAAGGACGGCTTTCACACACACTTATCTCTCAGAACTGAGCATGTGGAGAGACGTACGTTCATCTAGCAGCTAGGGAACGGGTTGCAGGAGAAACATTTACTCTGGTTTCTCAGTCTGTTTCCTAGTGCCTGTTTGAAGTTCCTGCAGTTTTCACTGTAAAACAGAGTTGGAGCTAGTACCACCCCATATATATGTATGGAGTGGAGTTTGCAACAGAAAAGATACTTTGTTTTTCTCACAAGCTAGGAGAAAGATGGCTTTAAGACACACTTATCTCTCAGAACTGAGCATGTGGAGAGACGTTCGTTCATCTAGCACCAAGGAAACGGGTTGCAGGGGAAATATTTACTCTGGGTTCTCAGTCTGTTTCCTTGTGCCGGTTTGAAATTCCTGCAGTTTTCACTGGAAAACCGAGTTTAAGCTACGACCTCCCCATATATATGTATGGATTGGAGTTTCGAACTGAAAAGAAACTTTGTGTTCCCAACAAGCCAAGTGAAGAAAGGCTTTCACACACACTTATCTCTCAGAACTGAGCATGTGGAGAGACGTTCGTTCATCTAGCACAAAGGGAACGGGTTGCAGGAGAAACTTTTACTCTGGGTTCTCAGTCTGTTTCCTAGTGC
Source organism: Camelus bactrianus (assembly GCF_048773025.1). Taxonomy (NCBI): domain Eukaryota; kingdom Metazoa; phylum Chordata; class Mammalia; order Artiodactyla; family Camelidae; genus Camelus; species Camelus bactrianus. The sequence goes on from NW_027413960.1 coordinate 5,128,079, forward strand.
CGGTTTGAAGTTCCTGCAGTTTTCACTGGAAAACCGAGTTAAGCTACTACCACCCCATATATATGTATGGATTGGTGGTTGCAACTGAAAATAATCTTTGTGTTCCCAACAAGCTAAGTGAAGGACGGCTTTCATACACACTTATCTCTCATATCTGAGCATGTGGAGGGACGTTCGTTCATCTAGCACCAAGGGAAAGGGATGCAGGAGAAAATTTTTCTCTGGGTTCTCAGTCTGTTTCCTAGTGCTGGTTTGAATTTCCTGCATTTTTCACTGTAAAACAGAGTTGGATCTATTACCTCCCCGTATATATGCATGGAGGGGATTTTGCAACTGAAAATAAGCTTTGTGTTCACAACATGCTAGGTAAAGAACGGCTTTCACACACACTTATCTCTCAGAACGAAGCTTGTGGAGAGACTTTCGTTCATCTAGCACCAAGGGAACTGGTTGCAGGAGAAACTTTTACTCTGGTTTCTCAGTCTGTTTCCTAGTGCCGGTTTGAATTTCCTGCATTTTTCACTGTAAAACAGAGTTGGATCTATTACCTCCCCGTATATATGCATGGAGGGGATGTAGCAACTGAAAATAAGCTTTGTGTTCACAACAAGCTAGGTGAAGAACGGCTTTAACACACACTTATCTCTCAGAACTGAGCATGTGGAGAGACGTTCGTTCACCTAGCACCAAGGGAACGGGTGCAGAAGTAACTTTTACTCTGGTTTCTCAGTCTGTTTCCTACTGCCGGTTTGATGTTTCTGCAGTTTTCTCCGTAAAACAGAGTTGGAGCTAGTACCTCCCCATATAAATGTATGGATTGGAGTTTGCAACTGAAAAGAAACTTTGTGTTCCCAACAAGCTATGTGAAGTACGGCTTTCACACACAATTATCTCTCAGAACGAAGCTTGTGGAGAGACTTTCGTTCATCTAGCACCAAGGGAACTGGTTGCAGGAGAAACTTTTACTCTGGTTTCTCAGTCTGTTTCCTAGTGCCGGTTTGAATTTCCTGCCCTTTTCATTGTAAAACCGAGTTGGATCTCTTACCTCCCCCTATATATGCATGGACTGGTGTTTGCACCTGAAAATAAGCATTGTGTTCACAACAAGCTAGGTGAAGGGCGACTTTAACACACACTTATCTCTCAGAAATGAGCATGTGGAGAGACTTTCGTTCAGCCAGGACAAAGGGAACGGGTTGCAGGAGGAACTATTACTCTGGTTTCTCAGTCTGTTTCCTAGTGCCGGTTTGAATTTCCTGCATTTTTCACTGTAAAACAGAGTTGGATTTATTACCTCCCCCTATATATGCATGGAGGGGATTTTGCAACTGAAAATAAGCTTTGTGTTCACAACATGCTAGGTGAAGAACGGCTTTAACACACACTTATCTCTCAGAACTGAGCATGTGGAGAGACGTTCGTTCACCTAGCACCAAGGGAACGGGTGCAGAAGAAACTTTTACTCTGGTTTCTCAGTCTGTTTCCTAGTGCCGGTTTGTTGTTTCTGCAGTTTTCTCCGTAAAACAGAGTTGGAGCTAGTACCTCCCCATATAAATGTATGGATTGGAGTTTGCAACTGAAAAGAAACTTTGTGTTCCCAACAAGCTATGTGAAGAACGGCTTTCACACACAATTATCTCTCAGAACTGAGCATGTGGAGAGACTTTCGTTCACCTAGCACCAAGGGAACGAGTGCAGAAGAAACTTTTACTCTGGTTTCTCAGTCTATTTCCTAGTGCCGGTTTGAAATTCCTGCAGTTTTCACTGTAAAACAGATTTGGATCTATTACCTCCCCCTATATATGCATGGAGTGGAGTTTGCAACTGAAAATAATCATTGTGTTCACAACAAGCTAGGTGTAGGACGGCTTTCACACACACTTATCTCTCAGAACTGAGCATGTGGAGAGACGTTCGTTCATCTATCAATAAGGGAACGGGTTGCAGGAGAAACTTTTACTCTGGTTTCTCAGTCTGTTTACTTGTGCCGGTTTGATGTTCCAGCAGTATTCACTGTAAAAAAGGGTTGAAGCTACTACCTACCTATATATAGGTATGGAGTGTAGTTTGCAACTTAAAAGGAAGTTTGTGTTCCCAACAAGCTAGGTGAAGGACGGCTTTCACACACACTTATCTCTCAGAACTGAGCATGTGGAGAGACGTTCGTTCACCTAGCACCAATGGACCGAGTTGCGGGTGAAACTTTTACTATTGTTTCTCAGTCTGTTTCCAAGTGCCGGTTTGAAGTTCCTGCAGTTTTCACTGGAAAACCGAGATGGAGCTAGTACCTCCCCCTATTTATGTATGGAGTGGGTTTGCAACTGAAAATAAACGTTGTGTTCCCAACAAGCTAGGTGAAGGACGGCTTTCACACACACTTATCTCTCAGAACTGAGCATGTGGAGAGACGTTCGTTCACCTAGCACCAAGAGAAAGGGTTGCAGGACAAACTTTTACTCTGGTTTCTCAGTCTGTTTCCTAGTGCCAGAATGAATTTCCTGCATTTTTCACTGTAAAATCGTGTTGGAGCTTGTACCTCCTCATATATATTTATGGAGTGGACTTTGCAACTGCAAATAATCTTTGTGTTCCCAACAAGCTAGGTGAAGGACGGCTTTCACACACACTTATCTCTCAGAACTGAGCATGTGGAGAGACGTTCGTTCATCTAGCACAAAGGGAACGGTTTGCAGGAGAAACTTTTACTCTGGTTTCTCAGTCTTTTTCCTAGTACCGTTTTGAAGTTCCTGCAGTTTTCACTGGAAAACCGAGTTGTAGCTAGTACCTCCCCATATATATGTATGGAGTGGAGTTTGCAACTGTAAAGAAACTTTGTGTTCCCAACAAGCTAGGTGATGGACGGCTTTCACACACACATATCTCTCAGAACTGAGCATGTGGAGAGACGTTCATTCACCTAGCACCAAGGGAACGGGATTCAGGAGAAACTTTTTCTCTGGTTTCTCAGTCTGTTTCCTTGTGTCGGGTTGAAGTTCCTGCAGTTTTCACTGTAAAACAGAGTTGGAGCTTTTACCTCCCCATATATATGTATGGAGTGGAGTTTGCAACTGAAAATAATCATTGTGTTCACAACAAGCTATGTTAAGGCCGGCTTTCACACACACTTATCACTCCGAACAGAGCATGTGGAGAGACGTTCGTTCATCTAGCACAAATGGAACGGGTTGCAAGAGAAACTAATACAGTGATTTCTCAGTCAGTTTCCTAGAGCTGGTTTAATGTTCCTGCAGTTTACACTGTAAAAACGAGTTGGATCTTGTACCTCCCCATATATATGTATGCAGTGGAGTTTGCAACTGAAAAGAATCTTTGTGTTCCCAACAAGCTAGGTAAAGAACGGCTTTCACACACACTTATCTCTCAGAACGAAGCTTGTGGAGAGACTTTCGTTCATCTAGCACCAAGGGAACTGGTTGCAGGAGAAACTTTTACTCTGGTTTCTCAGTCTGTTTCCTAGTGCCGGTTTGAATTTCCTGCATTTTTCACTGTAAAACAGAGTTGGATCTATTACCTCCCCGTATATATGCATGGAGGGGTTGTAGCAACTGAAAATAAGCTTTGTGTTCACAACATGCTAGGTGAAGAACGGCTTTAACACACACTTATCTCTCAGAACTGAGCATGTGGAGAGACGTTCGTTCACCTAGCACCAAGGGAACGGGTGCAGAAGAAACTTTTACTCTGGTTTCTCAGTCTGTTTCCTACTGCCGGTTTGATGTTTCTGCAGTTTTCTCCGTAAAACCGAGTTGGAGCTAGTACCTCCCCATATAAATGTATGGATTGGAGTTTGCAACTGAAAAGAAACTTTGTGTTCCCAACAAGCTATGTGAAGTACGGCTTTCACACACAATTATCTCTCAGAACTGAGCATGTGGAGAGACGTTCGTTCACCTAGCACCAAGGGAACGGGTGCAGAAGAAACTTTTACTCTGGTTTCTCAGTCTGTTTCCTAGTGCCGGTTTGAAATTCCTGCAGTTTTCACTGTAAAACAGATTTGGATCTATTACCTCCCCCTATATATGCATGGAGTGGAGTTTGCAACTGAAAATAATCATTGTGTTCACAACAAGCTAGGTGTAGGACGGCTTTCACACACACTTATCTCTCAGAACGAAGCTTGTGGAGAGACTTTCGTTCATCTAGCACCAAGTGAACTGGTTGCAGGAGAAACTTTTACTCTGGTTTCTCATTCTGTTTCCTAGTGCCGGTTTGAATTTCCTGCCCTTTTCACTGTAAAACCGAGTTGGATCTCTTACCTCCCCCTATATATGCATGGACTGGTGTTTGCACCTGAAAATAAGCATTGTGTTCACAACAAGCTAGGTGAAGGGCGACTTTAACACACACTTATCTCTCAGAAATGAGCATGTGGAGAGACTTTCGTTCAACCAGGACAAAGGGAACGGGTTGCAGGAGAAACTATTACTCTGGTTTCTCAGTCTGTTTCCTAGTGCCGGTTTGAATTTCCTGCATTTTTCACTGTAAAACAGAGTTGGATCTATTACCTCCCCCTATATATGCATGGAGGGGATTTTGCAACTGAAAATAAGCTTTGTGTTCACAACATGCTAGGTGAAGAATGGCTTTAACACACACTTATCTCTCAGAACTGAGCTTGTGGAGAGACGTTCGTTCACCTAGCACCAAGGGAACGGGTGCAGAAGAAACTTTTACTCTGGTTTCTCAGTCTGTTTCCTAGTGCCGGTTTGATGTTTCTGCAGTTTTCTCCGTAAAACCGAGTTGGAGCTAGTACCTCCCCATATAAATGTATGGATTGGAGTTTGCAACTGAAAAGAAACTTTGTGTTCCCAACAAGCTATGTGAAGAATGGCTTTCACACACAATTATCTCTCAGAACTGAGCATGTGGAGAGACGTTCGTTCACCTAGCACCAAGGGAACGGGTGCAGAAGAAACTTTTACTCTGGTTTCTCAGTCTGTTTCCTAGTGCCGGTTTGAAATTCCTGCAGTTTTCACTGTAAAACAGATTTGGATCTATTACCTCCCCCTATATATGCATGGAGTGGAGTTTGCAACTGAAAATAATCATTGTGTTCACAACAAGCTAGGTGTAGGACGGCTTTCACACACACTTATCTCTCAGAACGAAGCTTGTGGAGAGACTTTCGTTCATCTAGCACCAAGGGAACTGGTTGCAGGAGAAACTTTTACTCTGGTTTCTCAGTCTGTTTCCTAGTGCCGGTTTGAATTTCCTGCCCTTTTCACTGTAAAACCGAGTTGGATCTCTTACCTCCCCATATATAAGCATGGACTGGTGTTTGCACCTGAAAATAAGCATTGTGTTCACAACAAGCTAGGTGAAGGGCGACTTTAACACACAGTTATCTCACAGAAATGAGCATGTGGAGAGACTTTCGTTCAACTAGGACAAAGGGAACGGGTTGCAGGAGGAACTATTACTCTGGTTTCTCAGTCTGTTTCCTAGTGCCGGTTTGAATTTCCTGCATTTTTCACTGTAAAACAGAGTTGGATTTATTACCTCCCCCTATATATGCATGGAGGGGATTTTGCAACTGAAAATAAGCTTTGTGTTCACAACATGCTAGGTGAAGAACGGCTTTAACACACACTTATCTCTCAGAACTGAGCATGTGGAGAGACGTTCCTTCACCTAGCACCAAGGGAACCGGTGCAGAAGAAACTTTTACTCTGGTTTCTCAGTCTGTTTCCTAGTGCCGGTTTGATGTTTCTGCAGTTTTCTCCGTAAAACCGAGTTGGAGCTAGTACCTCCCCATATAAATGTATTGATTGGAGTTTGCAACTGAAAAGAAACTTTGTGTTCCCAACAAGCTAGGTGAAGAACGGCTTTCACACACAATTATCTCTCAGAACTGAGCATGTGGAGAGACGTTCGTTCACCTAGCACCAAGGGAACGGGTGCAGAAGAAACTTTTACTCTGGTTTCTCAGTCTGTTTCCTAGTGCCTTTTTGAAATTCCTGCAGTTTTCACTGTAAAACAGATTTGGATCTATTACCTCCCCCTATATATGCATGGAGTGGAGTTTGCAACTGAAAATAATCATTGTGTTCAAAACAAGCTATGTGAAGGACGGCTTTCACACACACTTATCTCTCAGAACTGAACATGTGGAGAGACTTTCGTTCATCTAGCACCAAGGGAACGGGTTGCAGGATAAACTTTTACTCTGGTTCTCAGTCTGTTTTCTTGTGCCGGTTTGATGTTCCTGCAGCATTCACTGTTAAACAGATTTGAAGTTACTACCTCCCCATATATTTGTATGGAGTGGAGTTTGCAACTGAAAAGAATCTTTGTGTTCCCAACAAGATAGTTGAAGGAAGACTTTCACACACAAATTTTCTCTCAGAAGTGAGCAGGTGGGAAAATTTCGTTCATCTAGCATCAAGGGAACGGGTTGCAGGAGAAATTTTTACTCTGGGTTCTCAGTCTGTTTCCTAGTGCCTGTTTGAAGTTCCTGAAGTTTTCAGTGGAAAACCGAGTTGGAGCTACTACTTCCCCATATATATGTATGGAGTGTAATTTGCAACTGAAAAGAAACTTTGTGTTCCCAACAAGCTAGGTGAAGGACTGCTTTCACACACAATTATCTCTCAGAACTGAGCATGTGGAGAGACGTTCGTTCACCTAGCACCAAGGGAACGGGTGCAGAAGAAACTTTTACTCTGGTTTCTCAGTCTGTTTCCTAGTGCCGGTTTGATGTTTCTGCAGTTTTCTCCGTAAAACCGAGTTGGAGCTAGTACCTCCCCATATAAATGTATGGATTGGAGTTTGCAACTTAAAAGAAACTTTGTGTTCCCAACAAGCTATGTGAAGAACGGCTTTCACACACAATTATCTCTCAGAACTGAGCATGTGGAGAGACGTTCGTTCACCTAGCACCAAGGGAACGGGTGCAGAAGAAACTTTTACTCTGGTTTCTCAGTCTGTTTCCCAGTGCCGGTTTGAAATTCCTGCAGTTTTCACTGTAAAACAGATTTGGATCTATTACCTCCCCCTATATATGCATGGAGTGGAGTTTGCAACTGAAAATAATCATTGTGTTCACAACAAGCTAGGTGTAGGACGGCTTTCACACACAGTTATCTCTCAGAACGAAGCTTGTGGAGAGACTTTCGTTCATCTAGCACCAAGTGAACTGGTTGCAGGAGAAACTTTTACTCTGGTTTCTCAGTCTGTTTCCTAGTGCCGGTTTGAATTTCCTGCCCTTTTCACTGTAAAACCGAGTTGGATCTCTTACCTCCCCCTATATATGCATGGACTGGTGTTTGCACCTGAAAATAAGCATTGTGTTCACAACAAGCTAGGTGAAGGGCGACTTTAACACACTGTTATCTCTCAGAAATGAGCATGTGGAGAGACTTTCGTTCAACTAGGACAAAGGGAACGGGTGGCAGGAGGAAATATTACTCTGGTTTCTCAGTCTGTTTCCTAGTGCCGGTTTGAATTTCCTGCATTTTTCACTGTAAAACAGAGTTGGATCTATTACCTCCCCCTATATATGCATGGAGGGGATTTTGCAACTGAAAATAAGCTTTGTGTTCACAACATGCTAGGTGAAGAACGGCTTTAACACACACTTATCTCTCAGAACTGAGCATGTGGAGAGACGTTCGTTCACCTAGCACCAAGGGAACGGGTGCAGAAGAAACTTTTACTCTGGTTTCTCAGTCTGTTTCCTAGTGCCGGTTTGATGTTTCTGCAGTTTTCTCCGTAAAACCGAGTTGGAGCTAGTACCTCCCCATATAAATGTATTGATTGGAGTTTGCAACTGAAAAGAAACTTTGTGTTCCCATCAAGCTAGGTGAAGAACGGCTTTCACACACAATTATCTCTCAGAACTGAGCATGTGGAGAGACGTTCGTTCACCTAGCACCAAGGGAACGGGTGCAGAAGAAACTTTTACTCTGGTTTCTCAGTCTGTTTCCTAGTGCCGGTTTGAAATTCCTGCAGTTTTCACTGTAAAACAGATTTGGATCTATTACCTCCCCCTATATATGCATGGAGTGGAGTTTGCAACTGAAAATAATCATTGTGTTCAAAACAAGCTATGTGAAGGACGGCTTTCACACACACTTATCTCTCAGAACTGAGCATGTGGAGAGACTTTCGTTCATCTAGCACCAAGGGAACGGGTAGCAGGATAAAATTTTACTCTGGTTTCTCAGTCTGTTTTCTTGTGCCGGTTTGATGTTCCTGCAGCATTCACTGTTAAACAGATTTGAAGTTACTACCTCCCCATATATTTGTATGGAGTGGAGTTTGCTACTGAAAAGTATCTTTGTGTTCCCAACAAGATAGTTGAAGGAAGGCTTTCACACACAAATATCTCTCAGAAGTGAGCATGTGGGAAATTTCGTTCATCTAGCATCAAGGGAACGGTTTGCAGGAGAAATTTTTACTCTGGGTTCTCAGTCTGTTTCCTAGTGCCTGTTTGAAGTTCCTGAAGTTTTCAGTGGAAAACCGAGTTGGAGCTACAACCACCCCATATATATGTATGGAGTGTAATTGGCAACTGAAAAGAAACTTTGTGTTCCCAACAAGCTAGGTGAAGGACGGCTTTCACACACAATTATCTCTCAGAACTGAGCATGTGGAGAGACGTTCGTTCAACTAGCACCAAGGGAATGGGTGCAGAAGAAACTTTTACTCTTGTTTCTCAGTCTGTTTCCAAGTGCCGGTTTGAAGTTCCTGCAGTTTTCACTGGAAAACCGAGTTGGAGCTAGTACCTCCCCCTATATATGTATGGAGTGGGTTTGCAACTGAAAATAAACGTTCTGTTCCCAACAAGCTAGGTGAAGGACGGCTTTCACACACACTTATCTCTCAGAACTGAGCATGTGGAGAGACGTTCGTTCACCTAGCACCAAGAGAAAGGGTTGCAGGACAAACTTTTACTCTGGTTTCTCAGTCTGTTTCCTAGTGCCAGAATGAATTTCCTGCATTTTTCACTGTAAAATCGTGTTGGAGCTTGTACCTCCTCATATATATTTATGGAGTGGACTTTGCAACTGCAAATAATCTTTGTGTTCCCAACAAGCTAGGTGAAGGACGGCTTTCACACACACTTATCTCTCAGAACTGAGCATGTGGAGAGACTTTCGTTCATCTAGCACAAAGGGAATGGGTTGCAGGAGAAACTTTTACTCTGGTTTCTCAGTCTTTTTCCTAGTACCGTTTTGAAGTTCCTGCAGTTTTCAGGAAACCCGAGGTGGAGCTAGTACCTCCCCATATATATGTATGGAGTGGAGTTTGCAACTAAAAAGAAACTTGGTGTTCCCAACAAGCTAGATAAAGAGCGGCATTCACACACACTTATCTCTCAGAACTAAGCTTGTGGAGAGACGTTCGTTCATCTAGAAACAAGGGAACGGTTTGCAGGAGAAACTTTTACTCTGGCTTCTCACAATGTTTCCTAGTGCCGGTTTGAATTTCTTGCAGTTTTCTCTGTAAAACAGAGTTGGATTTTTAACCTCCCCCTATATATGCATGGAGTGGAGTTTGCAACTGAAAATAAGCATTGTGTTCACAACAAGCTAGGTGAAGGGCGGCTTTCACACACACTTATCTCTCAGAACTGAGCATGTGGAGAGACGTTCGTTCATCTAGCACCAAGGGAACGGGTTGCAGGAGAAACTTTTACTCTGGTTTCTCAGTCTGTTTCCTTGTGCCGGTTTGATGTTCCAGGAGTATTCACTGTAAAAAAGGGTTGAAGCTACTACCTACCTATATATAGGTATGGAGTGTAGTTTGCAACTGAAAAGGAAATTTGTGTTCCCAACAAGCTAGGTGAAGGACGGCTTTCACACACACTTATCTCTCAGAACTGAGCATGTGGAGAGACGTTCGTTCACCTAGCACCAATGGAACGAGTTGCAGGTGAAAATTTTACTATGGTCTCTCAGTCTGTTTCCAAGTGCCGGATTGAAGTTCCTGCAGTTTTCACTGGAAAACCGAGTTGGAGCTAGTACCTCCCCCTATATATGTATGGAGTGGGTTTGCAATTGAAAATAAACGTTGTGTTCACAACAAGCTAGGTGAAGGACGGCTTTCACACACACTTATCTCTCAGAACTGAGCATGTGGAGAGACGTTCGTTCACCTAGCACCAAGAGAAAGGGTTGCAGGACAAACTTTTACTCTGGTTTCTCAGTCTGTTTCCTAGTGCCGGTTTGAATTTCCTGCATTTTTCACTGTAAAACAGAGTTGGATCTATTACCTCCCCCTATATATGCATGGAGGGGATTTTGCAACTGAAAATAAGCTTTGTGTTCACAACATGCTAGGTGAAGAATGGCTTTAACACACACTTATCTCTCAGAACTGAGCATGTGGAGAGACGTTCGTTCACCTAGCACCAAGGGAACGGGTGCAGAAGAAACTTTTACTCTGGTTTCTCAGTCTGTTTCCTAGTGCCGGTTTGATGTTTCTGCAGTTTTCTCCGTAAAACCGAGTTGGAGCGAGAACCTCCCCATATAAATGTATGGATTGGAGTTTGCAACTTAAAAGAAACTTTGTGTTCCCAACAAGCTATGTGAAGAACGGCTTTCACACACAATTATCTCTCAGAACTGAGCATGTGGAGAGACGTTCCTTCACCTAGCACCAAGGGAACGGGTGCAGAAGAAACTTTTACTCTGGTTTCTCAGTCTGTTTCCTAGTGCCGGTTTGAAATTCCTGCAGTTTTCACTGTAAAACAGATTTGGATATATTACCTCCCCCTATATATGCATGGATTGGAGATTGCAACTGAAAATAATCATTGTGTTCACAACAAGCTGGGTGTAGGACGGCTTTCACACACACTTATCTCTCAGAACGAAGCTTGTGGAGAGACTTTCGTTCATCTAGCACCAAGGGCACTGGTTGCAGGAGAAACTTTTACTCTGGTTTCTCAGTCTGTTTCCTAGTGCCGGTTTGAATTTCCTGCCCTTTTCACTGTAAAACCGAGTTGGATCTCTTACCTCCCCCTATATATGCATGGACTGGTGTTTGCACCTGAAAATAAGCATTGTGTTCACAACAAGCTAGGTGAAGGGCGACTTTAACACACAATTATCTCTCAGAAATGAGCATGTGGAAAGACTTTCGTTCAACTAGGACAAAGGGAACGGGTTGCAGGAGGAACTATTTCTCTGGTTTCTCAGTCTGTTTCCTAGTGCCGGTTTGAATTTCCTGCATTTTTCACTGTAAAACAGAGTTGGATTTATTACCTCCCCCTATATATGCATGGAGGGGATTTTGCAACTGAAAATAAGCTTTGTGTTCACAACATGCTAGGTGAAGAACGGCTTTAACACACACTTATCTCTCAGAACTGAGCATGTGGAGAGACGTTCGTTCACCTAGCACCAAGGGAACGGGTGCAGAAGAAACTTTTACTCTGGTTTCTCAGTCTGTTTCCTAGTGCCGGTTTGATGTTTCTGCAGTTTTCTCCGTAAAACCGAGTTGGAGCTAGTACCTCCCCATATAAATGTATTGATTGGAGTTTGCAACTGAAAAGAAACTTTGTGTTCCCAACAAGCTAGGTGAAGAACGGCTTTCACACACAATTATCTCTCAGAACTGAGCATGTGGAGAGACGTTCGTTCACCTAGCACCAAGGGAACGGGTGCAGAAGAAACTTTTACTCTGGTTTCTCAGTCTGTTTCCTAGTGCCGGTTTGAAATTCCTGCAGTTTTCACTGTAAAACAGATTTGGATCTATTACCTCCCCCTATATATGCATGGAGTGGAGTTTGCAACTGAAAATAATCATTGTGTTCAAAACAAGCTATGTGAAGGACGGCTTTCACACACACTTATCTCTCAGAACTGAGCATGTGGAGAGACTTTCGTTCATCTAGCACCAAGGGAACGGTTTGCAGGATAAACTTTTACTCTGGTTTCTCAGTCTGTTTTCTTGTGCCGGTTTGATGTTCCTGCAGCATTCACTGTTAAACAGATTTGAAGTTACTACCTCCCCATATATTTGTATGGAGTGGAGTTTGCATCTGAAAAGAAACTTTGTGTTCCCAACAAGATAGTTGAAGGAAGACTTTCACACACAAATATCTCTCAGAAGTGAGCATGTGGGAAAATTTCGTTCATCTAGCATCAAGGGAACGGGTTGCAGGAGAAATTTTTACTCTGGGTTCTCAGTCTGTTTCCTAGTGCCTGTTTGAAGTTCCTGAAGTTTTCAGTGGAAAACCGAGTTGGAGCTACTACCTCCCCATATATATGTATGGAGTGTAATTTGCAACTGAAAAGAAACTTTGTGTTCCCAAAAAGCTAGGTGAAGGACTGCTTTCACACACACATATCTCTCAGAACTGAGCATGAGGAGAGACGTTCGTTCATCTAGCACAAATGAAACGGGTTGCAGGAGAAACTTTTACTTTGGTTTCTCAGTCTGCTTTCTAGTGCCGTTTTAATGTTCCTGCAGTTTACACTGTAAAACCGAGTTGGAGCTAGTACCTCCCCATATATATGCATGGAGTGGAGTTTGCAACTGAAAAGAATCATTGTGTTCACAACAAGATAGGTGAAAGACGGCTTTAACACACACTTATCTCTCAGAACTGAGCATGTGGAGAGACGTTATTTCATCTAGCACAAAGAGAATGTGTTGCAGGAGAAACTATTACTCTGGTTTTCAGTCTGTTTCCTACTGCCGGTTTAATGTTCCTGCAGTTTACACTGTAAAACAGAGTTGGAGCTACTACCTCCCCGTATATATGTATGGAGTGGAGTCTGCAGCTGAAAAGAAACTTTGAGTTCCCAACAAGATAGGTGAAGAACCGCTTTCACACACACTTATCTCTCAGAACTGAGCATATGGAGAGACGTTCGTTCAACTAGAACCAAGGGAACGGGATGCAAGAGAAACTTTTACTCTGGTTTCTCGGTCTGTTTCGTAGTGCCGGTTTCAATTTCCTGCTTTTTTCACTGTAAAACCGATTTGGAGATTGTACTTCTCCCTATATATGTATGGAGTGGAGTTTGCAACTTAAAAGTAAATTTGTGTTCCCTACAAGCTAGGTGAAGGACGGCTTTAACACACACTTATCTCTCAGAACACTGCATGTGGAGAGACATTCGTTTACCTACAACAAAGGGAACGGGTTGCAGGATAAATTTTACTCTGGTTTCTCAGTCTGTTTCCTTGTGCCGGTTTGATGTTCCTGCACTATTCACTGTATAACCGGGTTGAAGCTACTACCTTCCCATATATATGTATGGAGTGGAGTTTGCTACTGAAAAGAAACTTTGTGTTCCCAACAAGCTAGGTGAAGGACGGCTTTCACACACATTTATCTCTCAGAACTGAGCATGTGGAGAGACGTTCGTTCACTTAGCACCAAGGAAACGATTTGCAGGTGAAACTTATACTCTGGTTTCTCAGTCTGATTCCTAGTGCCGGTTTGAAGTTCCTGCAGTTTTCACTGGAAAACCGAGTTGGAGAGAGTACCTCCCCCTATAAATATATGGAGTCGAGTTTGCAACTGAAGATAAACGTTCTGTTCCCAACAAGCTAGGTGAAGGACGGCTTTCACACACACTTATCTCTCAGAACTGAGCATGTGGAGACACGTTCGTTCACCTAGCACCAAGTGAACGGATTGCAGAAGAAACATTTACTCTGGTTTCTCAGTCTGTTTCCTTGTGCCGGGTTGAAATTCCTGCAGTTATCACTGTAAAACCGAGTTGAAGCTCGTTCCTCCCCATATATATGTATGGATTGGACGTTGCAACTGAAAATAATCTTTGTGTTCCCAACAAGCTAGGTGAAGGACGGCTTTCACACACACTTATCTCTCAGAACTGAGCATGTGGAGAGACCTTCGTTCATCTAGCACCAAGGGAACGGGTTGCAGGAGAAACTTTTACTGTCGTTTATAAGTCTGTTTTCAAGTGCCGGTTTTAAGCTCCTACAGTTTTCACTGGAAAACCTAGTTTGAGCTACTACCTACCCATATATATGTATGGAGTGGAGTTTTCAACTGAAAAAAATCTTTGTATTCCGAACAGCTAGCTGAAGGACGTCTTTCACACACAGTAATCTCTCAGGATAATGCTAGTGGAGAGACGTTCGTTCATCAAGCACCAAGTAAACGGGTTGCAGGAGAAACTTTTACTCTGGTTTCTCAGTCTGTTTCCTAGTGTCGGTTTGAAGTACCAGCAGTTTTCACTGTAAAACAGAGTTGGATTTATTACCTCCCCCTGTATATGCATGGAGAGGATTTTGCAACAGAAAATAAGCAATGTGTTCACAACAAGCTAGGTGAAGAACGGTTTTCACCCACTCATATCTCTCAGAACTGAGCATGTGGAGAGACATTCGTTTATCTAGCACAAAGGGAACGGGTTGCAGGAGAAAGTTTTACTATGTTTTCTCAGTCTGTTTCCTAGTGCCGGTTTGAAGATCCTGCATATTTCACTGTAAAATCGAGTTGGAGATAGTACCTCCCCATATATATGTATGGAGCGGAATTTGCAACTGAAAAGAAACTTTGCGTTCCCAACAAGCTAGGTGAAGGACGGCTTACACACACATATCTCTCAGAACTGAGCATGTGGAGAGACGTTCATTCATCTTCCACCAAGATAACGGGTTGCAGGAGAAATTTTTACTCTGTTATCTCAGTCTGTTTCCTAGTGCCGGTTTGAAGTTCCTGCAGTTTTCACTGGAAAACCGAGTTTGAGCTTCTACCTCCCCATATATATAGATGGAGAGGAGTTTGCAACTGAAAATAATCTTTGTGTTCCCAACAAGCTAGGTGAAGGACGGCTTTCACACACACAAATCTCTCAGAACTGAGCATGTGGACAGACATTCGTTTATCTAGCACCAAGGGAATGGTTTGCAGGAGAAACTTTTACTCTGGTATCTCAGTCTGTTTCCTAGTGCCGGTTTGATGTTCCTGCAGTTTTCTCTGTAAAATCGAGTTGGAGATAGTACATCCCCATATATATGTATGGAGTGGAGTTTGCAACTGAAAAGAAACTTTGTGTTCCCAACAAGCTAGGTGAAGTACGGCTTTCACACACACATATCTCTCAGAACTGAGCATTTGGAGAGACGTTCATTCATGTAGCAGCAAGGGAACTGGTTGCAGGAGAAACGTTTACTCTGGTTTCTAAGTCTGTTTCCTTGTGCCAGTTTGAAGTTCCTGCAGTTTTCACTGGAAAACCGAGTTCTTGTTACTACATCCCCATATATATTTATGGAGTGGAGTTTGCAACTGAAAAGGAACTTTGTGTTCCCAACAAGCTAGTTGAAGGACCGCTTTCACACACACTTATCTCTCAGAACTAAGCTTGTGGAGAGACGTTCGTTCATCTAGCACCAATGGAACGGTTTGCAGGTGAAAATTTTACTCTGGATTCTCAGTCTATTTCCTAGTGCCGGTTTGAAGTTCCTGCATTTTTCAGAGTAAAACCGAGTTGCAGCTAGTACCTCCCCATATATATGTATCGAGTGGAGATTGCAACTGAAAAAAATTTGTGTTCCAAACAAGCTGGGTGAAGACGGCTTTCACACACACTTTTCTCTCCGAACTGAGCATGTGGAGAGACGTTCGTTCAACTAGCACCAAGGGAACGGGTTGCAGGAAAACTTTTACTCTGGTATCTCAGTCTGTTTCCTAGTGCCGGTTTGAAGTTATTGCAGTTTTCAATGTAAAACCGAGTTGGAGATAGTACCTCCCTTTAAATATGTATGAAGAGGACTTTGCAACTGAAAATAATCTTTGTGTTCCCAACAAGCTAGGTGAAGGACGGCTTTCACACACACATATGTCTCACAACTGAGCATGTGGAGAGACGTTCGTTCATCTAGCACCAATGGAATGGGTTGCAGGAGAAACTTTTACTCAGGTATCTCAGTATTTTTCCTAGTACCGGTTTGAAATTCCTGCAGTTTTCACTGTAAAAGCGAGTGGGATCTAGTACCTCCCCATATATATGTGTGGAGTGAAGTTTGCAAGTGAAAATAAAGATTGTGTTCCCAACAGGATAAGTGAAGGACGGCTTTCACACACACTAATCTCTCAGAACTGAGCATGTGGAGAGACGATCGTTCATCTAGCACAAAGGGAACGGGTTGAAGGAGAAACTATTACTCTGGTTTCTCAGTCTGTTTCCTAGTGCCGGTTTGAAATTCCTGCATTTTTCACTGGAAAACCGAGTTTAAGCTACTATTTTCCGTATATATGTATGGAGTGGAGTTTGCCACTGAAAAGAAACTTTGTGTTCCCAACAAGCTAGGTGAAGGACGGCTTTTACACACACTTATCCCTCGGAACTGAGCATGTGGAGAGAGATTCCTTCATCTGGCACCAAGGGAACGGTTTGCAGGAGAAACTTATACTCTGGCTTCTCAGTCTGTTTCCTAGTGCCGGTTTGAAGTTCCTGCAGTTTTCATTGTAAAACCGACTTGGAGATAGTACATCCCCATATATATGTATGGTATGGACTTTGCAACTGAAAATAATTTTTGTGTTCCCAACAAGCTAGGTGAAGGACGGCTTTCACACACACAAAACTCTCAGAACTGAGCATGTGGAGAGACGTTCATTCATCTAGCACATATGGAACGGCTTGTAGAAGAAACTTTTACTCTGGTTTCTCAGTCTGTTTCCTATTGTCGGTTTGAAGTTCCTATATTTTTCACTGTAAAACCGAGTTGGAGCTAGTACCTCCCCATATTTATGTATGGAGTGGAGTTTTCAACTGAAAAGAAACTTTGTGTTCCCAACATTCTAGGTGAAGGCGGCTTTCACACACACTTAACTCTCAGAACTGAGCATGTGAAGAGACGTTCGTTCACCTAGCACCAAGGGAACGGGTTGCAGGGGAAATTTTTACTCTGGGTTCTCAGTCTGTTTCCTAGTGCCGGTTTAAAGTTCCTGCAGTTTTCACTGGAAAACCGTGTTTAAGCTATGACCTCCCCATATAAATATATGGAGTGGAATTTGCAACTGAAAAGAAAATTTGTGTTCCTAACAAGCTAGTTGAAGTACGGCTTTCACACACACTTATCTCTCAGAACTGAGCATGTTCAGAGACGTTCGTTCATGTAGCACAAAGTAAAGGGTTGCAGGAGAAACTTTTACTCTGGTTTCTCAGTCTGTTTCCTAATGCCTGTTTGATGTTCCTGCAGTTTTCACTGTATAACCGAGTTGGAGCTAGTACCTAACCATATATATGTATGGAGTGGAATTTTCAACTTAAAAGAAACTTTGTGTTCCCAACAAGCTAGGTGAAGGACGGATTCCACACACACTTATCTCTCAGTACTAAGTTTGTGGAGATACTTTCGTTCATCTAGCACCAATGGAACGGGTTGCAGGAGAAACTATTTCTCTGATTTCTCAGTCTGTTTCCTAGTGCCGGTTTGAAATTCCTGCAGTTATCTCTGTAAAACCGAGTTGGAGCTACAACCTCCCAATATATATATATGGAGTGGAATTTGCAACTGAAAAGATACTTTGTGTTCCCAACAAGATAGGTGAAGGACGGCATTCACACACAATTATCTCTCAGAACTAAGCTTGTGGAGAGACGTTCGTTCATCTAGTACCAAGGGAACGGGTTGCAGGAGGAACTTTTACTCTGGTTTCTCAGTCTGTTTCCTAGAGCCGGTTTGAATTTCCTGCATTTTTCCCAGTAAAAGCGAGTTGGAGCTAGTACATCCCCATATATATGTATGGAGTGGAGATTGCAACTGAAAAGAATGTTTGTGTTCCAAAATTCTAGTTGAAGGACGGCTTTCAGACACATTTATCTCTCAGAACTGAGCATGTGAAGAGTCGTTCGTTCATCTAGCACCAAGGGAACGGGATACAGGAGAAACTTTTACTTTGGTTTCTCAGTCTGTTTCCTAGTGCCCGTTTGAAGTTCCTGCATTTTTCACTGGAAAACCGAGTTTAAGCCACTACTTCCCGTATATATGTATGGAGTGGAGTTTGCCACTGAAAAGAAACTTTGTGTTCCCAACAAGCTAGGTGAAGGACGGCTTTCATACACACTTATATCTCATAACAGAGCACGTGGATGGACGTTCGTTCATCTAGCACAAAGGGAACGGGTTGCAGGAGAAACTTTTACTCAGGTTTCTCAGTCTGTTTCCTAGTGCCGGTTTGAAGTTCCTGCAGTTTTCATTGTAAAACCGACTTGGAGATAGTACATCCCCATATATATGTATGGTATGGACTTTGCAACTGAAAATAATTTTTGTGTTCCCAACAAGCTAGGTGAAGGACGGCTTTCACACACACAAAACTCTCAGAACTGAGCATGTGGAGAGACGTTCGTTCATTTAGCACAAAGGGAACGGCTTGTAGAAAAAACTTTTACTCTGGTTTCTCAGTCTGTTTCCTATTGCCGGTTTGAAGTTCCTACATATTTCACTGTAAAACCGAGTTGGAGCTAGTACATCCCCATATTTATGAATGGAGTGGAGTTTTCAACTGAAAAGAAACTTTGTGTTCCCAACATTCTAGGTGAAGGCGGCTTTCACACACACTTAAATCTCAGAACTGAGCATGTGAAGAGATGTTCGTTCACCTAGCACCAAGGGAACGGGTTGCAGGAGAAATTTTTACGCTGGGTTCTCAGTCTGTTCCCTAGTGCCGGTTTAAAGTTCCTGCGGTTTTCACTGGAAAACCGTGTTTAAGCTACGAACTCCCCATATATATATATGGAGTGGAATTTGCAACTGAAAAGAAAATTTGTGTTCCCAACAAGCTAGTTGAAGGACGGCTTTCACACACACTTATATCTCAGAACTGACCATTTGGAGAGACGTTCGTTCATCTAGCGCAAAAGGAACGGGTGGCAGGAGAAACTTTTACTCTGGGTTCTAATTCTGTTTCCTAGTGCCGGTTTGAATTTCCTGCAGTTTTCACTGGATACCGAGTTTAAGGTATTACCTACCCCTATATATATATGGAGTGGAGTTTGAAACTGAAAAGAAACTTTGAGTTTCCAACAAGCTAGGTGAAGTACGACTTTCACACACATTTATCTCTCAGAACTGAGCATGTGGAGAGACGTTCGTTCATCTAGCACCAATGGAACGTGTTGCAGGAGAAACTTTTACTGTGGATTCTCAGTCTGTTTCCTAGTGCCTTTTTGATGTTCCTGCAGTTTTCACTGTATAACCGAGTTGGAGCTAGTACCTACCCATATATATGTATGGAGTGGAATTTGCAACTGAAAAGAAACTTTGTGTTCCCAACAAGCTAAGTGAAGGACGGATTCCACACACACTTATCTCTCTGTACTAAGCTTGTGGAGAGACTTTCGTTCATCTAGCACCAATGGAACGGGTTGCAGGAGAAACTTTTACTCTGGTTTCTCAGTATGTTTCCTAGTGCCGGTTTGAAATTCCTGCAGTTTTCTCTTTAAAACCGAGTTGGAGCTACTACCTCCCAATATATATATATGGAGTGGAGTTTGCAACTGTAAAGAAACTTTGTGTTCCCAACAAGCTATGTGAAGGACGGCTTTCACACACAATTATCTCTCAGAACTAAGCTTGTGGAGAGACGTTCGTTCATCTAGGACCAAGGGAACGCGTTGCAGGAGGAACATTTACTCTGGTTTCTCAGTCTGTTTCCTAGTGCCTGTTTGAAGTTCCTGCAGTTTTCACTGTAAAACCGAGTTGGAGCTAATACCTCCCCCTAAATATGTATGGAGTGGAATATGCATCTGAATATAATCTTTGAGTTCCCAACAAGCTAGTTGAAGGACGGCTTTCACACACACATATGTCTCAGAACTGAGCATATGGAGACACGTTCGTTCATCTAGCACCAAGTGAATTGGTTGCAGGAGAAACTTTTACTCTGGTATCTCAGTATTTTTCCTAGTGCCGGTTTGATGTTCCTGCAGTTTTCACAGTAAAACCGAGTTGGAACTAGTACCTCCCCATATATATGTGTGGAGTGGAGTTTGCAAATGAAAATATAAATTGTGTTCCCAAAAGGTTAGTTGAAGTACGTCTTTTACACACATTAATCTCTCAGAACTGATCATGTGGAGAGACGTTCGTTCATCTAACACCAAGGGAACGGGTTGCAGGAGAAACTTTTTCTCTGGTATCTCAGTCTGTTTCCTTCTGCCGGTTTGAAGTTCCTGCAGTTTTCATTGTAAAACCGACTTGGAGCTAGTACCTCCCTCTATATATGTGTGGAGTGGAGTTTGCTACTGAAAATAAACTTTGTGTTCCCAACAAGCTAGGTGAAGTACGGATTTCACACACACTTATCTCTCAGAACTGAGCATGTGGAGAGACGTACGTTCATCTAGCACCAAGGGAACTGGTTGCAGGAGAAACGTTTACTCTGGTTTCTCAGTCTGTTTCCTAGTGCCGGTTTGAATTTCCTGCATTTTTCACTGGAAAACCGAGTTCTAGTTACTACATCCCCATATATATTTATGGAGTGGAGTTTGCAACTGAAAAGAAACTTTGTGTTCCCACAAGCTAGTTGAAGGACCGCTTTCACACACACTTATCTCTCAGAACTAAGCTTGTGGAGAGACGTTCGTTCATCTAGCACCAATGGAACGGGTTGCAGGTGAAAATTTTACTCTGGATTTTCAGTCTGTTTCCTAGTGCCGGTTTGAAGTTCCTGCAGTTTTCACTGGAAAACCGAGTTGCAGCTAGTACCTCCCCATATATATGTATCGAGTGGAGATTGCAACTGAAAAGAAATTTGTGTTCCAAACAAACTGGTTGAAGACGGCTTTCACACACACGTATCTCTCAGAACTGAGCATGTGGAGAGACTTTCGTTCACCTAGCACCAATGGAACGGGTTGCAGGAAAACTTTTACTCTGGTATCTCAGTTTTTTTCCTAGTGCCGGTTTGAAGTTATTGCAGTTATCAATGTAAAACCGAGTTGGAGATAGTACTTCCCTTTATATATGTATGAAGAGGACATTGCAACTGAAAATAATCTTTGTGTTCCCAACAAGCTAGGTGAAGGACGGCTTTCACACACACATATGTCTAAGAACTGAGCATGTGGAGAGACGTTCGTTCATCTAGCACCAATGGAATGGGTTGCAGGAGAAACTTTTACTCTGGTATCTCAGTATTTTTCCTAGTACCGGTTTGAAGTTCCTGCAGTTTTCACTGTAAAAGCGAGTTGGATCTAGTACCTCCCCATATATATGTGTGGAGTGAAGTTTGCAAGTGAAAATAATGATTGTGTTCCCAACAGGATAGGTGAAGGACGGCTTTCACACACACTAATCTCTCAGAACTGAGCATGTGGAGAGACGATCGTTCATCTAGAACAAAGGGAATGGGTTGAAGGAGAAACTATTACTCTGGTTTCTCAGTCTGTTTCCTAGTGCCGGTTTGAAATTCCTGCATTTTTCACTGGAAAACCGAGTTTAAGCTACTACATTCCGTATATAAGTATGGAGTGGAGTTTGCCACTGAAAAGAAACTTTGTGTTCCCAACAAGCTAGGTGAAGGACGGCTTTCACACACACTTATCTCTCGGAACTGAGCATGTGGAGAGAGTTTCGTTCATCTAGCACCAAGGGAACGGTTTGCAGGAGAAACTTTTACTCTGGTTTCTCAGTCTGTTTCCTAGTGCCGGTTTGAAGTTCCTGCAGTTTTCATTGTAAAACCGACTTGGAGATAGTAAATCCCCATATATATGTATGGTATGGACTTTGCAACTGAAAATAATTTTTGTGTTCCCAACAAGCTAGGTGAAGGACGACTTTCACACACACAAAACTCTCAGAACTGAGCATGTGGAGAGACGTTCTTTCATCTAGCACAAATGGAACGGCTTATAGAAGAAACTTTTACTCTGGTTTCTCAGTCTGTTTCCTATTGCCGGTTTGAAGTTCCTACATTTTTCACTGTAAAACAGAGTTGGAGCTAGTACCTCCCCATATTTATGTATGGAGTGGAGTTTTCAACTGAAAAGAAACTTTGTGTTCCCAACATTCTAGGTGAAGGCGGCTTTCACACACACTTAACTCTCAGAACTGAGCATGTGAAGAGACGTTCGTTCACCTAGCACCAAGGGAACGGGTTGCAGGAGAAATTTTTACTCTGGGTTCTCATTCCGTTTCCTAGTGCCGGTTTAAAGTTCCTGCAGTTTTCACTGGAAAACCGTGTTTAAGCTATGACCTACCCATATATTTATATGGAGTGGAATTTGCAACTGAAAAGAAAATTTGTGTTCCTAACAAGCTAGTTGAAGGACGGCTTTCACACACACTTATCTCTCAGAACTGAGCATGTGGATAGACGTTCGTTCATATAGCACAAAGTTAAAGGGTTGCAGGAGAAACTTTTACTCTGGTTTCTCAGTCTGTTTCCTAGTGCCTGTTTGATGTTCCTGCAGTTTTCACTGTATAACCGATTTGGAAAAAGTACCTACCCATATATATGTATGGAGTGGAATTTGCAACTGAAAAGAAACTTTGTGTTCCCAACAAGCTAGGTGAAGGACGGATTCCACACACACTTTTCTCTCAGTACTAAGCTTGTGGAGAGACTTTCGTTCATCTAGCACCAATGGAACGGGTTGCAGGAGAAACTATTACTCTGGTTTCTCAGTCTGTTTCCTAGTGCCGGTTTGAAATTCCTGCAGTTTTTCTGTAAAACAGAGTTGGAGCTACTACCTCCCAATATATATATATGGAGTGGAGTTTGCAACTGAAAAGAAACTTTGTGTTCCCAACAAGATAGGTGAAGGACGGCTTTCACACACAATTATCTCTCAGAACTAAGCTTGTGGAGAGACGTTCGTTCATCTAGCACCAAGGGAACGGGTTGCAGGAGGAACTTTTACTCTGGTTTCTCAGTCTGTTTCCTAGTGCCGGTTTGAAGTTCCTGCAGTTTTCACTGTAAAACCGAGTTGGAGTTAGTACCTCCCCTTATATGTATATGGAGTGCAGTTTGCAACTTGAAAGAAACTTTGTGTTCCCAACAAGCTAGGTGAAGGACGGCTTTCACACACACTTATCTCTCAGAACTGAGCATTTGGAGAGATGTTCGTTCACCTAGCACCAAGGGAACGGGTTGCAGGAAAACTTTTACTTTGTTATCTCAGTCTGTTTCCTAGTGCCGGTTTGAAGTTATTGCAGTTTTCAATGTAAAACCATGTTGGAGATTGTACCTCCCCTTATATATGTATGGAGAGGACTTTTCAAGTGAAAATAATCTTTGTGTTCCCAACAAGCTAGGTGAAGTACGGCTTTCACACACACATATGTCTCAGAACTGAGCATGTGGAGAGACGTTCGTTCATCTAGCACAAAGGGAATGGGTTGAAGGAGAAACTATTACTCTGATTTCTCAGTCTGTTTCCTAGAGCCGGTTTGAATTTCCTGCATTTTTCCCAGTAAAAGCGAGTTGGAGCTAGTACATCCCCATATATATATATTTTTTAGTGGAGATTGCAACTCAAAAGAATGTTTGTGTTCCAAAATTCTAGTTGAAGGACGGCTTTCAGACACATTTATCTCTCAGAACTGAGCATGTGAAGAGACGTTCGTTCATCTAGCACCAAGGGAACGGGATACAGGAGAAACTTTTACTTTGGTTTCTCAGTCTGTTTCCTAGTGCCGGTTTGAAGTTCCTGCAGTTTTCATTGTAAAACCGACTTGGAGATAGTACATCCCCATATATATGTATGGTATGGACTTTGCAACTGAAAATAATTTTTGTGTTCCCAACAAGCTAGGTGAAGGACGGCTTTCACACACACAAAACTCTCAGAACTGAGCATGTGGAGAGACGTTCGTTCATCTAGCGCAAAGGGAACGGGTGGCAGGAGAAACTTTTACTCTGGGTTCTAATTCTGTTTCCTAGTGCCTGTTTGAATTTCCTGCAGTTTTCACTGGATACCGAGTTTAAGCTATTACCTCCCCATATATATGTATGGAGTGGAGTTTGAAACTGAAAAGAAACTTTGAGTTTCCAACAAGCTAGGTGAAGTACGGCTTTCACACACATTTATCTCTCAGAACTGAGCATGTGGAGAGACGTTCGTTCATATAGCACAAAGGTAAAGGGTTGCAGGAGAAACTTTTACTCTGGATTCTCAGTCTGTTTCCTAGTGCCTGTTTGATGTTCCTGCAGTTTTCACTGTATAACCGAGTTGGAGCTAGTACCTACCCATATATATGCATGGAGTGAAATTTGCAACTGAAAAGAAACTTTGTGTTCCCAACAAGCTAGGTGAAGGACGGATTCCACACACACTTATCTTTCAGTACTAAGCTTGTGGAGAGACTTTCGTTCATCTAGCAACAATGGAACGGGTTGCAGGAGAAACTATTACTCTGGTTTCTCAGTCTGTTTCCTAGTGCCGGTTTGAAATTCCTGCAGTTTTCCCTGTAAAACCGAGTTGGAGCTACTATCTCCCAATATATATATATGGATTGGAGTTTGCAACTGAAAAGAAACTTTGTGTTCCCAACAAGATAGGTGAAGGACGGCTTTCACACACAATTATCTCTCAGAACTAAGCTTGTGGAGAGACGTTCGTTCATCTAGCACCAAGTAAACGGTTTGCAGGAGGAACTTTTACTCTGGTTTCTCAGTCTGTTTCCTAGTGCCGGTTTAAATTTCCTGCAGTTTTCACTGTAAAACCGAGTTGGAGCTAGTACTTCCCCATATATGTATATGAAGTGGAGTTTGCAACTGGAAAGAAACTTTGTGTTCCCAACAAGCTAGGTGAAGGACGGCTTTCACACACACTTATCTCTCTGAACTGAGCATTTGGAGAGACGTTCGTTCACCTAGCACCAAGGGAACGGGTTGCAGGAAAACTTTTACTTTGGTATCTCAGTCTGTTTCCTAGTGCCGGTTTGAAGTTATTGCAGTTTTCAATGTAAAACCATGTTGAAGATTGTACCTCCCCTTATATATGTATGGAGAGGACTTTACAAGTGAAAATAATCTTTGTGTTCCCAACAAGCTAGGTGAAGTACGGCTTTCACACACACATATGTCTCAGAACTGAGCATGTGGAGAGACGTTCGTTCATCTAGCACAAAGGGAATGGGTTGAAGGAGAAACTATTACTCTGATTTCTCAGTCTGTTTCCTAGAGCCGGTTTGAATTTCCTGCATTTTTCCCAGTAAAAGCGAGTTGGAGCTAGTACATCCCCATATATATATATTGAGTGGAGATTGCAACTCAAAAGAATGTTTGTGTTCCAAAATTCTAGTTGAAGGACGGCTTTCAAACACATTTATCTCTCAGAACTGAGCATGTGAAGAGACGTTCGTTCATCTAGCACCAAGGGAACGGGATACAGGAGAAACTTTTACTTTGGTTTCTCAGTCTGTTTCCTAGTGCCGGTTTGAAGTTCCTGCAGTTTTCATTGTAAAACCGACTTGGAGATAGTACATCCCCATATATATGTATGGTATGGACTTTGCAACTGAAAATAATTTTTGTGTTCCCAACAAGCTAGGTGAAGGACGGCTTTCACACACACAAAACTCTCAGAACTGAGCATGTGGAGAGACGTTCGTTCATCTAGCGCAAAGGGAACGGGTGGCAGGAGAAACTTTTACTCTGTGTTCTAATTCTGTTTCTTAGTGCCTGTTTGAATTTCCTGCAGTTTTCACTGGATACCGAGTTTAAGCTATTACCTCCCCATATATATGTATGGATTGGAGTTTGAAACTGAAAAGAAACTTTGAGTTTCCAACTAGCTAGGTGAAGTACGGCTTTCACACACATTTATCTCTCAGAACTGAGCATGTGGAGAGACGTTCGTTCATATAGCACAAAGGTAAAGGGTTGCAGGAGAAACTTTTACTCTGGATTCTCAGTCTGTTTCCTAGTGCCTGTTTGATGTTCCTGCAGTTTTCACTGTACAACCGAGTTGGAGCTAGTACCTACCCATATATATGTATGGAGTGGAATTTGCAACTGAAAAGAAACTTTGTGTTCCCAACAAGCTAGGTGAAGGACGGATTCCACACACACTTATTTTTCAGTACTAAGCTTGTGGAGAGACTTTCGTTCATCTAGCAACAATGGAACGGGTTGCAGGAGAAACTATTACTCTGGTTTCTCAGTCTGTTTCCTAGTGCCGGTTTGAAATTCCTGCAGTTTTCTCTGTAAAACCGAGTTGGAGCTACTATCTCCCAATATATATATATGGATTGGAGTTTGCAACTGAAAAGAAACTTTGTGTTCCCAACAAGATAGGTGAAGGACGGCTTTCACACACAATTATCTCTCAGAACTAAGCTTGTGGAGAGACGTTCATTCATCTAGCACCAAGGGAACGGGTTGCAGGAGGAACTTTTACTCTGGTTTCTCAGTCTGTTTCCTAGTGCCGGTTTGAATTTCCTGCAGTTTTCACTGTAAAACCGAGTTGGAGCTAGTACCACCCCATATATGTATATGGAGTGGAGTTTGCAACTGGAAAGAAACTTTGTGTTCCCAACAAGCTAGGTGAAGGACGGCTTTCACACACACTTATCTCTCAGAACTAAGCTTGTGGAGAGACGTTCGTTCACCTAGCACCAAGGGAACGGGTTGCAGGAAAACTTTTACTTTTGTATCTCAGTCTGTTTCCTAGTGCCGGTTTGAAGTTATTGCAGTTTTCAATGTAAAACCAAGTTGGAGATTGTACCTCCCCTTATATATGTATGGAGAGGACTTTGCAAGTGAAAATAATCTTTGTGTTCCCAACAAGCTAGGTGAAGTACGGCTTTCACACACACATATGTCTCAGAACTGAGCATGTGGAGAGACGCTCGTTCATCTAGCACCAATGAAATGTGTTGCAGGAGAAACTTTTACTTTGGTATCTCAGTATTTTTCCTAGTGCCGGTTTGAAGTTCCTGCAGTTTTCACTGTAAAAGCGAGTTGGATCTAATACCTCCCCATATATATGTGTGGAGTGAAGTTTGCAAGTGAAAATAAAGATTGTGTTCCCAACAAGCTAGTTGAAGGACGGCTTTCACACACACTAATCTCTCAGAACTGAGCATGTGGAGAGACGTTCGTTCATCTAGCACCAAGGGAACGGGTTGCAGGAGGAACTTTTACTCTGGTTTCTCAGTCTGTTTCCTAGTGCCGGTTTGAATTTCCTGCAGTTTTCACTGTAAAACCGAGTTGGAGCTAGTACCTCCCCATATATGTATATGGAGTGGAGTTTGCAACTGGAAAGAAACTTTGTGTTCCCAACAAGCTAGTTGAAGGACGGCTTTCACACACACTTATCTCTCAGAACTGAGCATTTGGAGAGACGTTCGTTCACCTAGCACCAAGGGAACGGGTTGCAGGAAAACTTTTACTTTGGTATCTCAGTCTGTTTCCTAGTGCCGGTTTGAAGTTATTGCAGTTTTCAATGTAAAACCATGTTGGAGATTGTACCTCCCCTTATATATGTATGGAGAGGACTTTGCAAGTGAAAATAATCTTTGTGTTCCCAACATGCTAGGTGAAGTACGGCTTTCACACACACATATGTCTCAGAACTGAGCATGTGGATAGACGTTCGTTCATCTAGCACAAAGGGAATGGGTTGAAGGAGAAACTATTACTCTGATTTCTCAGTCTGTTTCCTAGAGCCGGTTTGAATTTCCTGCATTTTTCCCAGTAAAAGCGAGTTGGAGCTAGTACATCCCCATATATATATATTGAGTGGAGATTGCAACTCAAAAGAATGTTTGTGTTCCAAAATTCTAGTTGAAGTACGGCTTTCAGACACATTTATCTCTCAGAACTGAGCATGTGAAGAGACGTTCGTTCATCTAGCACCAAGGGAACGGGATACAGGAGAAACTTTTACTTTGGTTTCTCAGTCGGTTTCCTAGTGCCGGTTTGAAGTTCCTGCAGTTTTCATTGTAAAACCGACTTGGAGATAGTACATCCCCATATATATGTATGGTATGGACTTTGCAACTGAAAATAATTTTTGTGTTCCCAACAAGCAAGGTGAAGGACGGCTTTCACACACACAAAACTCTCAAAACTGAGCATGTGGAGAGACGTTCGTTCATCTAGCGCAAAGGGAACGGGTGGCAGGAGAAACTTTTACTCTGGGTTCTAATTCTGTTTCCTAGTGCCTGTTTGAATTTCCTGCAGTTTTCACTGGATACCGAGTTTAAGCTATTACCTCCCCATATATATGTATGGAGTGGAGTTTGAAACTGAAAAGAAACTTTGAGTTTCCAACAAGCTAGGTGAAGTACGGCTTTCACACACATTTATCTCTCAGAACTGAGCATGTGGAGAGACGTTCGTTCATATAGCACAAAGGTAAAGGGTTGCAGGAGAAACTTTTACTCTGGATTCTCAGTCTGTTTCCTAGTGCCTGTTTGATGTTCCTGCAGTTTTCACTGTATAACCGAGTTGGAGCTAGTACCTACCCATATATATGCATGGAGTGAAATTTGCAACTGAAAAGAAACTTTGTGTTCCCAACAAGCTAGGTGAAGGACGGATTCCACACACACTTATCTTTCAGTACTAAGCTTGTGGAGAGACTTTCGTTCATCTAGCAACAATGGAACGGGTTGCAGGAGAAACTATTACTCTGGTTTCTCAGTCTGTTTCCTAGTGCCGGTTTGAAATTCCTGCAGTTTTCTCTGTAAAACCGAGTTGGAGCTACTATCTCCCAATATATATATATGGATTGGAGTTTGCAACTGAAAAGAAACTTTGTGTTCCCAACAAGATAGGTGAAGGACGGCTTTCACACACAATTATCTCTCAGAACTAAGCTTGTGGAGAGACGTTCGTTCATCTAGCACCAAGGGAACGGGTTGCAGGAGGAACTTTTACTCTGGTTTCTCAGTCTGTTTCCTAGTGCCGGTTTGAATTTCCTGCAGTTTTCACTGTAAAACCGAGTTGGAGCTAGTACCTCCCCAAATATGTATATGGAGTGGAGTTTGCAACTGGAAAGAAACTTTGTGTTCCCAACAAGCTAGGTGAAGGACGGCTTTCACACACACTTATCTCTCAGAACTAAGCTTGTGGAGAGACGTTCGTTCACCTAGCACCAAGGGAACGGGTTGCAGGAAAACTTTTACTTTTGTATCTCAGTCTGTTTCCTAGTGCCGGTTTGAAGTTATTGCAGTTTTCAATGTAAAACCAAGTTGGAGATTGTACCTCCCCTTATATATGTATGGAGAGGACTTTGCAAGTGAAAATAATCTTTGTGTTCCCAACAAGCTAGGTGAAGTACGGCTTTCACACACACATATGTCTCAGAACTGAGCATGTGGAGAGACGTTCGTTCATCTAGCACCAATGAAATGTGTTGCAGGAGAAACTTTTACTCTGGTATCTCAGTATTTTTCCTAGTGCCGGTTTGAAGTTCCTGCAGTTTTCACTGTAAAAGCGAGTTGGATCTAGTACCTCCCCATATATATGTGTGGAGTGAAGTTTGCAAGTGAAAATAAAGATTGTGTTCCCAACAAGCTAGTTGAAGGACGGCTTTCACACACACTAATCTCTCAGAACTGAGCATGTGGAGAGACGTTCGTTCATCTAGCACAAAGGGAACGGGTTGAAGGAGAAACTATTTCTCTGATTTCTCAGTCTGTTTCCTAGAGCCGGTTTGAATTTCCTGCATTTTTCCCAGTAAAAGCGAGTTGGAGCTAGTACATCCCCATATATATGTATGGAGTGGAGATTGCAACTGAAAACAATGTTTGTGTTCCAAAATTCTAGTTGAAGGACGGCTTTCAGACACATTTATCTCTCAGAACTGAGCATGTGAAGAGACGTTCGTTCATCTAGCACCAAGGGAACGGGATACAGGAGAAACTTTTACTTTGGTTTCTCAGTCTGTTTCCTAGTGCCCGTTTGAAGTTCCTGCATTTTTCACTGGAAAACCGAGTTTAAGCCACTACTTCCCGTATATATGTATGGAGTGGGGTTTGCCACTGAAAAGAAACTTTGTGTTCCCAACAAGCTAGGTGAAGGACGGCTTTCACACACACTTATCTCTCGGAAATGAGCATGTGGAGAGACATTCATTCATCTAGCACCAAGGGAACGGTTTGCAGGAGAAACTTTTAATCTGGTTTCTCAGTCTGTTTCCTAGTGCCGGTTTGAAGTTCCTGCAGTTTTCATTGTAAAACCGACTTGGAGATAGTACATCCCCATATATATGTATGGTATGGACTTTGCAACTGAAAATAATTTTTGTGTTCCCAACAAGCTAGGTGAAGGACGGCTTTCACACACACAAAACTCTCAGAACTGAGCATGTGGAGAGACGTTCGTTCATCTAGCACAAAGGGAAAGGCTTGTACAAAAAACTTTTACTCTGGTTTCTCAGTCTGTTTCCTATTGCCGTTTAGAAGTTCCTACATTTTTCACTGTAAAACCGATTTGGAGCTAGTACCTCCCCATATTTATGAATGGAGTGGAGTTTTCAACTGAAAAGAAACTTTGTGTTCCCAACAATCTAGGTGAAGGTGGCTTTCACACACACTTAACTCTCAGAACTGAGCATGTGAAGAGACGTTCGTTCACCTAGCACCAAGTGAACGGGTTGCAGGAGAAATTTTTACGCAGGGTTCTCAGTCTGTTCCCTAGTGCCGGTTTAAAGTTCCTGCAGTTTTCACTGGAAAACCGTGTTTAAGCTACGACCTCCCCATATATATATATGGAGTGGAATTTGCAACTGAAAAGAAAATTTGTGTTCCCAACAAGATAGTTGAAGGACGGCTTTCACACACACTTATATCTCAGAACTGAGCATCTGAAGAGACGTTCGTTCATCTAGCGCAAAGGGAACGGGTGGCAGGAGAAATTTTTACTCTGGGTTCTAATTCTGTTTCCTAGTGCCGGTTTGAATTTCCTGCAGTTTTCACTGGATACCGAGTTTAAGCTATAACCTCCCCATATATATGTATGGAGTGGAGTTTGAAACTGAAAAGAAACTTTGAGTTGCCATCTAGCTAGGTGAAGTACGTCTTTCACACACATTTATCTCTCAGAACTGAGCATGTGGAGAGACGTTCGTTCATCTAGCACAAAAGGAACTGTTTGCAGGGGTAACTTTTACTCTGGTTTCTCAGTCTGTTTCCTAGTGCCAGTTTGAAATTCCTGCAGTTTTCATTGTAAAACCGACTTGGAGATAGTACATCCCCATATATATGTATGGTATGGACTTTGCAACTGAAAATAATTTTTGTGTTCCCAACAAGCTAAGTGAAGGACGGGTTTCACACACACATAACTCTCAGAACTGAGCATGTGGAGAGACGTTCGTTCATCTAGCACAAAGGGAACGGCTTGTAGAAGAAACTTTTACTCTGGTTTCTCAGTCTGTTTCCAATTGCCGGTTTGACGTTCCTAAATTTTTCACTGTAATACCGAGTTGGAGCTAGTACCTCCCCATATATATATATGGAGTGGATTTTGCTACTGAAAAGAAACTTTGTGTTCCCAACATTCTAGGTGAAGGCGGCTTTCACACACACTTATCTCTCAGAACTGAGCATGTGAAGAGACATTCGTTCACCTAGCACCAAGGGAACGGGTTGCAGGAGAAATTTTTACTCTGGGTTCTCAGTCTGTTTCCTAGTGCCGGTTTGAAGTTCCTGCAGTTTTCACTGGAAAACTGTGTTTAAGCTACGACCTCCCCATATATATATATGGAGTGGAGTTGGCAACTGAAAAGAAAATTTGTTTTCCCAACAAGCTAGTTGAAGGACAGCTTTCACACACATTTATATCTCAGAACTGAGCATGTGGAGAGACGTTCGTTCATCTAGCACCAAGGGAACGGTTGGCAGGAGAAAGTTTTACTCTGGTTTCTCTGTCTGTTTCCTAGTGCCGGTTAGATATTCCTGCAGTTTTCACTGTAAAATCGATTTGGAGCTAGTACCTCCCCATATATATGTATGGAGTGGAGATTGCAACTGTAAAGAAACTTTGTGTTCCCAACAAGCTAGTTGAAGGATGGCTTTCACACACATTTATCTCTCAGAACTGAGCATGTGGAGAGACGTTCGTTCATCTAACACAAAGGGAACGGGTTGCAGGGGAAACTTTTACTCTGGGTTCTCAGTCTGTTTCCTAGTGCCGGTTTGAATTTCCTGCAGTTTTCACTGGAAAACCGAGTTTAAGCTACGACCTTCCTATATATATGTATGGAGTGGGGTTTGCAACTGAAAAGAATCTTTGTGTTCCCAACAAGCTAGGTGAAGGACGGCTTTCACACACACATATCCCTCAGAACTGAGCATGTGGAGAGACGTTCGTTCACCTAGCACCAAGGGAACGGGTTGCAGGAAAACTTTTACTCTGGTATCTCAGTCTGTTTCCTAGTGCCGGTTTGAAATTATTGCAGTTTTCAATGTAAAACCGAGTTGGAGATAGTACCTCCCTTTATATATGTATGAAGAGGACTTTGCAACTGAAAATAATCTTGGTGTTCCCAACAAGCTAGGTGAAGGACGGCTTTCAAACACACATATGTCTAAGAACTGAGCATGTGGAGAGACGTTCGTTCATCTAGCACCAATGGAATGGGTTGCAGGAGAAACTTTTACTCTGGTTTCTCAGTCTGTTTCCTAGTGCTGGTTTGAAGTTCCTGCAGTTTTCATTGTAAAACCGACTTGGAGATTGTACATCCCCATATATATGTATGGTATGGACTTTGCAACTGAAAATAATTTTTGTGTTCCCAACAAGCTAGGTGAAGGACGGCTTTCACACACACAAAACTCTCAGAACTGAGCATGTGGAGAGACGTTCGTTCATCTAGCACAAATGGAACGGCTTGTAGAAGAAACTTTTACTCTGGTTTCTCAGTCTGTTTCCTATTGCCGGATTGAAGTTCCTACATTTTTCACTGTAAAACCGAGTTGGAGCTAGTACCTCCCCATATTTATGTATGGAGTGGAGTTTTCAACTGAAAAGAAACTTTGTGTTCTCAACATTCTAGGTGAAGGCGGCTTTCACACACACTTAACTGTCAGAACTGAGCATGTGAAGAGACGTTCGTTCACCTAGCACCAAGGGAACGGGTTGCAGGAGAAATTTTTACTCTGGGTTCTCAGTCTGTTTCCTAGTGCCGGGTTAAAGTTCCTGCAGTTTTCACTGGAAAACCGTGTTTAAGCTATGACTTCCCCATGTATATATATGGAGTGTAATTTGCAACTGAAAAGAAAATTTGTGTTCATAACAAGCTAGTTGAAGGACGGCTTTCACACACACTTATCTCTCAGAACTGAGCATGTGGAGAGACGTTCGTTCATATAGCACAATGTTAAACGGTTGCAGGAGAAAGTTTTACTCTGGTTTCTCAGTCTGTTTCCTAGTGCCTGTTTGATGTTCCTGCAGTTTTCACTGTATAACCGAGTTGGGGCAAGTACCTACCCATATATATGTATGGAGTGGAATTTGCAACTGAAAAGAAACTTTGTGTTCCCAACAAGCTAGGTGAAGGACGGATTCCACACACACTTATCTCTCAGTACTAAGCTTGTGGAGAGACTTTCGTTCATCTAGCACCAATGGAAAGGGTTGCAGGAGAAACTATTACTCTGGTTTCTCAGTCTGTTTCCTAGTGCCGGTTTGAAATTCCTGCAGTTTTCTCTGTAAAACCGAGTTGGAGCTACTATCTCCCAATATATATATATGCAGTGGAGTTTGCAACTGAAAAGAAACTTTGTGTTCCCAACAAGATAGGTGAAGTACGGCTTTCACACACAATTATCTCTCAGAACTAAGCTTGTGGAGAGACGTTCGTTCATCTAGCACCAAGGGAACGGGTTGCAGGGGGAACTTTTACTCTGGTTTCTCAGTCTGTTTCCTAGTGCCGGTTTGAAGTTCCTGCAGTTTTCACTGTAAAACAGAGTTGTAGCTAGTACCTCCCCATATATGTATATGGAGTGGAGTTTGCAACTGAAAAGAAACTTTGTGTTCCCAACAAGATAGGTGAAGGACGGCTTTCACACACACTTATCTCTCAGAACTGAGCATGTGGAGAGACGTTCGTTCACCTAGCACCAAGGGAACGGGTTGCAGGAGAAACTATTACTCTGATTTCTCAGTCTGTTTCCTAGAGCCGGTTTGAATTTCCTGCATTTTTCCCAGTAAAAGCGAGTTGGAGCTAGTACATCCCCATATATATGTATGGAGTGGAGATTGCAACTGAAAAGAATGTTTGTGTTCCAAAATTCTAGTTGAAGGACGTCTTTCAGACACATTTATCTCTCAGAACTGAGCATGTGAAGAGACGTTCGTTCATCTAGCACCAAGGGAACGGGTTGCAGGAGAAATTTTTACTCTGGGTTCTCAGTCTGTTTCCTAGTGCCGGTTTGAAGTTCCTGCAGTTTTCACTGGAAAACTGTGTTTAAGCTACGACCTCCCCATATATATATATGGAGTGGAGTTGGCAACTGAAAAGAAAATTTGTTTTCCCAACAAGCTAGTTGAAGGACAGCTTTCACACACATTTATATCTCAGAACTGAGCATGTGGAGAGACGTTCGTTCATCTAGCACCAAGGGAACGGTTGGCAGGAGAAAGTTTTACTCTGGTTTCTCTGTCTGTTTCCTAGTGCCGGTTAGATATTCCTGCAGTTTTCACTGTAAAATCGATTTGGAGCTAGTACCTCCCCATATATATGTATGGAGTGGAGATTGCAACTGTAAAGAAACTTTGTGTTCCCAACAAGCTAGTTGAAGGATGGCTTTCACACACATTTATCTCTCAGAACTGAGCATGTGGAGAGACGTTCGTTCATCTAACACAAAGGGAACGGGTTGCAGGGGAAACTTTTACTCTGGGTTCTCAGTCTGTTTCCTAGTGCCGGTTTGAATTTCCTGCAGTTTTCACTGGAAAACCGAGTTTAAGCTACGACCTTCCTATATATATGTATGGAGTGGGGTTTGCAACTGAAAAGAATCTTTGTGTTCCCAACAAGCTAGGTGAAGGACGGCTTTCACACACACATATCCCTCAGAACTGAGCATGTGGAGAGACGTTCGTTCACCTAGCACCAAGGGAACGGGTTGCAGGAAAACTTTTACTCTGGTATCTCAGTCTGTTTCCTAGTGCCGGTTTGAAATTATTGCAGTTTTCAATGTAAAACCGAGTTGGAGATAGTACCTCCCTTTATATATGTATGAAGAGGACTTTGCAACTGAAAATAATCTTGGTGTTCCCAACAAGCTAGGTGAAGGACGGCTTTCAAACACACATATGTCTAAGAACTGAGCATGTGGAGAGACGTTCGTTCATCTAGCACCAATGGAATGGGTTGCAGGAGAAACTTTTACTCTGGTTTCTCAGTCTGTTTCCTAGTGCTGGTTTGAAGTTCCTGCAGTTTTCATTGTAAAACCGACTTGGAGATTGTACATCCCCATATATATGTATGGTATGGACTTTGCAACTGAAAATAATTTTTGTGTTCCCAACAAGCTAGGTGAAGGACGGCTTTCACACACACAAAACTCTCAGAACTGAGCATGTGGAGAGACGTTCGTTCATCTAGCACAAATGGAACGGCTTGTAGAAGAAACTTTTACTCTGGTTTCTCAGTCTGTTTCCTATTGCCGGATTGAAGTTCCTACATTTTTCACTGTAAAACCGAGTTGGAGCTAGTACCTCCCCATATTTATGTATGGAGTGGAGTTTTCAACTGAAAAGAAACTTTGTGTTCTCAACATTCTAGGTGAAGGCGGCTTTCACACACACTTAACTGTCAGAACTGAGCATGTGAAGAGACGTTCGTTCACCTAGCACCAAGGGAACGGGTTGCAGGAGAAATTTTTACTCTGGGTTCTCAGTCTGTTTCCTAGTGCCGGGTTAAAGTTCCTGCAGTTTTCACTGGAAAACCGTGTTTAAGCTATGACTTCCCCATGTATATATATGGAGTGTAATTTGCAACTGAAAAGAAAATTTGTGTTCATAACAAGCTAGTTGAAGGACGGCTTTCACACACACTTATCTCTCAGAACTGAGCATGTGGAGAGACGTTCGTTCATATAGCACAATGTTAAACGGTTGCAGGAGAAAGTTTTACTCTGGTTTCTCAGTCTGTTTCCTAGTGCCTGTTTGATGTTCCTGCAGTTTTCACTGTATAACCGAGTTGGGGCAAGTACCTACCCATATATATGTATGGAGTGGAATTTGCAACTGAAAAGAAACTTTGTGTTCCCAACAAGCTAGGTGAAGGACGGATTCCACACACACTTATCTCTCAGTACTAAGCTTGTGGAGAGACTTTCGTTCATCTAGCACCAATGGAAAGGGTTGCAGGAGAAACTATTACTCTGGTTTCTCAGTCTGTTTCCTAGTGCCGGTTTGAAATTCCTGCAGTTTTCTCTGTAAAACCGAGTTGGAGCTACTATCTCCCAATATATATATATGCAGTGGAGTTTGCAACTGAAAAGAAACTTTGTGTTCCCAACAAGATAGGTGAAGTACGGCTTTCACACACAATTATCTCTCAGAACTAAGCTTGTGGAGAGACGTTCGTTCATCTAGCACCAAGGGAACGGGTTGCAGGGGGAACTTTTACTCTGGTTTCTCAGTCTGTTTCCTAGTGCCGGTTTGAAGTTCCTGCAGTTTTCACTGTAAAACAGAGTTGTAGCTAGTACCTCCCCATATATGTATATGGAGTGGAGTTTGCAACTGAAAAGAAACTTTGTGTTCCCAACAAGATAGGTGAAGGACGGCTTTCACACACACTTATCTCTCAGAACTGAGCATGTGGAGAGACGTTCGTTCACCTAGCACCAAGGGAACGGGTTGCAGGAGAAACTATTACTCTGATTTCTCAGTCTGTTTCCTAGAGCCGGTTTGAATTTCCTGCATTTTTCCCAGTAAAAGCGAGTTGGAGCTAGTACATCCCCATATATATGTATGGAGTGGAGATTGCAACTGAAAAGAATGTTTGTGTTCCAAAATTCTAGTTGAAGGACGTCTTTCAGACACATTTATCTCTCAGAACTGAGCATGTGAAGAGACGTTCGTTCATCTAGCACCAAGGGAACGGGTTGCAGGAGAAATTTTTACTCTGGGTTCTCAGTCTGTTTCCTAGTGCCGGTTTGAAGTTCCTGCAGTTTTCACTGGAAAACTGTGTTTAAGCTACGACCTCCCCATATATATATATGGAGTGGAGTTGGCAACTGAAAAGAAAATTTGTTTTCCCAACAAGCTAGTTGAAGGACAGCTTTCACACACATTTATATCTCAGAACTGAGCATGTGGAGAGACGTTCGTTCATCTAGCACCAAGGGAACGGTTGGCAGGAGAAAGTTTTACTCTGGTTTCTCTGTCTGTTTCCTAGTGCCGGTTAGATATTCCTGCAGTTTTCACTGTAAAATCGATTTGGAGCTAGTACCTCCCCATATATATGTATGGAGTGGAGATTGCAACTGTAAAGAAACTTTGTGTTCCCAACAAGCTAGTTGAAGGATGGCTTTCACACACATTTATCTCTCAGAACTGAGCATGTGGAGAGACGTTCGTTCATCTAACACAAAGGGAACGGGTTGCAGGGGAAACTTTTACTCTGGGTTCTCAGTCTGTTTCCTAGTGCCGGTTTGAATTTCCTGCAGTTTTCACTGGAAAACCGAGTTTAAGCTACGACCTTCCTATATATATGTATGGAGTGGGGTTTGCAACTGAAAAGAATCTTTGTGTTCCCAACAAGCTAGGTGAAGGACGGCTTTCACACACACATATCCCTCAGAACTGAGCATGTGGAGAGACGTTCGTTCACCTAGCACCAAGGGAACGGGTTGCAGGAAAACTTTTACTCTGGTATCTCAGTCTGTTTCCTAGTGCCGGTTTGAAATTATTGCAGTTTTCAATGTAAAACCGAGTTGGAGATAGTACCTCCCTTTATATATGTATGAAGAGGACTTTGCAACTGAAAATAATCTTGGTGTTCCCAACAAGCTAGGTGAAGGACGGCTTTCAAACACACATATGTCTAAGAACTGAGCATGTGGAGAGACGTTCGTTCATCTAGCACCAATGGAATGGGTTGCAGGAGAAACTTTTACTCTGGTTTCTCAGTCTGTTTCCTAGTGCTGGTTTGAAGTTCCTGCAGTTTTCATTGTAAAACCGACTTGGAGATTGTACATCCCCATATATATGTATGGTATGGACTTTGCAACTGAAAATAATTTTTGTGTTCCCAACAAGCTAGGTGAAGGACGGCTTTCACACACACAAAACTCTCAGAACTGAGCATGTGGAGAGACGTTCGTTCATCTAGCACAAATGGAACGGCTTGTAGAAGAAACTTTTACTCTGGTTTCTCAGTCTGTTTCCTATTGCCGGATTGAAGTTCCTACATTTTTCACTGTAAAACCGAGTTGGAGCTAGTACCTCCCCATATTTATGTATGGAGTGGAGTTTTCAACTGAAAAGAAACTTTGTGTTCTCAACATTCTAGGTGAAGGCGGCTTTCACACACACTTAACTGTCAGAACTGAGCATGTGAAGAGACGTTCGTTCACCTAGCACCAAGGGAACGGGTTGCAGGAGAAATTTTTACTCTGGGTTCTCAGTCTGTTTCCTAGTGCCGGGTTAAAGTTCCTGCAGTTTTCACTGGAAAACCGTGTTTAAGCTATGACTTCCCCATGTATATATATGGAGTGTAATTTGCAACTGAAAAGAAAATTTGTGTTCATAACAAGCTAGTTGAAGGACGGCTTTCACACACACTTATCTCTCAGAACTGAGCATGTGGAGAGACGTTCGTTCATATAGCACAATGTTAAACGGTTGCAGGAGAAAGTTTTACTCTGGTTTCTCAGTCTGTTTCCTAGTGCCTGTTTGATGTTCCTGCAGTTTTCACTGTATAACCGAGTTGGGGCAAGTACCTACCCATATATATGTATGGAGTGGAATTTGCAACTGAAAAGAAACTTTGTGTTCCCAACAAGCTAGGTGAAGGACGGATTCCACACACACTTATCTCTCAGTACTAAGCTTGTGGAGAGACTTTCGTTCATCTAGCACCAATGGAAAGGGTTGCAGGAGAAACTATTACTCTGGTTTCTCAGTCTGTTTCCTAGTGCCGGTTTGAAATTCCTGCAGTTTTCTCTGTAAAACCGAGTTGGAGCTACTATCTCCCAATATATATATATGCAGTGGAGTTTGCAACTGAAAAGAAACTTTGTGTTCCCAACAAGATAGGTGAAGTACGGCTTTCACACACAATTATCTCTCAGAACTAAGCTTGTGGAGAGACGTTCGTTCATCTAGCACCAAGGGAACGGGTTGCAGGGGGAACTTTTACTCTGGTTTCTCAGTCTGTTTCCTAGTGCCGGTTTGAAGTTCCTGCAGTTTTCACTGTAAAACAGAGTTGTAGCTAGTACCTCCCCATATATGTATATGGAGTGGAGTTTGCAACTGAAAAGAAACTTTGTGTTCCCAACAAGATAGGTGAAGGACGGCTTTCACACACACTTATCTCTCAGAACTGAGCATGTGGAGAGACGTTCGTTCACCTAGCACCAAGGGAACGGGTTGCAGGAGAAACTATTACTCTGATTTCTCAGTCTGTTTCCTAGAGCCGGTTTGAATTTCCTGCATTTTTCCCAGTAAAAGCGAGTTGGAGCTAGTACATCCCCATATATATGTATGGAGTGGAGATTGCAACTGAAAAGAATGTTTGTGTTCCAAAATTCTAGTTGAAGGACGTCTTTCAGACACATTTATCTCTCAGAACTGAGCATGTGAAGAGACGTTCGTTCATCTAGCACCAAGGGAACGGGATACAGGAGAAACTTTTACTTTGGTTTCTCAGTCTGTTTCCTAGTGCCCGTTTGAAGTTCCTGCATTTTTCACTGGAAAACCGAGTTTAAGCCACTACTTCCCGTATATATGTATGGAGTGGAGTTTGCCACTGAAAAGAAAGTTTGTGTTCCCAACAAGCTAGGTGAAAGACGGCTTTCACACACACTTATCTCTTGGAAATGAGCATGTGGAGAGACATTCGTTCATCTAGCACCAAGGGAACGGTTTGCAGGAGAAACTTTTACTCTGGTTTCTCAGTCTGTTTCCTCGTGCCGGTTTGAAGTTCCTGCAGTTTTCATTGTAAAACCGACTTGGAGATAGTACCTCCCCATATATATGTATGGAGTGGACTTTGCAACTGAAAGTAATTTTTCTGTTCCCAACAAGCTAGGTGAAGGACGGCTTTCACACACTCAAAACTCTCAGAACTGAGCATGTGGAGAGACGTTCGTTCATCTAGCACAAAGGGAATGGGTTGTAGGAGAAACTTTTACTCTGGTCTCTCAGTCTGTTTCCTATTTCCGGTATGAAGTTCCTACATTTTTCACTGAAAAACCGAGTTGGAGCTAGTACCAACCCATATATATGTATGGAGTGGAGTTTGCAACTGAAAAGAAATTTTGTGTTCCCAACATATAGGTGAAGAACGGCTTTCACACACAATTATCTCTCAGAACTGAGCATGTGGAGAGACGTTCGTTCATCTAGCACCATTTGAACGGGTTGCAGTAGAAACTTTTACTCTGGGTTGTCAGTCTTTTTCCTAGTGCCTGTTTGAAGTTCCTGCAGTTTTCACTGGAAAACAGAGTTGGAGCTACTACCTCCCCAAATATATATATAGAGTGGAGTTTACAACTGAAAAGAAATTTTGTGTGCACAACAAGCTAGGTGAAGAACGGCTTTCACACACAATTATCTCTCACAACTGAGCATTTGGGGAGACGTTCGTTCACCTAGTACAAAGGGAACGGGATGCAGGAGAAATTATTACTCTGGTTTCTCAGTCTGTTTCCTAGTGCCGGTTTGAAATTCCTGCAGTTTTCTCTGTAAAACCGAGTTGGAGCTACTACCTCCCAATATATATATATGGATTGGAGTTGGCAACTGAAAAGAAACTTTGTGTTCCCAAAAAGCTAGGTGAAGGACGGCTTTCACACACACTTATCTCTCAGAACTAAGCTTGTGGAGAGACTTTCGTTCATCTAGCACCAAGGGAACGGGATGCAGCAGAAACTTTTACTCTGGTTTCTCAGTCTGTTTCCTAGTGCAGGTTTGATGTTCCTGCAAGTTTCACTGTAAAACCGAGTTGAAGCTACTACCTCCCCATAGATATGTATGGAGTGAAGTTTGCAACTTAAAAGAAACATTGTGTTCCAAAAAGCTAGGTGAAGGACGGTTTTAACACACACTTATTTCTCAGAACTGAGCATGTGGAGAGACTTTCGTTCATCTAGCACCAAGGTAACGGGTTGCAGGAGAAACTTTTACTCTGGTCTCTATGTCTGTTTCCTAGTACTGCTTTGAACTTCCTGCAGATATCACTGTAAAACCGAGTTAGATCTAGTACCTCCCCCTATATATGCATGGAGTGGAGTTAGCAACTGAAAATAAGCATTGTGTTCCCAACAAGCTATGTAAAGTACGGCTTTCACACACACATATCTCTCAGAATTGAGCTTGTGGTGAGACGTTCGTTCACATAGCACAAAGGGAATGGTTTGCAGAAGAAACTATTACTCTGGTTTCTAAGTATGTTTCCTAGTGCCGGTATGATGTTCCCGCAATTTTCACCGTAAAACCGAGTTGGAGCTAGTACCTCCCCATATATATGTATGGAGTTGACTTTGCAACTAAAAAGAAACTTTGTGTTGCCAACAAGCTAGTTGAAGGACGCCTTTCACACACACATATCTCTCAGAACTAAGCTTGTGGAGAGACATTCGTTCATCTAGCACCAATGGTTCGGGTTGCTGGAGAAACTTTTACTCTGGTTTCTCAGTCTGTTTCCTAGTGCCGGTTTGAAGTTCCTGCAGTTTTCATTGTAAAACCGACTTGGAGATAGTACCACCCCATATAAATGTATGGAGTGGACTTTGCAACTGAAAATAATTTTTTTGTTCCCAACAAGATAGGTGAAGGACGGCTTTCACACACACTTACCTCTCAGAACTGACCATGTTGAGAGACGTTCGTTCACCTAGCACCAAGGGAACGGGTTGCAGGAGGAAATTTTACTCTGGTTTCTCAGCCTGTTTCCTGGTGCCGGTTTGAATTTCCTGAAGTTTTCACTGTAAAACAGAGTTTGATCTCTTACCTCCCCCTATATATGCATGGAGAGGAGTTGGCAACTGAAAATAAGCATTGTGTTCACAACAAGCTAGGTGATGGACGGCTTTTACACACACTTTTCTCTCAGAACTGAGCATGTGGAGAGACGTTCGTTCACTTAGCACCAAGGGAACGGGTTGCTGGAGAAACTTTTACTCTGGTTTCTCGGTCTGTTTCCTAGTGCCGGTTTGAATTTCTTGCATTTTTCACTGTAAATCAGATTTGCAGCTAGTACCTCTCCCTATATATGTATGGAGAGGAGTTTGCAACTGAAAATAAACATTGTGTTCCCAACAAGCTAGGTGAAGGACGGCTTTCACACACACTTATCTCTCCGAACTCTGCATGTGGAGAGACTTTCGTTCACCTTGCACAAAGGTAACTGGTTGCAGGAGAAACTTTTACTCTGGTTTCTCAGTCTGTTTCCTTGTACCAGTTTGATGTTCCTGCACTATACACTGTAAAACTGAGTTGAAGCTACTACCTCCCCATATATATGTATGGAGTGGAGTTTGCAAATGAAAAGAAAATTTGTGTTCCAAACAAGCTAGTTGAAGGACGGCTTTCACACACACTTATATCTCAGAACTGAGCATCTGGAGAGACGTTCGTTCAACTAGCGCAAAGGGAACGGGTGGCAGGAGAAACTTTTACTCTGGGTTCTAATTCTGTTTCCTAGTGCCGGTATGAATTTCCTGCAGTTTTCACTGGATACCGAGTTTAAGCTATTACCTCCCCATATATATGTATGGAGTGGAGTTTGAACCTGAAAAGAAACTTTGAGTTTCCAACAAGCTAGGTGAAGTACAGCTTTCACACACATTTATATCTCAGAACTGAGCATGTGGAGAGACGTTCGTTCATCTAGCACCAAGGGAACGTTTGGCAGGAGAAAGTTTTACTCTGGTTTCTCTGTCTGTTTCCTAGTGCCGGTTAGATGTTCCTGCAGTTTTCACTGTAAAATCGAGTTGGAGCTAGTACCTCCCCATATATATGTATGGAGTGGAGATTGCAACTGAAAAGAAACTTTATGTTCCCAACAAGCTAGTTGAAGGATGGCTTTCACACACATTTATCTCTCAGAACTGAACATGTGGAGAGACGTTCGTTCATCTAACACAAAAGGAACGGGTTTCAGGGGAAACTTTTACTCTGGGTTCTCAGTCTGTTTCCTAGTGCCGGTTTGAATTTCCTGCAGTTTTCACTGGAAAACCGAGTTTAAGCTACGAACTTCCTATATATATGTATGGAGTGGGGTTTGAAACTGAAAAGAATCTTTGTGTTCCCAACAAGCTAGATGAAGTACGGCTTTCACACACACATTTCCCTCAGAACTGAGCATGTGGAGAGACGTTCGTTCATCTAGCACAAAGGAATCGGTTTGCAGGAAAAATTTTACTCTGGTTTCTCTGTCTGTTTTCTAGTACCGGTTTGATGTTCCTGCAGTTTTCACTGTAAAACCGAGTTGGAGCTACATCCTCCCCATATATATGTGTGGAGTGGAGTTTGCAACTGGAAATAAACATTGTGTTCCCAACAAGCTAGTTGAAGAACGGCTTTCACACACACTAGTCTCTCAGAACTGAGCATGTGGAGAGATGTTCGTTCATCTAGCAAAAAGGGAACGGGTTGCAGGTGAAACTTTTACTCTGGTATCTCAGTCTGTTTCCTAGTGCCGGTTTGAAGTTCCTGCAGTTTTCATTGTAAAACCGGCTTGGAGATAGTACCTCCCCATATAAATGTATGGAGTGGACTTTGCAACTGAAAGTAATTTTTCTGTTCCCAACAAGCTAGGTGAAGGACGGCTTTCACACACACAAACTCTCAGAACTGAGCATGTGGAGAGACGTTCGTTCATCTAGCACAAAGGGAACGGGTTGTAGGAGAAACTTTTACTCTGGTCTCTCAGTCTGTTTCCTATTTCCGGTATGAAGTTCCTACATTTTTCACTGAAAAACGATTTGGAGCTAGTACCAACCCATATATATGTATGGAGTGGAGTTTGCAACTGAAAAGAAACTTTGTGTTCCCAACATATAGGTGAAGAACGGCTTTCACACACAATTATCTCTCAGAACTGAGCATGTGGAAAGACGTTCGTTCATCTAGCACCATTTGA
Organism: Camelus bactrianus; assembly: GCF_048773025.1. NCBI lineage: Eukaryota > Metazoa > Chordata > Mammalia > Artiodactyla > Camelidae > Camelus > Camelus bactrianus. The sequence goes on from NW_027413960.1 coordinate 5,172,268, forward strand.
ACGGGTTGCAGTAGAAACTTTTACTCTGGGTTGTCAGTCTTTTTCCTAGTGCCTGTTTGAATTTCCTGCAGTTTTCACTTGAAAACCGAGTTGGAGCTACTACCTCCCCAAATATATATATAGAGTGGAGTTTACAACTGAAAAGAAATTTTGTGTGCGCAACAAGCTAGGTGAAGAACGGCTTTCACACACAATTATCTCTCACAACTGAGCATTTGGGGAGACGTTCGTTCACCTAGTACAAAGGGAACGGGATGCAGGAGAAACTATTACTCTGGTTTCTCAGTCTGTTTCCTAGTGCCGGTTTGAAATTCCTGCAGTTTTCTCTGTAAAACCGAGTTGGAGCTACTACCTCCCAATATATATATATGGATTGGAGTTTGCAATTGAAAAGAATCTTTGTGTTCCCAAAAAGCTAGGTGAAGTACGGCTTTCACACACACTTATCTCTCAGAACTAAGCTTGTGGAGAGACTTTCGTTCATCTAGCACCAATGGAACGGGTTGCAGGAGGAACTTTTACTCTGGTTTCTCAGTCTGTTTCCTAGTGCCGGTTTGAAGTTCCTGCAGTTTTCACTGTAAAACCGAGTTGGAGCTAGTACCTCCCCATATATATTTATGGAGTGGAGTTTGCAACTGAAATGAAACTTTGTGTTCCCAACAAGCTAGGTGAAGGACGGCTTTCACACACACTTTTCTCTCAGAACTGAGCATGTGGAGAGACGTTCGTTCACCTAGCACCAAGGAAAGGGTTGCAGGAGAAATTTTTACTCTGGTTTCTCGGTCTGTTTCCAAGTGTCGGTTTGAATTTCTTGCATTTTTCACTGTAAATCAGATTTGGAGCTTGTACCTCTCCCTATATACTTATGGAGTGGAGTTTGCAACTGAAAAAAAACATTGTGTTCCCAGCAAGCTATGTGAAGGACGGCTTTCACACACACTTCTCTCTCAGAACTTAGAATGTGGAGAGACGTTCGTTCATCTAGCACCAAGGGAACGGGTTGGAGGAGAATCTTTTACTCTGGTTTCCCAGTCTGTTTCCTAGTGCCCGTTTGAAATTCCTGCAGTTTTCACTGTAAAATGGAGTTGGAGCTAGTACCTCCCCATATATATGTATGAATTGGAGTTGGCAACTGAAAAGAAACTTTGTGTTCCCAACAAGGTAGGTGAAGGACGGCATTCACACACACTTATCTCTCAGAACTGAGCATTTGGAGAGATATTCGTTCACCTAGCACCAAGGGAACGAGTTGCAGGAGAAACTTTTACTCTGGTTTCTCGGTCTGTTTCCAAGTGCCGGTTTGAATTTCTTGCGTTTTTCACTGTAAATCAGATTTGGAGCTAGTACCTCTCCCTATATATGTATGGAGTGGAATTTGCAACTGAAAATAAACATTGTGTTCCCAACAAGCTATGTGAAGGACGCCTTTCACACACACTTATCTCTCAGAACTATGCATGTGGAGAGACGTTCGTTCATCTATCTCCAATGGAACGGGTTGCAGGAGAAACTTTTACTCTGGTTTCTCAGTCTGTTTCCTAGTGCCGGTTTGATGTTCCTGCATTTTTCACTGTAAAACCGAGTTGAAGCTACTACCTCCCCATAGATATGTATGGAGTGGAGTTTGCAACTGAAAAGAAACATTGTGTTCCCAAAAGCTAGGTGAAGGACGGTTTTAACACACACTTATTTCTCAGAACTGAGCATGTGGAGAGACTTTCTTTCATCTAGCACCAAGGTAACGGGTTGCAGGAGAAACTTTTACTCTGGTTTCTATGTCTGTTTCCTAGTACCGGTTTGAACTTCCTGCAGATATCACTGTAAAACCAAGTTGGATCTAGTACCTCCCCCTATATATGCATGGAGTGGAGTTAGCAACTGAAAATAAGCATTGTGTTCCCAACAAGCTATGTAAAGTACGGCTTTCACACACACTTATCTCTCAGAATTGAGCTTGTGGTGAGACGTTCGTTCACATAGCACAAAGGGAATGGTTTGCAGAAGAAACTATTACTCTGGTTTCTAAGTCTGTTTCCTAGTGCCGGTTTGATGTTCCTGCAGTTTTCACCGTAAAACCGAGTTGGAGCTAGTACCTCCCCATATATATGTATGGAGTTGACTTTGCAACTAAAAAGAAACTTTGTGTTGCCAACAAGCTAGTTGAAGGACGCCTTTCACACACACATATCTCTCAGAACTAAGCTTGTGGAAAGACATTCGTTCATCTAGCACCAAGGGTTCGGGTTGTTGGAGAAACTTTTACTCTGGTTTCTCAGTCTGTTTCCTAGTGCCGGTTTGAAGTTCCTGCAGTTTTCATTGTAAAACCGACTTGGAGATAATACCACCCCATATAAATGTATGGAGTGGACTTTGCAACTGAAAATAATTTTTCTGTTCCCAACAAGCTAGGTGAAGGACGGCTTTCACACACACTTACCTCTCAGAACTGACCATGTTGAGAGACGTTCGTTCACCTAGCACCAAGGGAACGGGTTGCAGGAGGAAATTTTACTCTGGTTTCTCAGCCTGTTTCCTGGTGCCGGTTTGAATTTCCTGAAGTTTTCACTGTAAAACAGAGTTTGATCTCTTACCTCCCCCTATATATGCATGGAGAGTAGTTTGCAACTGAAAATAAGCATTGTGTTCACAACAAGCTAGGTGATGGACGGCTTTAACACACACTTTTCTCTCAGAACTGAGCATGTGGAGAGACGTTCGTTCACTTAGCACCAAGGGAACGGGTTGCTGGAGAAACTTTTACTCTGGTTTCTCGGTCTGTTTCCTAGTGCCGGTTTGAATTTCTTGCATTTTTCACTGTAAATCAGATTTGCAGCTAGTACCTCTCCCTATATATGTATGGAGAGGAGTTGGCAACTGAAAATAAACATTGTGTTCCCAACGAGCTAGGTGAAGGGCGGCTTTCACACACACTTATCTCTCAGAACTCTGCATGTGGAGAGACTTTCGTTCACCTTGCACAAAGGTAACTGGTTGCAGGAGAAACTTTTACTCTGGTTTCTCAGTCTGTTTCCTTGTACCGGTTTGATGTTCCTGCACTATACACTGTAATACTGAGTTGAAGCTACTACCTCCCCATATATATGTATGGAGTGGAGTTTGCAAATGAAAAGAAAATTTGTGTTCCCAACAAGCTAGGTGAAGGACGGCTTTCACACACACTTATCTCTCAGAACTAAGCATGTGGAGACGTTCGTTCATCTAGCACCAAGGGAACGGTTTGCAGGAGAAACATTTACTGTGGGTTCTCAGTCTGTTTCCTAGTGCCGGTTTGAAGTTCCTGCAGTTTTCCCTGTAAAACCGAGTTGGAGCCAGTACTTCACCATATATATGTATGGAGTGGAGTTTGCAACTGAAAAGAAACTTTGTGTTCCCAACAAACTAGTTGAAGGACGGCTTTCACACACACATATGCCTCAGAACTTAGCATGTGGAGAGACGTTCGTTCACCTAGCACCAAGGGAACAGTTTGCAGGAGAAACTTTTACTCTGGTTTCTCAGTCTGTTTCCTAGTGCAGGTTTGATATTCCTGCAGTTTTCACTGTAAAACCGACTTGGAGATAGTACATCCCCATATATATGTATGGTATGGACTTTGCAACTTAAAATAATTTTTGTGTTCCCAACAAGCTAGTTGAAGGACGGCTTTCACACACACAAAACTCTCAGAACTGAACATGTGGAGAGACGTTCGTTCATCTAGCACAAATGGAACGGATTTTAGAATAAACTTTTACTCTGGTTTCTCAGTCTGTTTCCTATTGCCGTTTTGAAGTTCCTACATTTTTCACTGTAAAACCGAGTTGGAGCTAGTACCTCCGTATATTTATGAATGGAGTGGAGTTTTCAACTGAAAAGAAACTTTGTGTTCCCAACATTCTATGTGAAGGTGGCTTTCACACACACTTAACTCTCAGAACTGAGCATGTGAAGAGACGTTCGTTCACCTAGCACCAAGGGAACGGGTTGCAGGAGAAATTTTTACGCTGGGTTCTCAGTCTGTTCCCTAGTGCCGGTTTAAAGTTCCTGCATTTTTCACTGGAAAACCGTGTTCAAGCTATGACCTCCCCATATATATATATGGAGAGGAATTTGCAACTGAAAAGAAAATTTGTGTTCCAAACAAGCTAGTTGAAGGACAGCTTTCACACACACTTATATCTCAGAACTGAGCATCTGGAGAGACGTTCGTTCATCTAGCGCAAAGGGAACGGGTGGCAGGAGAAACTTTTACTCTGGGTTCTAATTCTGTTTCCTAGTGCCGGTTTGAATTTCCTGCAGTTTTCACTGGATACCGAGTTTAAGCTATTACCTCCCCATATATATGTATGGAGTGGAGTTTGAACCTGAAAAGAAACTTTGAGTTTCCAACAAGCTAGGTGAAGTACGGCTTTCACACACATTTATCTCTCAGAACTGAGCATGTGGAGAGATGTTCGTTCATCTAGCACAAAGGGAACGGTTTCCAGGGGAAACTTTTACTCTGGTTTCTCAGTCTGTTTCCTAGTGGCAGTTTGAAATTCCTGCAATTTTCATTGTAAAACCGACTTGGAGATAGTACATCCCCATATATATGTATGGTATGGACTATGCAACTGAAAATAATTTTTGTGTTCCCAACAAGCTAAGTGAAGGACGGGTTTCACACACACATAACTCTCAGAACTGAGCATGTGGAGAGACGTTCGTTCATCTAGCACAAAGGGAACGGCTTGTAGAAGAAACTTTTACTCTGGTTTCTCAGTCTGTTTCCAATTGCCTGTTTGACGTTCCTAAATTTTTCACTGTAATACCGAGTTGGAGCTAGTACCTCCCCATATATATGTATGGAGTGGAGTTTGCTACTGAAAAGAAACTTTGTGTTCCCAACATTCTAGGTGAAGGCGGCTTTCACACACACTTATCTCTCAGAACTGAGCATGTGAAGAGACATTCGTTCACCTAGCACCAAGGGAACGGGTTGCAGGCGAAATTTTTACTCTGGGTTCTCAGTCTGTTTCCTTGTTCCGGTTTGAAGTTCCTGCAGTTTTCACTAGAAAACTGTGTTTAAGCTACGACCTCCCCATATATATATATGAAGTGGAGTTGGCAACTGAAAAGAAAATTTGTTTTCCCAACAAGCTAGTAAAGGACGGCTTTCACACACATTTATATCTCAGAACTGAGCATGTGGAGAGACGTTCGTTCATCTAGCACCAAGGGAACGGTTGGCAGGAGAAAGTTTTACTCTGGTTTCTCTGTCTGTTTCCTAGTGCCGGTTTGAATTTCTTGCATTTTTCACTGTAAATCAGATTTGGAGCTTGTACCTTTCCCTATATATGTATGGAGTGGAGTTTGCAACTGAAAAAAAACATTGTGTTCCCAACAAGCTATGTGAAGGACGGCTTTCACACAGAATTATCTCTCAGAATTAAGCATGTGGAGAGACGTTCATTCATATAGCACCAAGGGAACGGGTTGCAGGAGAAACTTTTACTCTGGTTTCCCAGTCTGTTTCTTAGAGCCGTTTTGAAATTCCTGCAGTTTTCACTGATAAAACCGAGTTGGAGCTAGTACCTCCCCATATATATGTATGGAGTGGAGTTTGCAACTGAAAAGAAACTTTGTGTTCCCAACAAGCTAGGTGAAGGACGGCTTTCACACACACTTATCTCTCAGAACTAAGCATGTGGAGAGACTCTCGTTCATCTAGCACCAAGGGAACGGGTTGCAGGAGAAACTTTTACTCTGGTTTCTCAGTCTGTTTCCTAGTGCCGGTTTGATGTTCCTGCAGTTTTCACTGTAAAACCGAGTTGAAGCTACTACCTCCCCATAGATATGTATGGAGTAGAGTTTGCAACTGAAAAGAAACTTTTTGTTCCCAAAAGCTAGGTGAAGGACGGCTTTAACACACACTTATTTCTCAGAACTGAGCATGTGGAGAGAGTTTCGTTCATCAAGCACCAAGGTAACGGGTTGCAGGAGGAACTTTTTCTCTGGTTTCTAAGTCTGTTTCCTAGTACCGGTTTGAACTTCCTGCAGATATCACTGTAAAACCGAGTTGGATCTAGTACCTCCCCCTATATATGCATGGAGTGGACTTAGCAACTGAAAATAAGCAATGTGTTCCCAACAAGCTATGTAAAGTACGGCTTTCACACACACTTATCTCTCAGAATTGAGCTTGTGGTGAGACGTTCGTTCACATAGCACAAAGGGAACGGGTTGCAGAAGAATCTATTACTCTGGTTTCTCAGCCTGTTTCCTGGTGCCGGTTTGAATTTCCTGAAGTTTTCACTGTAAAACAAAGTTTGATCTCTAACCTCCCCCTATATAAGCATGGAGAGGAGTTTGCAACTGAAAATAAGCATTGTGTCCACAACAAGCTAGGTGATGGACGGCTTTAACACACACTTATCTCTCAGAACTCTGCATGTGGAGAGACTTTCGTTCAACTTGCACAAAGGTAACTGGTTGCAGGAGAAACTTTTACTCTGGTTTCTCAGTCTGTTTCCTTGTACCGGTTTGATGTTCCTGCACTATACACTGTAAAACTGAGTTGAAGCTACTACCTCCCCATATATAAGTATGGAGTGGAGTTTGCAAATTAAAAGAAAATTTGTGTTCCCAACAAGCTAGGTGAAGGACGGCTTTCACACACACTTATCTCTCAGAACTAAGCATGTGGAGACGTTCGTTCATCTAGCACCAAGGGAACGGTTTGCAGGAGAAACTTTTACTGTGGGTTCTCAGTCTGTTTCCTAGTGCCGGTTTGAAGTTCCTGCAGTTTTCCCTGTAAAACCGAGTTGGAGCCAGTACTTCACCATATATATGTATGGAGTGGAGTTTGCAACTGAAAAGAAACTTTGTGTTCCCAACAAACTAGTTGAAGGACGGCTTTCACACACACTTATCCCTCAGAACTTAGCATGTGGAGAGACGTTCGTTCACCTAGCACCAAGGGAACCGTTTGCAGGAGAAACTTTTACTCTGGTTTCTCAGTCTGTTTCCTAGTGCAGGTTTGATATTCCTGCAGTTTTCACTGTAAAACCATGTTGGAGCTAGTATCTCCCCCTATATATGTATGGAGTGGAGTTTGCAACTGAAAAGAAACTTTCTGTTCCCAACTAGCTAGGTGAAGGTCGGCTTTCACATACAATTATCTCTCAGAACTGAGCATGTGGAGAGACGTTCGTTCATCTACAAACAAGGGAACGGATTGCAGGAGAATCTTTTACTCTGGGTTCTGAGTCTGTTTCCTAGTGCCAGTTTGAAGTTCCTGCAGTTTTCACTGTAAAACCGAGTTGAAGCTACTACCTCCCTATAGATACGTATGGATTGGAGTTTGCAACGGAAAAGAAACTTTGTGTTCCGAAAAAGCTAGGTGAAGGACGGTTTTAACACACACGTATCTCTCAGAACTGAGCAAGTGGAGAGACGTTCGTTCATCTAGCACCAACGGAACATGTTGCAGGAGAAACTTTTACTCTGGTTTCTCGGTCTGTTTCCTAGTGCCGGTTTGAATTTCTTGCATTTTTCACTGTAAATCAGATTTGCAGCTAGTACCTCTCCCTATATATGTATGGAGAGGAGTTGGCAACTGAAAATAAACATTGTGTTCCCAACGAGCTAGGTGAAGGGCGGCTTTCACACACACTTATCTCTCAGAACTCTGCATGTGGAGAGACTTTCGTTCACCTTGCACAAAGGTAACTGGTTGCAGGAGAAACTTTTACTCTGGTTTCTCAGTCTGTTTCCTTGTACCGGTTTGATGTTCCTGCACTATACACTGTAATACTGAGTTGAAGCTACTACCTCCCCATATATATGTATGGAGTGGAGTTTGCAAATGAAAAGAAAATTTGTGTTCCCAACAAGCTAGGTGAAGGACGGCTTTCACACACACTTATCTCTCAGAACTAAGCATGTGGAGACGTTCGTTCATCTAGCACCAAGGGAACGGTTTGCAGGAGAAACATTTACTGTGGGTTCTCAGTCTGTTTCCTAGTGCCGGTTTGAAGTTCCTGCAGTTTTCCCTGTAAAACCGAGTTGGAGCCAGTACTTCACCATATATATGTATGGAGTGGAGTTTGCAACTGAAAAGAAATTTTGTGTTCCCAACAAACTAGTTGAAGGACGGCTTTCACACACACATATGCCTCAGAACTTAGCATGTGGAGAGACGTTCGTTCACCTAGCACCAAGGGAACAGTTTGCAGGAGAAACTTTTACTCTGGTTTCTCAGTCTGTTTCCTAGTGCAGGTTTGATATTCCTGCAGTTTTCACTGTAAAACCGACTTGGAGATAGTACATCCCCATATATATGTATGGTATGGACTTTGCAACTTAAAATAATTTTTGTGTTCCCAACAAGCTAGTTGAAGGACGGCTTTCACACACACAAAACTCTCAGAACTGAACATGTGGAGAGACGTTCGTTCATCTAGCACAAATGGAACGGATTTTAGAATAAACTTTTACTCTGGTTTCTCAGTCTGTTTCCTATTGCCGTTTTGAAGTTCCTACATTTTTCACTGTAAAACCGAGTTGGAGCTAGTACCTCCGTATATTTATGAATGGAGTGGAGTTTTCAACTGAAAAGAAACTTTGTGTTCCCAACATTCTATGTGAAGGTGGCTTTCACACACACTTAACTCTCAGAACTGAGCATGTGAAGAGACGTTCGTTCACCTAGCACCAAGGGAACGGGTTGCAGGAGAAATTTTTACGCTGGGTTCTCAGTCTGTTCCCTAGTGCCGGTTTAAAGTTCCTGCATTTTTCACTGGAAAACCGTGTTCAAGCTATGACCTCCCCATATATATATATGGAGAGGAATTTGCAACTGAAAAGAAAATTTGTGTTCCAAACAAGCTAGTTGAAGGACAGCTTTCACACACACTTATATCTCAGAACTGAGCATCTGGAGAGACGTTCGTTCATCTAGCGCAAAGGGAACGGGTGGCAGGAGAAACTTTTACTCTGGGTTCTAATTCTGTTTCCTAGTGCCGGTTTGAATTTCCTGCAGTTTTCACTGGATACCGAGTTTAAGCTATTACCTCCCCATATATATGTATGGAGTGGAGTTTGAACCTGAAAAGAAACTTTGAGTTTCCAACAAGCTAGGTGAAGTACGGCTTTCACACACATTTATCTCTCAGAACTGAGCATGTGGAGAGATGTTCGTTCATCTAGCACAAAGGGAACGGTTTCCAGGGGAAACTTTTACTCTGGTTTCTCAGTCTGTTTCCTAGTGGCAGTTTGAAATTCCTGCAATTTTCATTGTAAAACCGACTTGGAGATAGTACATCCCCATATATATGTATGGTATGGACTATGCAACTGAAAATAATTTTTGTGTTCCCAACAAGCTAAGTGAAGGACGGGTTTCACACACACATAACTCTCAGAACTGAGCATGTGGAGAGACGTTCGTTCATCTAGCACAAAGGGAACGGCTTGTAGAAGAAACTTTTACTCTGGTTTCTCAGTCTGTTTCCAATTGCCTGTTTGACGTTCCTAAATTTTTCACTGTAATACCGAGTTGGAGCTAGTACCTCCCCATATATATGTATGGAGTGGAGTTTGCTACTGAAAAGAAACTTTGTGTTCCCAACATTCTAGGTGAAGGCGGCTTTCACACACACTTATCTCTCAGAACTGAGCATGTGAAGAGACATTCGTTCACCTAGCACCAAGGGAACGGGTTGCAGGCGAAATTTTTACTCTGGGTTCTCAGTCTGTTTCCTTGTTCCGGTTTGAAGTTCCTGCAGTTTTCACTAGAAAACTGTGTTTAAGCTACGACCTCCCCATATATATATATGAAGTGGAGTTGGCAACTGAAAAGAAAATTTGTTTTCCCAACAAGCTAGTAAAGGACGGCTTTCACACACATTTATATCTCAGAACTGAGCATGTGGAGAGACGTTCGTTCATCTAGCACCAAGGGAACGGTTGGCAGGAGAAAGTTTTACTCTGGTTTCTCTGTCTGTTTCCTAGTGCCGGTTTGAATTTCTTGCATTTTTCACTGTAAATCAGATTTGGAGCTTGTACCTTTCCCTATATATGTATGGAGTGGAGTTTGCAACTGAAAAAAAACATTGTGTTCCCAACAAGCTATGTGAAGGACGGCTTTCACACAGAATTATCTCTCAGAATTAAGCATGTGGAGAGACGTTCATTCATATAGCACCAAGGGAACGGGTTGCAGGAGAAACTTTTACTCTGGTTTCCCAGTCTGTTTCTTAGAGCCGTTTTGAAATTCCTGCAGTTTTCACTGATAAAACCGAGTTGGAGCTAGTACCTCCCCATATATATGTATGGAGTGGAGTTTGCAACTGAAAAGAAACTTTGTGTTCCCAACAAGCTAGGTGAAGGACGGCTTTCACACACACTTATCTCTCAGAACTAAGCATGTGGAGAGACTCTCGTTCATCTAGCACCAAGGGAACGGGTTGCAGGAGAAACTTTTACTCTGGTTTCTCAGTCTGTTTCCTAGTGCCGGTTTGATGTTCCTGCAGTTTTCACTGTAAAACCGAGTTGAAGCTACTACCTCCCCATAGATATGTATGGAGTAGAGTTTGCAACTGAAAAGAAACTTTTTGTTCCCAAAAGCTAGGTGAAGGACGGCTTTAACACACACTTATTTCTCAGAACTGAGCATGTGGAGAGAGTTTCGTTCATCAAGCACCAAGGTAACGGGTTGCAGGAGGAACTTTTTCTCTGGTTTCTAAGTCTGTTTCCTAGTACCGGTTTGAACTTCCTGCAGATATCACTGTAAAACCGAGTTGGATCTAGTACCTCCCCCTATATATGCATGGAGTGGACTTAGCAACTGAAAATAAGCAATGTGTTCCCAACAAGCTATGTAAAGTACGGCTTTCACACACACTTATCTCTCAGAATTGAGCTTGTGGTGAGACGTTCGTTCACATAGCACAAAGGGAACGGGTTGCAGAAGAATCTATTACTCTGGTTTCTCAGCCTGTTTCCTGGTGCCGGTTTGAATTTCCTGAAGTTTTCACTGTAAAACAAAGTTTGATCTCTAACCTCCCCCTATATAAGCATGGAGAGGAGTTTGCAACTGAAAATAAGCATTGTGTCCACAACAAGCTAGGTGATGGACGGCTTTAACACACACTTATCTCTCAGAACTCTGCATGTGGAGAGACTTTCGTTCAACTTGCACAAAGGTAACTGGTTGCAGGAGAAACTTTTACTCTGGTTTCTCAGTCTGTTTCCTTGTACCGGTTTGATGTTCCTGCACTATACACTGTAAAACTGAGTTGAAGCTACTACCTCCCCATATATAAGTATGGAGTGGAGTTTGCAAATTAAAAGAAAATTTGTGTTCCCAACAAGCTAGGTGAAGGACGGCTTTCACACACACTTATCTCTCAGAACTAAGCATGTGGAGACGTTCGTTCATCTAGCACCAAGGGAACGGTTTGCAGGAGAAACTTTTACTGTGGGTTCTCAGTCTGTTTCCTAGTGCCGGTTTGAAGTTCCTGCAGTTTTCCCTGTAAAACCGAGTTGGAGCCAGTACTTCACCATATATATGTATGGAGTGGAGTTTGCAACTGAAAAGAAACTTTGTGTTCCCAACAAACTAGTTGAAGGACGGCTTTCACACACACTTATCCCTCAGAACTTAGCATGTGGAGAGACGTTCGTTCACCTAGCACCAAGGGAACCGTTTGCAGGAGAAACTTTTACTCTGGTTTCTCAGTCTGTTTCCTAGTGCAGGTTTGATATTCCTGCAGTTTTCACTGTAAAACCATGTTGGAGCTAGTATCTCCCCCTATATATGTATGGAGTGGAGTTTGCAACTGAAAAGAAACTTTCTGTTCCCAACTAGCTAGGTGAAGGTCGGCTTTCACATACAATTATCTCTCAGAACTGAGCAGGTGGAGAGACGTTCGTTCATCTACAAACAAGGGAACGGATTGCAGGAGAATCTTTTACTCTGGGTTCTGAGTCTGTTTCCTAGTGCCAGTTTGAAGTTCCTGCAGTTTTCACTGTAAAACCGAGTTGAAGCTACTACCTCCCTATAGATACGTATGGATTGGAGTTTGCAACGGAAAAGAAACTTTGTGTTCCGAAAAAGCTAGGTGAAGGACGGTTTTAACACACACGTATCTCTCAGAACTGAGCAAGTGGAGAGACGTTCGTTCATCTAGCACCAACGGAACATGTTGCAGGAGAAACTTTTACTCTTGTTTCTCAGTCTGTTTCCTAGTGCCAGTTTGAAGTTCCTGCAGTTTTCACTGTAAAACCGAGTTGAAGCTACTACCTCCCCATAGATACGTATTTAGTGGTGTTTGCAACTGAAAAGAAACTTTGTGTTCCGAAAAAGCTAGGTGAAGTACGGTTATAACACACAACATTTCTCAGAACTGAGCATGTTGAGAGACGTTCGTTCATCTAGCAACAAGTAAACGGGTTGCAGGAGAAACTTTTACTCTGGTTTCTCAGTCTGTTTCCTAGTGCCGGTTTGAAGTTCCTGCAGTTTTAACTGTAAAAACGAGTTGGAGCTAGTACCTCCCCATATATATGTACGGAGTGGAGTTTGCAAATGAAAAGAAACTTTGTGTTCCCAACAAGCTAGGTGAAGGACGGCTTTCACACACACTTTCTCTCAGAACTGAGCATGTGGAGAGACGTTCGTTCACCTAGCACCAAGGGAACCGGTTGCAGGAGAAACTTTTATTCTGGTTTCTCAGTCTGTTTCCAAGTGCCGGTTTGAATTTCTTGCATTTTTCACTCTAAATCAGAATTGGAGCTTCTACCTTTCCCTATATATGTATGGAGTGGAGTTTGCAACTGAAAAAAAACATTGTGTTCCCAACAAGCTATGTGAAGGACGGCTTTCACACACAATTATCTCTCAGAATTAAGCATGTGGAGAGACGTTCATTCATCTATCACCAAGGGAACGGGTTGCAGGAGAAACTTTTACTCTGGTTTCTCAGTCTGTTTCCTAGTGCCGGTTTGAATTTCCGGCAGTTTTCACTGTAAAACCGAGTTGGAGCTAGTACCTCCCCATATATATATATGGAATGGAGTTTGCAACTTAAAGAAACTTTGTGTTCCCAACAAGCTAGGTGAAGGACGGCTTTCACACACACTTATCTCTCAGAACTAAGCATGTGGAGAGACTCTCGTTCATCTAGCACCAAGGGAACGGGTTGCAGGAGAAACTTTTACTCTGGTTTCTCAGTCTGTTTCCTAGTGCCGGTTTGATGTTCCTGCAGTTTTCACTGTAAAACCGAGTTGAAGCTACTACCTCCCCATAGATATGTATGGAGTGGAGTTTGCAACTGAAAAGAATCTTTTTGTTCCCAAAAGCTAGGTGAAGGACGGTTTTCACACACACTTATTTCTCAGAACTGAGCATGTGGAGAGAGTTTCGTTCATCAAGCACCAAGGTAACGGGTTGCAGGAGAAACTTTTTCTCTGGTTTCTAAGTCTGTTTCCTAGTACCGGTTTGAACTTCCTGCAGATATCACTGTAAAACCGAGTTGGATCTAGTACCTCCCGCTATATATGCATGGAGTGGAGTTAGCAACTGAAAATAAGCAATATGTTCCCAACAAACTATGTAAAGTACGGCTTTCACACACACTTATCTCTCAGAATTGAGCTTGTGGTGAGACGTTCGTTCACATAGCACAAAGGGAACGGGTTGCAGAAGGAACTATTACTCTGGTTTCTCAGCCTGTTTCCTGGTGCCGGTTTGAACTTCCTGCAGATATCACTGTAAAACCGAGTTGGATCTAGTACCTCCCGCTATATATGCATGGAGAGGAGTTTGCAACTTAAAATAAGCATTGTGTTCACAACAAGCTAGGTGATGGACGGCTTTAACACACACTTTTCTCTCAGAACTGAGCATGTGGAGAGACGTTCGTTCACTTAGCACCAAGGGAACGGGTTGCTGGTGAAACTTTTACTCTGGTTTCAAGGTCTGTTTCCTAGTGCCGGTTTGAATTTCTTGCATTTTTCACTGTAAATCAGATTTGCAGCTAGCACCTCTCCCTATATATGTATGGATAGGAGTTTGCAACTGAAAATAAACATTGTGTTCCCAACAAGCTAGGTGAAGGACGGCTTTCACACACACTTATCTCTCAGAACTCTGCATGTGGAGAGACTTTCGTTCACCTTGCACAAAGGAAACTGGTTGCAGGAGAAACTTTTACTCTGGTTTCTCAGTCTGTTTCCTTGTACCGGTTTGATGTTCCTGCACTATACACTGTAAAACTGAGTTGAAGCTACTACCTCCCCATATATATGTATGGAGTGGAGTTTGCAAATGAGAAGAAAATTTGTGTTCCCAACAAGCTAGGTGAAGGACGGCTTTCAGACACACTTATCTCTCAGAAATAAGCATGTGGAGACGTTCGTTCATCTAGCACCAAGGGAACGGTTTGCAGGAGAAACTTTTACTGTGGGTTCTCAGTCTGTTTCCTAGTGCCGGTTTGAAGTTCCTGCAGTTTTCCTTGTAAAACCGAGTTGGAGCCAGTACTTCACCATATATATGTATGGAGTGGAGTTTGCAACTGAAAAGAAACTTTGTGTTCCCAACAAACTAGTTGAAGGACGGCTTTCACACACACTTATCCCTCAGAACTTAGCATGTGGAGAGACGTTCGTTCACCTAGCACCAAGGGAACCGTTTGCAGGAGAAACTTTTACTCTGGTTTCTCAGTCTGTTTCCTAGTGCAGGTTTGATATTCCTGCAGTTTTCACTGTAAAACCATGTTGGAGCTAGTATCTCCCCCTATATATATATGGAGTGGAGTTTGCAACTGAAAAGAAACTTTCTGTTCCCAACTAGCTAGGTGAAGGGCGGCTTTCACATACAATTATCTCTCAGAACTGAGCATGTGGAGAGACTTTCGTTCATCTACAACCAAGGGAACGGATTGCAGGAGAAACTTTTACTCTGGGTTCTCAGTCTGTTTCCTAGTGCCAGTTTGAAGTTCCTGCAGTTTTCACTGTAAAACCGATTTGAAGCTACTACCACCCTATAGATACGTATGGATTGGAGTTTGCAACGGAAAAGAAACTTTGTGTTCCGAAAAAGCTAGGTGAAGGACGGTTTTAACACACACGTATCTCTCAGAACTGAGCAAGTGGAGAGACGTTCGTTCATCTAGCACCAACGGAACAGGTTGCAGGAGAAACTTTTACTCTGGTTTCTCAGTCTGTTTCCTAGTGCCAGTTTGAAGTTCCTGCAGTTTTCACTGTAAAACCGAGTTGAAGCTACTACCTCCCCATAGATACGTATTTAGTGGAGGTTGCAACTGAAAAGAAACTTTGTGTTCCGAAAAAGCTAGGTGAAGGACGGTTATACCACACAACATTTCTCAGAACTGAGCATGTTGAGATACGTTCGTTCATCTAGCAACAAGTAAACGGGTTGCAGGAGAAACTTTTACTCTGGTTTCTCAGTCTGTTTCCTAGTGCCGGTTTGAAGTTCCTGCAGTTTTCACTGTAAAAACGAGTTGGAGCTAGTACCTCCCCATATATATGTACGGAGTGGAGTTTGCAAATGAAAAGAAACTTTGTGTTCCCAACAAGCTAGGTGAAGGACGGCTTTCACACACACTTTTCTCTCAGAACTGAGCATGTGGAGAGACGTTCGTTCACCTAGCACCAAGGGAACCGTTTGCAGGAGAAACTTTTATTCTGGTTTCTCAGTCTGTTTCCAAGTGCCGGTTTGAATTTCTTGCATTTTTCACTTTAAATCAGATTTGGACATATTACCTCTCCCTATATATGTATGGAGTGGAGTTTGCAACTGAATATAAACATTGTGTTCCCAACAAGCTATGTGAAGGACGCCTTTCACACACACTTATCTCTCAGAACTAAGCTTGTGGAGAGACGTTCGTTCATCTATCACCAAGGGAACGGGTTGCAGGAGAAACTTTTACTCTGGTTTCTCAGTCTGTTTCCTAGTGCCGGTTTGAAGTTCCGGCAGTTTTCACTGTAAAACCGAGTTGGAGCTACTACCTCCCCATATATATATATGGAATGGAGTTTGCAACTGAAAGAAACTGTGTGTTCCCAACAAGCTAGGTGAAGGACGGCTTTCACACAACTTATCTCTCAGAACTAAGCATGTGGAGAGACTCTCGTTCATCTAGCACCAAGGGAACGGGTTGCAGGAGAAACTTTTACTCTGGTTTCTCAGTCTGTTTCCTAGTGCCGGTTTGATGTTCCTGCAGTTTTCACTGTAAAACCGAGTTGAAGCTACTACCTCCCCATAGATATGTATGGAGTGGAGTTTGCAACTGAAAAGGAACTTTTTGTTCCCAAAAGCTAGGTGAAGGACGGTTTTAACACACACTTATTTCTCAGAACTGAGCATGTGGAGAGAGTTTCGTTCATCAAGCACAAAGGTATCGGGTTGCAGGAGGAACTTTTTCTCTGGTTTCTAAGTCTGTTTCCTAGTACCGGTTTGAACTTCCTGCAGATATCACTGTAAAACCGAGTTGGATCTAGTACCTCCCCCTATATATGCATGGAGTGGTGTTAGCAACTGAAAATAAGCAATGTGTTCCCAACAAGCTATGTAAAGTACGGCTTTCACACACACTTATCTCTCAGAATTGAGCTTGTGGTGAGACGTTCGTTCACATAGCACAAAGGGAACGGGTTGCAGAAGAAACTATTACTCTGGTTTCTAAGTCTGTTTCCTAGTGCCGGTTTGATGTTCCTGCAGTTTTCACCGTAATACCGAGTTGGAGCTAGTACCTCCTCATATATATGTGTATGGAGTTGACTTTGCAACTGAAAAGAAACTTTGTGTTGCCAACAAGCTAGTTGAAAGACGCCATTCACACACACATATCTCTCAGAACCAAACATGTGGAGAGACATTCGTTCATCTAGCACCAAGGGTTCGGGTTGCTGGAGAAACTTTTACTCTGGTTTCTCAGTCTGTTTCCTAGTGCCGGTTTGAAGTTCCTGCAGTTTTTACTGTAAAACCGATTTGGAGCTAGTACGTCCCCATATATATGTATGGAGTGGAGCTTGCAACCGAAAAGAAACTTTGTGTTCCCAACAAGCTAGGTGAAGGACGGCTTCCACACACACTTATTTCTCAGAACTAAGCTTCTAGAGACACGTTCGTTCATCTAGCACCAAGGGAAAGTTTTGCTGGAGATCCTTTTACTCTGGTTTCTCAGTCTGTTTCCTAGTGCCGGTTTGAAGTTCCTGCAGTTTTTACTGTAAAACCGATTTGGAGCTAGTACGTCCCCATATATATGTATGGAGTGGAGCTTGCAACTGAAAAGAAACTTTGTGTTCCCAACAAGCTAGGTGAAGGACGGCTTTCACACACACTTATTTCTCAGAACTAAGCTTCTGGAGACACGTTCGTTCATCTAGAACCATGGGAAACTTTTGCTGGAGAAACTTTTACTCTGGGTTCTCAGTATGTTTCCTAGTGCCGGTTTGAAGTTCCTGAATTTTTCACTGGAAAACCGAGTTGTAGCTACAAACTCCCCATATATATGTACGGAGTGGAGTTTGCACCTGAAAAGAAAATTTGTGTTCCCAACAAGCTAGGTGAAGGACGGCTTTCAAACACACTTATTTCTCAGAACTAAGCTTCTGGAGACACGTTCGTTCATCTAGCACCAAGGGAAAGGGTTGCTGGAGAAACTTTTACTCTGGTTTCTCAGTATTTTTCCTAGTGCCGTTTTGAAGTTCCTGCAGTTTTCACTGTAAAACCGAGTTTGAGATAGTACCTCCCCCTATACATGTATGGAGTGGAGTTTCCAACTGAAAATAAGCATTGTGTTCCCAACAAGCTAGGTGAAGGACGGCTTTCACACACACTTATCTCTCAGAACTAAGCTTGTCGAGAGACGTTCGTTCATCTAGCACAAAGGGATCGTGTTGAAGGAGAAATTTTTACTCTGGGTTCTCAGTCTGTTTCCTAGTGCCGGTTTGAAGTTCTTGCAGTTTTCACTGGAAAACCGAGTTTGAGCTAGTACCTCCCCCTATACATGTATGGAGGTGAGTTTCCAACTGAAAATAAGCATTGTGTTCCCAACAAGCTAGGTTAAGGACGGCTTTCACACACACTTATCTCTCAGAACTATGCTTATGTAGAGACGTTCATTCACCAAGCACCAAGGGAACGGTTTGCAGGAGAAACTTTTACACTGGTATCTCAGTCTGTTTCCTAGTTCCGGGTTGAAGTTCCTGCAGTTTTCACTGTAAAACCGAGTTGGAGCTAGTACCTCCCCATATATATGTATGGAGTGGAGTTAGCAACTGAAAAGAAACTTTGTGTTCCCAACAAGCTAGGTGAATTACGGCTTTCACACACACTTATCTCTCAGAACTGAGCATGTGGAGAGACGTTCGTTCACCTAGCACCAAGGGAATAGGTTGCAGGAGAAACTTTTACTCTGGTTTCTCAGTCTGTTTCCTAGTGCTGGTTTGAATTTCCTGCAGTTTTCTCTGTAAAACCGAGTTGGATCTCGTATCTTCCCCTATATATGCATGGAGTGGATTTTGCAACTGAAAATAAGCATTCTGTTCCCAACAAGATAGGTGAAGGACGGCTTTCACCCACAATTATCTCTCAGAACTGAGCATGTGGAGAGACGTTCGTTCAAATAGCAGCAAGGGAACGGGATGCAGGAGAAAGTATTACTCTTGTTTCTCATTCTGTTTCCTAGTGCCGGTTTGAAGTTCCTGCAGTTTTAACCGTAAAACCGTGTTGGAGCTAGTACGTCCCCATATATATTTATGGAGTGGACTTTGCAAATGAAAATACATTTGTTTTCCCAACAAGCTAGGTGAAGAACGGCTTTCACACACACAGATCTCTCAGATCTAAGCTTGGGTAGAGAGGTTCGTTCATCTAGCACAAAGGGAACTTGAGGCTGGAGAAACTTTTACTCTGGTTTCTCAGTCTGTTTCCTAGTGCCGGGTTGAATTTCCTGCAGTTTTCACTGTAAAACCGAGTTGGAGTTAGTACCTCCCCGTATATATTTATGGAGAGGGGTTTGCAACTAAAAAGAAACTTTGTGTTCCCAACAAGCTAAATGAAGGACGGCTTTCACCCACACTTATCTCTCAGAACTGAGCATGTGGAGAGACTTTCGTTCACCTAGCACCAAGGGAACGGTTTGCAGGAGAAACTTTTACTGTGGGTTCTCAGTCTGTTTCCTAGTGCCGGTTTGAAGTTCCTGCAGTTTTCCCTGTAAAACCGAGTTGGAGCCAGTACTTCACCATATATATGTATGGAGTGGAGTTTGCAACTGAAAAGAAACTTTGTGTTCCCAACAAACTAGTTGAAGGACGGCTTTCACACACACTTATCCCTCAGAACTTAGCATGTGGAGAGACGTTCGTTCACCTAGCACCAAGGGAACCGTTTGCAGGAGAAACTTTTACTCTGGTTTCTCAGTCTGTTTCCTAGTGCAGGTTTGATATTCCTGCAGTTTTCACTGTAAAACCATGTTGGAGCTAGTATCTCCCCCTATATATGTATGGAGTGGTGTTTGCAACTGAAAAGAAACTTTGTGTTCCCAACTAGCTAGGTGAAGGGCGGCTTTCACATACAATTATCTCTCAGAACTGAGCATGTGGAGAGACGTTCGTTCATCTACAACCAAGGGAACGGATTGCAGGGGAAACTTTTACTCTGGGTTCTCAGTCTGTTTCCTAGTGCCAGTTTGAAGTTCCTGCAGTTTTCACTGTAAAACCGAGTTGAAGCTACTACCTCCCCATAGATACGTATGGATTGGAGTTTGCAAAGGAAAAGAAACTTTGTCTTCCGAAAAAGCTAGGTGAAGGACGGATTTCACACACACGTATCTCTCAGAACTGAGCAAGTGGAGAGACGTTCGTTCATCTAGCACCAACGGAACAGGTTGCAGGAGAAACTTTTACTCTGGTTTCTCAGTCTGTTTCCTAGTGCCAGTTTGAAGTTCCTGCAGTTTTCACTGTAAAACCGAGTTGAAGCTACTACCTCCCCATAGATACGTATTTAGTGGAGTTTGCAACTGAAAAGAAACTTTGTGTTCCGAAAAAGCTAGGTGAAGGACGGTTATAACACACAACATTTCTAAGAACTGAGCATGTTGAGAGACGTTCGTTCATCTAGCAACAAGTAAACGGGTTGCAGGAGAAACTTTTACTCTGGTTTCTCAGTCTGTTTCCTAGTGCCGGTTTGAAGTTCCTGCAGTTTTAACTGTAAAAACGAGTTGGAGCTAGTACCTCCCCATATATATGTACGGAGTGGAGTTTGCAAATGAAAAGAAACTTTGTGTTCCCAACAAGCTAGGTGAAGGACGGCTTTCACACACACTTTTCTCTCAGAACTGAGCATGTGGAGAGACGTTCGTTCACCTAGCACCAAGGGAACCGGTTGCAGGAGAAACTTTTACTGTGGGTTCTGTCTGTTTCCTAGTGCCGGTTTGAAGTTCCTGCAGTTTTAACCGTAAAACCGTGTTGGAGCTAGTACGTCCCCATATATATTTATGGAGTGGACTTTGCAAATGAAAATACATTTGTTTTCCCAACAAGCTAGGTGAAGAACGGCTTTCACACACACAGATCTCTCAGATCTAAGCTTGGTTAGAGAGGTTCGTTCATCTAGCACAAAGGGAACTTGAGGCTGGAGAAACTTTTACTCTGGTTTCTCAGTCTGTTTTCTAGTGCCGGGTTGAATTTCCTGCAGTTTTCACTGTAAAACCGAGTTGGAGTTAGTACCTCCCCGTATATATTTATGGAGAGGGGTTTGCAACTAAAAAGAAACTTTGTGTTCCCAACAAGCTAAATGAAGGACGGCTTTCACCCACACTTATCTCTCAGAACTGAGCATGTGGAGAGACTTTCGTTCACCTAGCACCAAGGGAACGGTTTGCAGGAGAAACTTTTACTGTGGGTTCTCAGTCTGTTTCCTAGTGCCGGTTTGAAGTTCCTGCAGTTTTCCCTGTAAAACCGAGTTGGAGCCAGTACTTCACCATATATATGTATGGAGTGGAGTTTGCAACTGAAAAGAAACTTTGTGTTCCCAACAAACTAGTTGAAGGACGGCTTTCACACACACTTATCCCTCAGAACTTAGCATGTGGAGAGACGTTCGTTCACCTAGCACCAAGGGAACCGTTTGCAGGAGAAACTTTTACTCTGGTTTCTCAGTCTGTTTCCTAGTGCAGGTTTGATATTCCTGCAGTTTTCACTGTAAAACCATGTTGGAGCTAGTATCTCCCCCTATATATGTATGGAGTGGAGTTTGCAACTGAAAAGAAACTTTGTGTTCCCAACTAGCTAGGTGAAGGGCGGCTTTCACATACAATTATCTCTCAGAACTGAGCATGTGGAGAGACGTTCGTTCATCTACAACCAAGGGAACGGATTGCAGGGGAAACTTTTACTCTGGGTTCTCAGTCTGTTTCCTAGTGCCAGTTTGAAGTTCCTGCAGTTTACACTGTAAAACCGAGTTGAAGCTACTACCTCCCCATAGATACGTATGGATTGGAGTTTGCAAAGGAAAAGAAACTTTGTCTTCCGAAAAAGCTAGGTGAAGGACGGATTTCACACACACGTATCTCTCAGAACTGAGCAAGTGGAGAGACGTTCGTTCATCTAGCACCAACGGAACAGGTTGCAGGAGAAACTTTTACTCTGGTTTCTCAGTCTGTTTCCTAGTGCCAGTTTGAAGTTCCTGCAGTTTTCACTGTAAAACCGAGTTGAAGCTACTACCTCCCCATAGATACGTATTTAGTGGAGTTTGCAACTGAAAAGAAACTTTGTGTTCCGAAAAAGCTAGGTGAAGGACGGTTATAACACACAACATTTCTAAGAACTGAGCATGTTGAGAGACGTTCGTTCATCTAGCAACAAGTAAACGGGTTGCAGGAGAAACTTTTACTCTGGTTTCTCAGTCTGTTTCCTAGTGCCGGTTTGAAGTTCCTGCAGTTTTAACTGTAAAAACGAGTTGGAGCTAGTACCTCCCCATATATATGTACGGAGTGGAGTTTGCAAATGAAAAGAAACTTTGTGTTCCCAACAAGCTAGGTGAAGGACGGCTTTCACACACACTTTTCTCTCAGAACTGAGCATGTGGAGAGACGTTCGTTCACCTAGCACCAAGGGAACCGGTTGCAGGAGAAACTTTTATTCTGGTTTCTCAGTCTGTTTCCAAGTGCCGGTTTGAATTTCTTGCATTTTTCACTCTAAATCAGATTTGGAGCTTGTACCTTTCCCTATATATGTATGGAGTGGAGTTTGCAACTGAAAAAAAACATTGTGTTCCCAACAAGCTATGTGAAGGACGGCTTTCACACACAATTATCTCTCAGAATTAAGCATGTGGAGAGACGTTCATTCATATAGCACCAAGGGAACGGGTTTTAGGAGAAACTTTTACTCTGGTTTCTCGGTCTGCTTCCTAGTGCCGGTTTGAATTTCTTGCATTTTTCACTGTAAATAAGATTTGCAGCTAGTACCTCTCCCTATATATGTATGCAGAGGAGTTTGCAACTGAAAATAAACATTGTGTTCCCAACAAGCTAGGTGAAGGACGGCTTTCACACACACTTATCTCTCAGAATTCTGCATGTGGAGAGACTTTCTTTCACCTTGCACAAAAG
Organism: Camelus bactrianus; assembly: GCF_048773025.1. NCBI lineage: Eukaryota > Metazoa > Chordata > Mammalia > Artiodactyla > Camelidae > Camelus > Camelus bactrianus. The sequence goes on from NW_027413960.1 coordinate 5,194,893, forward strand.
TAACTGCTTGCAGGAGAAACTTTTACTCTGGTTTCTCAGTCTGTTTCCTTGTACCGGTTTGATGTTCCTGCACTATACACTGTAAAACTGAGTTGGAGCTAGTACCTCCCCATATATATGTACGGAGTGGAGTTTGCAAATGAAAAGAAACTTTGTGTTCCCAACAAGCTAGGTGAAGGACGGCTTTCACACACACTTTCTCTCAGAACTGAGCATGTGGAGAGACGTTCGTTCACCTAGCACCAAGGGAACCGGTTGCAGGAGAAACTTTTATTCTGGTTTCTCAGTCTGTTTCCAAGTGCCGGTTTGAATTTCTTTCATTTTTCACTCTAAATCAGAATTGGAGCTTGTACCTTTCCCTATATATGTATGGAGTGGAGTTTGCAACTGAAAAAAAACATTGTGTTCCCAACAAGCTATGTGAAGGACGGCTTTCACACACAATTATCTCTCAGAATTAAGCATGTGGAGAGACGTTCATTCATCTATCACCAAGGGAACGGGTTGCAGGAGAAACTTTTACTCTGGTTTCTCAGTCTGTTTCCTAGTGCCGGTTTGAAGTTCCGGCAGTTTTCACTGTAAAACCGAGTTGGAGCTAGTACCTCCCCATATATATATATGGAATGGAGTTTGCAACTTAAAGAAACTTTGTGTTCCCAACAAGCTAGGTGAAGGACGGCTTTCACACACACTTATCTCTCAGAACTAAGCATGTGGAGAGACTCTCGTTCATCTAGCACCAAGGGAACGGGTTGCAGGAGAAACTTTTACTCTGGTTTCTAAGTCTGTTTCCTAGTACCGGTTTGAACTTCCTGCAGATATCACTGTAAAACCGAGTTGGATCTAGTACCTCCCGCTATATATGCATGGAGTGGAGTTAGCAACTGAAAATAAGCAATATGTTCCCAACAAACTATGTAAAGTACGGCTTTCACACACACTTATCTCTCAGAATTGAGCTTGTGGTGAGACGTTCGTTCACATAGCACAAAGGGAACGGGTTGCAGAAGAAACTATTACTCTGGTTTCTCAGCCTATTTCCTGGTGCCGGTTTGAACTTCCTGCAGATATCACTGTAAAACCGAGTTGGATCTAGTACCTCCCGCTATATATGCATGGAGAGGAGTTTGGAACTTAAAATAAGCATTGTGTTCACAACAAGCTAGGTGATGGACGGCTTTAACACACACTTTTCTCTCAGAACTGAGCATGTGGAGAGACGTTCGTTCACTTAACACAAAGGGAACGGGTTGCTGGTGAAACTTTTACTCTGGTTTCTCGGTCTGTTTCCTAGTGCCGGTTTGAATTTCTTGCATTTTTCACTGTAAATCAGATTTGCAGCTAGCACCTCTCCCTATATATGTATGGAGAGGAGTTTGCAACTGAAAATAAACATTGTGTTCCCAACAAGCTAGGTGAAGGACGGCTTTCACACACACTTATCTCTCAGAACTCTGCATGTGGAGAGACTTTCGTTCACCTTGCACAAAGGTAACTGGTTGCAGGAGAAACTTTTACTCTGGTTTCTCAGTCTGTTTCCTTGTACCGGTTTGATGTTCCTGCACTATACACTGTAAAACTGAGTTGAAGCTACTACCTCCCCATATATATGTATGGAGTGGAGTTTGCAAATGAGAAGAAAATTTGTGTTCCCAACAAGCTAGGTGAAGGACGGCTTTCACACACACTTATCTCTCAGAAATAAGCATGTGGAGACGTTCGTTCATCTAGCACCAAGGGAACGGTTTGCAGGAGAAACTTTTACTGTGGGTTCTCAGTCTGTTTCCTAGTGCCGGTTTGAAGTTCCTGCAGTTTTCCCTGTAAAACCGAGTTGGAGCCAGTACTTCACCATATATATGTATGGAGTGGAGTTTGCAACTGAAAAGAAACTTTGTGTTCCCAACAAACTAGTTGAAGGACGGCTTTCACACACACTTATCCCTCAGAACTTAGCATGTGGAGAGACGTTCGTTCACCTAGCACCAAGGGAACCGTTTGCAGGAGAAACTTTTACTCTGGTTTCTCAGTCTGTTTCCTAGTGCAGGTTTGATATTCCTGCAGTTTTCACTGTAAAACCATGTTGGAGCTAGTATCTCCCCCTATATATGTATGGAGTGGAGTTTGCAACTGAAAAGAAACTTTCTGTTCCCAACTAGCTAGGTGAAGGGCGGCTTTCACATACAATTATCTCTCAGAACTGAGCATGTGGAGAGACTTTCGTTCATCTACAACCAAGGGAACGGATTGCAGGAGAAACTTTTACTCTGGGTTCTCAGTCTGTTTCCTAGTGCCAGTTTGAAGTTCCTGCAGTTTTCACTGTAAAACCGATTTGAAGCTACTACCTCCCTATAGATACGTATGGATTGGAGTTTGCAACGGAAAAGAAACTTTGTGTTCCGAAAAAGCTAGGTGAAGGACGGTTTTAACACACACGTATCTCTCAGAACTGAGCAAGTGGAGAGACGTTCGTTCATCTAGCACCAACGGAACAGGTTGCAGGAGAAACTTTTACTCTGGTTTCTCAGTCTGTTTCCTAGTGCCAGTTTGAAGTTCCTGCAGTTTTCACTGTAAAACCGAGTTGAAGCTACTACCTCCCCATAGATACGTATTTAGTGGAGGTTGCAACTGAAAAGAAACTTTGTGTTCCGAAAAAGCTAGGTGAAGGACGGTTATACCACACAACATTTCTCAGAACTGAGCATGTTGAGATACGTTCGTTCATCTAGCAACAAGTAAACGGGTTGCAGGAGAAACTTTTACTCTGGTTTCTCAGTCTGTTTCCTAGTGCCGGTTTGAAGTTCCTGCAGTTTTCACTGTAAAAACGAGTTGGAGCTAGTACCTCCCCATATATATGTACGGAGTGGAGTTTGCAAATGAAAAGAAACTTTGTGTTCCCAACAAGCTAGGTGAAGGACGGCTTTCACACACACTTTTCTCTCAGAACTGAGCATGTGGAGAGACGTTCGTTCACCTAGCACCAAGGGAACCGTTTGCAGGAGAAACTTTTATTCTGGTTTCTCAGTCTGTTTCCAAGTGCCGGTTTGAATTTCTTGCATTTTTCACTTTAAATCAGATTTGGACATATTACCTCTCCCTATATATGTATGGAGTGGAGTTTGCAACTGAAAATAAACATTGTGTTCCCAACAAGTTATGTGAAGGACGCCTTTCACACACACTTATCTCTCAGAACTAAGCTTGTGGAGAGACGTTTGTTCATCTACCACCATGGGACCGGGTTGCAGGAGAAACTTTTACTTTGGTTTCTCAGTCTGTTTCCTAGTGCCGGTTTGAATTTCCTGCAGTTTTCACTGTAAAACCGAGTTGGAGCTAGTACCTCCCCATATATATGTATGGAGAGGGGTTTGCAACTAAAAAGAAACTGTGTGTTCCCAACACGCTAGGTGAAGTACGGCTTTCACCCACAATTATCTCTCAGAACTGATCCTGTGGAGAGACGTTCGTTCAAATAGCAGCAAGGGAACGGGATGCAGAAGAAAGTATTACTCTTGTTTCTCAGTCTGTTTCCTAGTGCCGGTTTGAATTTCCTGCAGTTTTAACCGTAAAACCGTGTTGGAGCTAGTACCTCCCCATATATATTTATGGAGTGGACTTTGCAAATGAATAGTACCTTTGTGTTCCCAACAAGCTAGTTGAAGAACGGCTTTCACACACACAGATCTCTCAGATCTAAGCTTGGGCAGAGAGATTCGTTCATCTAGCACAAAGGGAACTGGTTGCTGAAGAAACTTTTACTATGGTTTCTCAGTCTGTTTCCTAGTGCCGGTTTGAATTTCCTGCAGTTTTCACTGTAAAACCGAGTTGGAGCTAGTACTTCCCCATATATATGTATGGAGTGTAGTTTGCAAATAAAAAGGAACTTTGTGTTCCCAACAAGCTAGGTGAAGGACGGCTTTCACACACACTTAATCCTCAGAACTGAGCATGTGGTGAGACTTTCATTCACCTAGCACCAAGGGAACTGTTTGCAGGAGAATCTTTTACTCTGGTTTCTCAGTCTGTTTCCTAGTGCCGGTTTGAAGTTCCTGCAGTTCTCACTGTAAAACAGAGTTGGAGCTTGTACTTCCCCCTATATATATATGGAGTGGAGTTTGCAACTGAAAATAAGCATTGTGTTCCCAACAAGCTAGGTGAAGGACGGCTTTCACACACAATTATCTATCAGAACTGAGCATGTGGAGAGACGTTCGTTCATCTAGCACCAAGGAAACAGGTTGCAGTGGAATCTTTTACTCTGGTTTCTCAGTCTGTTCCTAAGTGCCGTTTTGTAGTTCCTGCAGTTTTCTCTGTAAAACCGAGTTGGAGCTTGTACCTCCCCATATATATGTATGGAGTGGAGTTTGCAACTGAAAAGAAACTTTGTGTTCCCAAAAGCTAGGTGAAGGACGGTTTTAACACACACTTATTTCTCAGAACTGAGCATGTGGAGAGAGTTTCGTTCATCAAGCACCAAGGTAACTGTTTGCAGGAGGAACTTTTTCTCTGGTTTCTAAGTCTGTTTCCTAGTACCGGTTTGAACTTCCTGCAGATATCACTGTAAAACCGAGTTGGATCTAGTACCTCCCCCTATATATGCATGGAGTGGAGTTAGCAACTGAAAATAAGCAATGTGTTCCCAACAAGCTATGTAAAGTACGGCTTTCACACACACTTATCTCTCAGAGTTGAGCTTGTGGTGAGACGTTCGTTCACATAGCACAAAGGGAACGGGTTGCAGAAGAAACTATTACTCTGGTTTCTAAGTCTGTTTCCTAGTGCCGGTTTGATGTTCCTGCAGTTTTCACCGTAAAACCGAGTTGGAGCTAGTACTTCCTCATATATATGTGTATGGAGTTGACTTTGCAACTGAAAAGAAACTTTGTGTTGCCAACAAGCTTGTTGAAAGACGCCATTCACACACACATATCTCTCAGAACCAAGCATGTGGAGAGACATTCGTTCATCTAGCACCAAGGGTTCGGGTTGCTGGAGAAACTTTTACTCTGGTTTCTCAGTCTGTTTCCTAGTGCCGGTTTGAAGTTCCTGCAGTTTTTACTGTAAAACCGATTTGGAGCTAGTACGTCCCCATATATATGTATGGAGTGGAGCTTGCAACTGAAAAGAAACTTTGTGTTCCCAACAAGCTAGGTGAAGGACGGCTTTCACACACACTTATTTCTCAGAACTAAGCTTCTGGAGACACGTTCGTTGATCTAGCACCAAGGGAAAGTTTTGCTGGAGAAACTTTTACTCTTGTTTCTCAGTATGTTTCCTAGTGCCGGTTTGAAGTTCCTGCAGTTTTCACTGGAAAACCGAATTTGAGCTAGTACCTCCCCCTATGCATGTATGGAGTTGAATTTCCAACTGAAAATAAGCATTGTGTTCCAAAGAAGCAAGGTGAAGGACGGCTTTCACACACTAATCTCTCAGAACTGAGCATGTGGAGAGACTTTTGTTCATCTAGCACCAAGGGAACGGGTTGCAGGAGAAACTTTTACTCTGGGTTCTCAGTATGTTTCCTAGTGCCGGTTTGAAGTTCCTGAATTTTTCACTGGAAAACCGAGTTGTAGCTACAAACTCCCCATATATATGTATGGAGTGGCGTTTGCACCTGGAAAGAAAATTTGTGTTCCCAACAAGCTAGGTGAAGGACGGCTTTCAAACACAATTATTTCTCAGAACTAAGCTTCTGGAGACACGTTCGTTCATCTAGCACCAAGGGAAAGGGTTGCTGGAGAAACTTTTACTCTGGTTTCTCAGTATGTTTCCTAGGGCCGTTTTGATGTTCCTGCAGTTTTCACTGTAAAACCGAGTTTCAGCTAGTACCTCCCCCTATACATGTATGGAGTGGAGTTTCCAACTGAAAGTAAGCATTGTGTTCCCAACAAGCTAGGTGAAGGACGGCTTTCACACACACTTATCTCTCAGAACTAAGCTTGTGGAGAGACGTTCGTTCATCTAGCACAAAGGGAACGGGTTGCAGGAGAAACTTTTACTCTGGGTTCTCAGTCTGTTTCCTAGTGCCGGTTTGAATTTCCTGCAGTTTTCACTGGAAAACCGAGTTGGAACTACTACCTCCCCATATATATGTATGGAGTGGAGATTGCAACTGAAAAGAAACTTTGTGTTCCCAACAAGCTATGTGAAGGACAGCTTTCACACACACTTATCTCTCAGAACTGAGCATGTGGAGAGACGTTCGTTCACCTAGCACCAAGGGAATAGGTTGCAGGAGAAACTTTTACTCTGGTTTCTCAGTTTGTTTCCTAGTGCTGGTTTGAAGTTCCTGCAGTTTTCACTGTAAAACCGAGTTGGATCTAGTATCTCCCCCTATATATGCATGGAGTAGTGTTTGCAACTGAAAATAAGAATTGTGTTCCCAAAAAGCTAGGTGAAGGACGGCTTTCACACACACTTATCTCTCAGAACTGAGCATGTGGAGAGACGTTCGTTCACCTAGCAGTAAGGGAACGTGTTGCAGGAGAAACTTTTACTCTGGGTTCTCAGTCTGTTTCCTAGTGCCGGTTTGAAGTTCTTGCAGTTTTCACTGGAAAACCGAGTTTGAGCTAGTACCTCCCCCTATACATGTATGGAGGTGAGTTTCCAACTGAAAATAAGCATTGTGTTCCCAACAAGCTAGGTGAAGGACGGCTTTCACACACACTTATCTCTCAGAACTATGCTTGTGTAGAGACGTTCGTTCATCTAGCACCAAGGGAACGGGTTGCAGGTGAAACTTTTACTCTGGTATCTCTGTCTGTTTCCTAGTGCCGGTTTGAAGTTCCTGCAGTTTTCACTGTAAAACCGAGTTGGATCTAGTACCTCCCCATATATATGTATGGAGTGGAGTTTGCAACTGAAAAGAAACTTTGTGTTCCCAACAAGCTAGGTGAAGCACGGCTTTCACACACACTTATCTCTCAGAACTGAGCATGTGGAGAGACGTTCGTTCATCTAGCACCAAGGGAACGGGTTGCAGGGAAACTTTTACTCTGGTTTCTCAGTCTGTTTCCTAGTGCCGGTTTGAATTTCCTGCAGTTTTCACTGGAAAACCGAGTTTGAGCTAGTAATTCTCCCTATACATGTATGGATTTGAGTTTCCAACTGAAAATAAGCATTGTGTTCCCAACAAGCTAGGTGAAGGAAGGCTTTCACACACACTTATCTCTCAGAACTAAGCTTGTGGAGAGACGTTCGTTCATCTAGCACCAAGAGAACGGGTTGCAGGTGGAACTTTTACTCTGTTATCTCTGTCTGTTTCCTAGTGCCGGTTTGAAGTTCCTGCAGTTTTCACTGTAAACCGATTTGGAGCTAGTACCTCCCCATATATATATATAGAGTGGAGTTTGCAACTGAAAAGTAACTTTGTGTTCCCAAAAAGCTAGGTAAAGGACGGCTTTCACACACACTTATCTCTCAGAACTGAGCATGTGGAGAGAAGTTCGTTCATCTAGCACCAAGGGAACGGGTTGCAGGAGAAACATTTACTCTGGTTTCTCATTCTGTTTCCTAGTGCCGGTATGAAATTCCTGCAGTTTTCACTGTAAACCCGAGTTGGATCTATTATCTCCCCCTATAGATGCATGGAGTAGGGTTTACAACTGAAAATAAGCATTGTTTTCCCAACAAGCTAGGTGAAGTACGGCTTTCACAAACACTTATCTCTCAGAACTGAGCATGTGGAGAGAAGTTCGTACATCTAGCACCAAGGAAACGGTTTGCAGGAGAAACATTTACTCTGGTTTCTCATTCTTTTTCCTAGTGCCGGTTTGAATTTCCTGCAGTTTTCACTGTAAAACGGTGTTGGAGCTTGTACCTCCCCTTATATATGAATGGAGTGGGGTTTGCAACTGAAAAGAAACTTTGCGTTCCCAACAGGCTATGTGAAGGACGGCTTTCACACACAATTATCTCTCAGAACTGAGCATGTGGAGAGACGTTCGTTCACCAAGCACCAAGGGAACGGTTTGCAGGAGAAACTTTTACACTGGTATCTCAGTCTGTTTCCTAGTTCCGGGTTGAAGTTCCTGCAGTTTTCACTGTAAAACCGAGTTGGAGCTAGTACCTCCACATATATATGTATGGAGTGGAGTTAGCAACTGAAAAGAAACTTTTTGTTCCCAACAAGCTAGGTGAAGTACGGCTTTCACACACACTTATCTCTCAGAACTGAGCATGTGGAGAGACGTTCGTTCAACTAGCACCAAGGGAATAGGTTGCAGGAGAAATTTTTACTCTGGTTTCTCAGTCTGTTTCCTAGTGCCGGTTTGAATTTCTTGCAGTTTTCTCTGCAAAACCGAGTTGGATCTCGTATCTTCCCCTATATATGCATGGAGTGGATTTTGCAACTGAAAATAAGCATTCTGTTCCCAACAAGCTAGGTGAAGGACGGCTTTCACCCACAATTATCTCTCAGAACTGAGCATGTGGAGAGACGTTCTTTCAAATAGCAGCAAGGGAACGGGATGCAGGAGAAAGTATTACTCTTGTTTCTCAGTCTGTTTCCTAGTGCCGGTTTGAAGTTCCTGCAGTTTTAACCGTAAAACCGTGTTGGAGCTAGTACCTCCCCATATATATTTATGGAGTGGACTTTGCAAATGAAAAGTACCTTTGTTTTCCCAACAAGCTAGGTGAAGAACGGCTTTCACACACACAGATCTCTCAGATCTAAGCTTGGGTAGAGAGGTTCGTTCATCTAGCACAAAGGGAACTTGAGGCTGGAGAAACTTTTACTCTGGTTTCTCAGACTGTTTCCTAGCGCCGGTTTGAATTTCCTGCAGTTTTCACTGTAAAACCGAGTTGCAGCTAGTACCACCCCATATATATTTATGGAGAGGGGTTTGCAACTAAAAAGAAACTTTGTGTTCCCAACAAGCTAAATGAAGGACGGCTTTCACCCACACTTATCTCTCAGATCTGAGCATGTGGAGAGACTTTCGTTCACCTAGCACCAAGGGAACGTGTTGCAGGGAAACTTTTACTCTGGTTTCTCAGTCTGTTTCCTAGTGCCGGTTTGAAATTCCTGCAGTTTTCACTGTAAAACAGAGTTTGATATAGTATCTCCCCCTATATATGCATGGAATGGAGTTTGTAACTGAAAATAAGCATTGTGTTCCCAACAAGCTAGGTGAAGGACGGCTTTCACACACACTTATCTCTCAGAACTGAGCATGTGGAGAGACGTCCGTTCACCTAGCAGTAAGGGAAAGGGTTGCAGAGAAACTTTTACTCTGGTATCTCAGTCTGTTTCCTAGTGCCGGTTAGAATTTCCTGAATTTTTCACTGTAAAACCGAGTTGGAGCTAGTAACTCCTCATATATATATTTATGGAATTGAGTTTCCAACTGAAAATAAGCATTGTGTTCCCAACAAACTAGGTGAAGGACGGCTTTCACACACACTTATCTCTCAGAACTATGCTTGTGTAGAGACGTTCGTTCATCTAGCACCAAGGGAAAGGGTTGCAGGTGAAACTTTTACTCTGGTATCTCTGTCTGTTTCCTAGTGCCGGTTTGAAGTTCCTGCAGTTTTCACTGTAAAACCGAGTTGGGTCTAGTACCTCCCCATATATATGTATTGAGTGGAGTTTGCAACTGAAAAGAAACTTTGTGTTCCCAACAAGCTAGGTGAAGCACGGCTTTCACACACACTTATCTCTCAGAACTGAGCATGTGGAGAGACGTTCGTTCATCTAGCACCAAGGGAACGGGTTGCAGGGAAACTTTTACTCTGGTTTCTCAGTCTGTTTCCTAGTGCCAGTTTGAAGTTCCTGCAGTTTTCACTGGAAAACCGAGTTTGAGCTACTAATTCCCCCTATACATGTATGGATTTTAGTTTCCAACTGAAAATAAGCATTGTGTTCCCAACAAGCTAGGTGAAGGAAGGCTTTCACACACACTTATCTCTCAGAACTAAGCTTGTGGAGAGACGTTCGTTCATCTAGCACCAAGAGAACGGGTTGCAGGTGGAACTTTTACTCTGTTATCTCTGTCTGTTTCCTAGTGCCGGTTTGAAGTTCCTGCAGTTTTCACTGTAAACCGATTTGGAGCTAGTACCTCCCCATATATATATATAGTGTGGAGTTAGCAACTGAAAAGTAACTTTGTGTTCCCAACAAGCTAGGTAAAGGACGGCTTTTACACACACTTATCTCTCAGAACTGAGCATGTGGAGAGAAGTTCGTTCATCTAGCACCAAGGGAACGGGTTGCAGGAGAAACATTTACTCTGGTTTCTCATTCTGTTTCCTATTGCCGGTATGAAATTCCTGCAGGTTTCACTGTAAACCCGAGTTGGATCTATTATCTCCCCCTATAGATGCATGGAGTAGGGTTTACAACTGAAAATAAGCATTGTTTTCCCAACAAGCTAGGTGAAGTACGGCTTTCACACACACTTATCTCTCAGAACTGAGCATGTGGAGAGAAGTTCGTTTATCTAGCACCAAGGGAACGGTTTGCAGGAGAAACATTTACTCTGGTTTCTCATTCTTTTTCCTAGTGCCGGTTTGAATTTCCTGCAGTTTTCACTGGAAAACCGAGTTTGAGCTACTAATTCTCCCTATACATGTATGGATTTTAGTTTCCAACTGAAAATAAGCATTGTGTTCCCAACAAGCTAGGTGAAGGAAGGCTTTCACACACACTTATCTCTCAGAACTAAGCTTGTGGAGAGACGTTCGTTCATCTAGCACCAAGAGAACGGGTTGCAGGTGGAACTTTTACTCTGTTATCTCTGTCTGTTTCCTAGTGCCGGTTTGAAGTTCCTGCAGTTTTCACTGTAAACCGATTTGGAGCTAGTACCTCCCCATATATATATATAGAGTGGAGTTAGCAACTGAAAAGTAACTTTGTGTTCCCAACAAGCTAGGTAAAGGACGGCTTTCACACACACTTATCTCTCAGAACTGAGCATGTGCAGAGAAGTTCGTTCATCTAGCACCAAGGGAACGGGTTGCAGGAGAAACATTTACTCTGGTTTCTCATTCTGTTTCCTAGTGCCGGTATGAAATTCCTGCAGTTTTCACTGTAAACCCGAGTTGGATCTATTATCTCCCCCTATAGATGCATGGAGTAGGGTTTACAACTGAAAATAAGCATTGTTTTCCCAACAAGCTAGGTGAAGTACGGCTTTCACAAACACTTATCTCTCAGAACTGAGCATGTGGAGAGAAGTTCGTTCATCTAGCACCAAGGAAACGGTTTGCAGGAGAAACATTTACTCTGGTTTCTCATTCTTTTTCCTAGTGCCGGTTTGAATTTCCTGCAGTTTTCACTGTAAAACGGTGTTGGAGCTTGTACCTCCCCTTATATATGAATGGAGTGGGGTTTGCAACTGAAAAGAAACTTTGCGTTCCCAACAGGCTATGTGAAGGACGGCTTTCACACACAATTATCTCTCAGAACTGAGCATGTGGAGAGACGTTCGTTCACCAAGCACCAAGGGAACGGTTTGCAGGAGAAACTTTTACACTGGTATCTCAGTCTGTTTCCTAGTTCCGGGTTGAAGTTCCTGCAGTTTTCACTGTAAAACCGAGTTGGAGCTAGTACCTCCACATATATATGTATGGAGTGGAGTTAGCAACTGAAAAGAAACTTTGTGTTCCCAACAAGCTAGGTGAAGTACGGCTTTCACACACACTTATCTCTCAGAACTGAGCATGTGGAGAGACGTTCGTTCAACTAGCACCAAGGGAATAGGTTGCAGGAGAAATTTTTACTCTGGTTTCTCAGTCTGTTTCCTAGTGCCGGTTTGAATTTCTTGCAGTTTTCTCTGCAAAACCGAGTTGGATCTCGTATCTTCCCCTATATATGCATGGAGTGGATTTTGCAACTGAAAATAAGCATTCTGTTCCCAACAAGCTAGGTGAAGGACGGCTTTCACCCACAATTATCTCTCAGAACTGAGCATGTGGAGAGACGTTCTTTCAAATAGCAGCAAGGGAACGGGATGCAGGAGAAAGTATTACTCTTGTTTCTCAGTCTGTTTCCTAGTGCCGGTTTGAAGTTCCTGCAGTTTTAACCGTAAAACCGTGTTGGAGCTAGTACCTCCCCATATATATTTATGGAGTGGACTTTGCAAATGAAAAGTACCTTTGTTTTCCCAACAAGCTAGGTGAAGAACGGCTTTCACACACACAGATCTCTCAGATCTAAGCTTGGGTAGAGAGGTTCGTTCATCTAGCACAAAGGGAACTTGAGGCTGGAGAAACTTTTACTCTGGTTTCTCAGACTGTTTCCTAGCGCCGGTTTGAATTTCCTGCAGTTTTCACTGTAAAACCGAGTTGCAGCTAGTACCACCCCATATATATTTATGGAGAGGGGTTTGCAACTAAAAAGAAACTTTGTGTTCCCAACAAGCTAAATGAAGGACGGCTTTCACCCACACTTATCTCTCAGATCTGAGCATGTGGAGAGACTTTCGTTCACCTAGCACCAAGGGAACGTGTTGCAGGGTAACTTTTACTCTGGTTTCTCAGTCTGTTTCCTAGTGCCGGTTTGATGTTCCTGCAGTTTTCACTGTAAAACAGAGTTTGATATAGTATCTCCAACTATATATGCATGGAATGGAGTTTGTAACTGAAAATAAGCATTGTGTTCCCAACAAGCTAGGTGAAGGACGGCTTTCACACACAATTATCTCTCAGAACTGAGCATGTGGAGAGACGTCCGTTCACCTAGCAGTAAGGGAAAGGGTTGCAGACAAACTTTTACTCTGGTATCTCAGTCTGTTTCCTAGTGCCGGTTTGAATTTCCTGAATTTTTCACTGTAAAACCGAGTTGGAGCTAGTAACTCCTCATATATATATTTATGGAATTGAGTTTCCAACTGAAAATAAGCATTGTGTTCCCAACAAGCTAGGTGAAGGACGGCTTTCACACACACTTATCTCTCAGAACTATGCTTGTGTAGAGACGTTCGTTCATCTAGCACCAAGGGAAAGGGTTGCAGGTGAAACTTTTACTCTGGTATCTCTGTCTGTTTCCTAGTGCCGGTTTGAAGTTCCTGAAGTTTTCACTGTAAAACCGAGTTGGATCTAGTACCTCCCCATATATATGTATGGAGTGGAGTTTGCAACTGAAAAGAAACTTTGTGTTCCCAACAAGCTAGGTGAAGCACGGCTTTCACACACACTTATCTCTCAGAACTGAGCATGTGGAGAGACGTTCGTTCATCTAGCACCAAGGGAACGGGTTGCAGGGAAACTTTTACTCTGGTTTCTCAGTCTGTTTCCTAGTGCCAGTTTGAAGTTCCTGCAGTTTTCACTGGAAAACCGAGTTTGAGCTACTAATTCCCCCTATACATGTATGGATTTTAGTTTCCAACTGAAAATAAGCATTGTGTTCCCAACAAGCTAGGTGAAGGAAGGCTTTCACACACACTTATCTCTCAGAACTAAGCTTGTGGAGAGACGTTCGTTCATCTAGCACCAAGAGAACGGGTTGCAGGTGGAACTTTTACTCTGTTATCTCTGTCTGTTTCCTAGTGCCGGTTTGAAGTTCCTGCAGTTTTCACTGTAAACCGATTTGGAGCTAGTACCTCCCCATATATATATATAGTGTGGAGTTAGCAACTGAAAAGTAACTTTGTGTTCCCAACAAGCTAGGTAAAGGACGGCTTTTACACACACTTATCTCTCAGAACTGAGCATGTGGAGAGAAGTTCGTTCATCTAGCACCAAGGGAACGGGTTGCAGGAGAAACATTTACTCTGGTTTCTCATTCTGTTTCCTATTGCCGGTATGAAATTCCTGCAGGTTTCACTGTAAACCCGAGTTGGATCTATTATCTCCCCCTATAGATGCATGGAGTAGGGTTTACAACTGAAAATAAGCATTGTTTTCCCAACAAGCTAGGTGAAGTACGGCTTTCACACACACTTATCTCTCAGAACTGAGCATGTGGAGAGAAGTTCGTTTATCTAGCACCAAGGGAACGGTTTGCAGGAGAAACATTTACTCTGGTTTCTCATTCTTTTTCCTAGTGCCGGTTTGAATTTCCTGCAGTTTTCACTGGAAAACCGAGTTTGAGCTACTAATTCTCCCTATACATGTATGGATTTTAGTTTCCAACTGAAAATAAGCATTGTGTTCCCAACAAGCTAGGTGAAGGAAGGCTTTCACACACACTTATCTCTCAGAACTAAGCTTGTGGAGAGACGTTCGTTCATCTAGCACCAAGAGAACGGGTTGCAGGTGGAACTTTTACTCTGTTATCTCTGTCTGTTTCCTAGTGCCGGTTTGAAGTTCCTGCAGTTTTCACTGTAAACCGATTTGGAGCTAGTACCTCCCCATATATATATATAGAGTGGAGTTAGCAACTGAAAAGTAACTTTGTGTTCCCAACAAGCTAGGTAAAGGACGGCTTTCACACACACTTATCTCTCAGAACTGAGCATGTGGAGAGAAGTTCGTTCATCTAGCACCAAGGGAACGGGTTGCAGGAGAAACATTTACTCTGGTTTCTCATTCTGTTTCCTAGTGCCGGTATGAAATTCCTGCAGTTTTCACTGTAAACCCGAGTTGGATCTATTATCTCCCCCTATAGATGCATGGAGTAGGGTTTACAACTGAAAATAAGCATTGTTTTCCCAACAAGCTAGGTGAAGTACGGCTTTCACAAACACTTATCTCTCAGAACTGAGCATGTGGAGAGAAGTTCGTTCATCTAGCACCAAGGAAACGGTTTGCAGGAGAAACATTTACTCTGGTTTCTCATTCTTTTTCCTAGTGCCGGTTTGAATTTCCTGCAGTTTTCACTGTAAAACGGTGTTGGAGCTTGTACCTCCCCTTATATATGAATGGAGTGGGGTTTGCAACTGAAAAGAAACTTTGCGTTCCCAACAGGCTATGTGAAGGACGGCTTTCACACACAATTATCTCTCAGAACTGAGCATGTGGAGAGACGTTCGTTCACCAACCACCAAGGGAACGGTTTGCAGGAGAAACTTTTACACTGGTATCTCAGTCTGTTTCCTAGTTCCGGGTTGAAGTTCCTGCAGTTTTCACTGTAAAACCGAGTTGGAGCTAGTACCTCCACATATATATGTATGGAGTGGAGTTAGCAACTGAAAAGAAACTTTTTGTTCCCAACAAGCTAGGTGAAGTACGGCTTTCACACACACTTATCTCTCAGAACTGAGCATGTGGAGAGACGTTCGTTCAACTAGCACCAAGGGAATAGGTTGCAGGAGAAATTTTTACTCTGGTTTCTCAGTCTGTTTCCTAGTGCCGGTTTGAATTTCTTGCAGTTTTCTCTGCAAAACCGAGTTGGATCTCGTATCTTCCCCTATATATGCATGGAGTGGATTTTGCAACTGAAAATAAGCATTCTGTTCCCAACAAGCTAGGTGAAGGACGGCTTTCACCCACAATTATCTCTCAGAACTGAGCATGTGGAGAGACGTTCTTTCAAATAGCAGCAAGGGAACGGGATGCAGGAGAAAGTATTACTCTTGTTTCTCAGTCTGTTTCCTAGTGCCGGTTTGAAGTTCCTGCAGTTTTAACCGTAAAACCGTGTTGGAGCTAGTACCTCCCCATATATATTTATGGAGTGGACTTTGCAAATGAAAAGTACCTTTGTTTTCCCAACAAGCTAGGTGAAGAACGGCTTTCACACACACAGATCTCTCAGATCTAAGCTTGGGTAGAGAGGTTCGTTCATCTAGCACAAAGGGAACTTGAGGCTGGAGAAACTTTTACTCTGGTTTCTCAGACTGTTTCCTAGCGCCGGTTTGAATTTCCTGCAGTTTTCACTGTAAAACCGAGTTGCAGCTAGTACCACCCCATATATATTTATGGAGAGGGGTTTGCAACTAAAAAGAAACTTTGTGTTCCCAACAAGCTAAATGAAGGACGGCTTTCACCCACACTTATCTCTCAGATCTGAGCATGTGGAGAGACTTTCGTTCACCTAGCACCAAGGGAACGTGTTGCAGGGAAACTTTTACTCTGGTTTCTCAGTCTGTTTCCTAGTGCCGGTTTGAAATTCCTGCAGTTTTCACTGTAAAACAGAGTTTGATATAGTATCTCCCCCTATATATGCATGGAATGGAGTTTGTAACTGAAAATAAGCATTGTGTTCCCAACAAGCTAGGTGAAGGACGGCTTTCACACACAATTATCTCTCAGAACTGAGCATGTGGAGAGACGTCCGTTCACCTAGCAGTAAGGGAAAGGGTTGCAGACAAACTTTTACTCTGGTATCTCAGTCTGTTTCCTAGTGCCGGTTTGAATTTCCTGAATTTTTCACTGTAAAACCGAGTTGGAGCTAGTAACTCCTCATATATATATTTATGGAATTGAGTTTCCAACTGAAAATAAGCATTGTGTTCCCAACAAGCTAGGTGAAGGACGGCTTTCACACACACTTATCTCTCAGAACTATGCTTGTGTAGAGACGTTCGTTCATCTAGCACCAAGGGAAAGGGTTGCAGGTGAAACTTTTACTCTGGTATCTCTGTCTGTTTCCTAGTGCCGGTTTGAAGTTCCTGCAATTTTCACTGTAAAACCGAGTTGGATCTAGTACCTCCCCATATATATGTATGGAGTGGAGTTTGCAACTGAAAAGAAACTTTGTGTTCCCAACAAGCTAGGTGAAGCACGGCTTTCACACACACTTATCTCTCAGAACTGAGCATGTGGAGAGACGTTCGTTCATCTAGCACCAAGGGAACGGGTTGCAGGGAAACTTTTACTCTGGTTTCTCAGTCTGTTTCCTAGTGCCAGTTTGAAGTTCCTGCAGTTTTCACTGGAAAACCGAGTTTGAGCTACTAATTCCCCCTATACATGTATGGATTTTAGTTTCCAACTGAAAATAAGCATTGTGTTCCCAACAAGCTAGGTGAAGGAAGGCTTTCACACACACTTATCTCTCAGAACTAAGCTTGTGGAGAGACGTTCGTTCATCTAGCACCAAGAGAACGGGTTGCAGGTGGAACTTTTACTCAGTTATCTCTGTCTGTTTCCTAGTGCCGGTTTGAAGTTCCTGCAGTTTTCACTGTAAACCGATTTGGAGCTAGTACCTCCCCATATATATATATAGTGTGGAGTTAGCAACTGAAAAGTAACTTTGTGTTCCCAACAAGCTAGGTAAAGGACGGCTTTTACACACACTTATCTCTCAGAACTGAGCATGTGGAGAGAAGTTCGTTCATCTAGCACCAAGGGAACGGGTTGCAGGAGAAACATTTACTCTGGTTTCTCATTCTGTTTCCTATTGCCGGTATGAAATTCCTGCAGGTTTCACTGTAAACCCGAGTTGGATCTATTATCTCCCCCTATAGATGCATGGAGTAGGGTTTACAACTGAAAATAAGCATTGTTTTCCCAACAAGCTAGGTGAAGTACGGCTTTCACACACACTTATCTCTAAGAACTGAGCATGTGGAGAGAAGTTCGTTTATCTAGCACCAAGGGAACGGTTTGCAGGAGAAACATTTACTCTGGTTTCTCATTCTTTTTCCTAGTGCCGGTTTGAATTTCCTGCAGTTTTCACTGTAAAACGGTGTTGGAGCTTGTACCTCCCCTTATATATGAATGGAGTGGGGTTTGCAACTGAAAAGAACTTTGCGTTCCCAACAGGCTATGTGAAGGACGGCTTTCACCCACAATTATCTCTCAGAACTGAGCATGTGGGGAGACGTTCGTTCACCTAGCACCAAGGGAATAGGTTGCAGGAGAAATTTTTACTCTGGTTTCTCAGTCTGTTTCCTAGTGCCGGTTTGAATTTCCTGCAGTTTTCTCTGCAAAACAGAGTTGGATCTCGTATCTTCCCCTATATATGCATGGAGTGGATTTTGCAACTGAAAATAAGCATTCTGTTCCCAACAAGCTAGGTGAAGGACGGCTTTCACCCACAATTATCTCTCAGAACTGAGCATGTGGAGAGACTTTCGTTCAAATAGCAGCAAGGGAACGGGATGCAGGAGAAAGTATTACTCTTGTTTCTCAGTCTGTTTCCTAGTGCCGGTTTGAAGTTCCTGCAGTTTTAACCGTAAAACCGTGTTGGAGATTGTACCTTCCCATATATATTTATGGAGTGGACTTTGCAAGTTAAAAGTACCTTTGTTTTCCCAACAAGCTAGGTGAAGAACGGCTTTCACACACACAGATCTCTCAGATCTAAGCTTGGGTAGAGAGTTTCGTTCATCTAGCACAAAGGGAACTTGAGGCTGGAGAAACTTTTACTCTGGTTTCTCAGTCTGTTTCCTAGTGCCGGTTTGAATTTCCTGCAGTTTTCACTGTAAAACCGAGTTGGAGCTAGTACCTCCCCATATATATTTACGGAGAGAGGTTTGCAACTAAAAAGAATCTTTGTGTTCCCAACAAGCTAAATGAAGGACGGCTTTCACCCACACATATCTCTCAGAACTGAGCATGTGGAGAGACGTCCGTTCACCTACCACCAAGGGAAAGGGTTGCAGGACAAACTTTTACTCTGGTATCTCAGTCTGTTTCCTAGTGCCGGTTTGAATTTCCTGAAGTTTTCACTGTAAAACCGAGTTGGAGCTAGTAACTCCTCATATATATATTTATGGAGTTGAGTTTCCATCTGAAAAGAAATTTGTGTTCCCAACATTCTAGGTGAAGGACGGCTTTCACACACACTTATCTCTCAGGACTAAGTATGTGGAGAGACGTTCGTTAATCTAGCACCAAGGGACCGGGTTGCAGGAGAAACTTTTACTCTGGTTTCTCAGTCTGTTTCCTAGTGCCGGTTTGAATTTCCTGCAGTTTTCATTGTAAAACCGAGTTGGAGCAAGTACCTCCCCATATATATGTATGGAGAGGGGTTTGCAACTAATAAGAAACTTTGTGTTCCCAACACGCTAGGTGAAGAACGGCTTTCACCCACAATTATCTCTCAGAACTGAGCCTGTGGAGAGACGTTCGTTCAAATAGCAGCAAGGGAACGGGATGCAGAAGAAAGTATTACTCTTGTTTCTCAGTCTGTTTCCTAGTGCCGGTTTGAATTTCCTGCAGTTTTAACCGTAAAACCGTGTTGGAGCTAGTACCTCCCCATATATATTTATGGAGTGGACTTTGCAAATGTATAGTACCTTTGTGTTCCCAACAAGCTAGTTGAAGAACGGCTTTCACACACACAGATCTCTCAGATCTAAGCTTGGGCAGAGAGATTCGTTCATCTAGCACAAAGGGAACTGGTTGCTGAAGAAACTTTTACTATGGTTTCTCAGTCTGTTTTCTAGTGCCGGTTTGTATTTCCTGCAGTTTTCACTGTAAAACCGAGTTGGAGCTAGTACTTCCCCATATATATGTATGGAGTGTAGTTTGCAAATAAAAAGAAACTTTGTGTTCCCAACAAGCTAGGTGAAGGACGGCTTTCACACACACTTAATTCTCAGAACTGAGCATGTGGTGAGACTTTCGTTCACCTAGCACCAAGGGAACTGTTTGCAGGAGAATCTTTTACTCTGGTTTCTCAGTCTGTTTCCTAGTGCCGGTTTGAAGTTCCTGCTGTTCTCACTGTAAAACAGAGTTGGAGCTTGTACTTCCCCATATATATGTATGGAGTGGAGTTTGCAACTGAAAATAAGCATTGTGTTCCCAACAAGCTAGGTGAAGAACGGCTTTCACACACAATTATCTATCAGAACTGAGCATATGGAGAGACGTTCGTTCATCTAGCACCAAGGAAACGGGTTGCAGGGGAATCTTTTACTCTGGTTTCTCAGTCTGTTCCTTAGTGCCGTTTTGTAGTTCCTGCAGTTTTCTCTGTAAAACCGAGTTGGAGCTTGTACCTCCCCATATATATGTATGGAGTAGAGTTTGAAACTGAAAAGAAACTTTGTTTCCCAACAAGCTTGGTTAAGGACGGCTTTCACACACACTTATCTCTCTGAACTGAGCATGTGGAGAGACATTCTTTCATCTAGCCCCAAGGGAACGGGTTGTAGGAGAAACTTTTACTCTGGTTTCTCAGTCTGTTTCCTAGTGCCGGTTTTAAGTTCCAGCAGTTTTCACTGGAAAACCGTGTTGAAGCTTCTATCTACCTATATATATGTATGGAGTGGAGTTTGCAACTGAAAAGAAACTTTGTGTACCCAACAAGCTATGTGAAGGTCGTCTTTCACACACACTAATCTATCATAACTGAGCATGTGGAGAGACGTTCGTTCATCTAGCACCAAGGGAACGGGTTGCAGGAGAAACTTTTACTCTGGGATCTCAGTCGGCTTCTTAGTGCCGGTTTGAATTTCCTGCAGTTTTCACTGTAAAAAAGAGTTGGAGCTTGTACCTCCCCATATATATGTATGGAGTGGAATTTGCAACTGAAGAGAAACTTTGTGTTCCCAACAAGCTAGGTGAATTACGGCTTTCACACACATTTATCTTTCAAAACTGAGCATGTGGAGAGACATTCATTCACCTAGCACCAAGGGAACGGGTTGCAGGAGAAATTTTTACTCTGGTTTCTCAGTCTGTTTCCTAGTGCTTGTTTGAAGTTTCTGCAGTTTTTAGTGTAAAACCGACTTGGAGCTTGTACCACCCCATATATATGTATGGAGTGGAGTTTGCAACTGAAAATAAGCATTGTGTTCCCAACAAGCTAGGTGAAGGACGGCTTTCACACACACAAATCTCTCAGAACTGAGCATGTGGAGAGACGTTCGTTCATCTAGCACCAAGGGAACGGGTGGCAGGAGAAACTTTTACTGTGGTTTCTCATTCTGTTTCCTAGTGCCGGTTTGAATTTCCTGCAGTTTTCACTGTAAAACCGAGTTGGAGCTTGTACCTCCCCATATATATGTATGGAGAGGGGTTGCAACTAAAAAGAAACTTTGTGTTCCCTACAAGCTAAGTGAAGGAAGGCTTTCACCCACACTTATCTCTCAGAACTGAGCATGTGGAGAGACTTTCGTTCACCTAGCGCCAAGGGAACATTTTGCAGGAAACTTTAACTCTGGTTTCTCTGTCTGTTTCCTTGTGCCGGTTTGAAATTCCTGCAGTTTTCACTGTAAAACCGAGTTTGATCTAGTACCTTCCCCTATATATGCATGGAATGGAGTTTGCAACCGAAAATAAGCATTGTGTTCCCAACAAGCTAGGTGAAGGGTGGCTTTCACACACACATATCTCTCAGAACTGAGCATGTGGAGAGACGTCCGTTCACCTAGCACCAAGGGAAAGGGTTGCAGAACAAACTTTTACTCTGGTATCTCAGTCTGTTTCCTAGTGCCGGTTTGAATTTCCTGCAGTTTTCACTGTAAAACCGAGTTGGGGCTAGTACCTCCCCATATATATATTTATGGAGTTGAGTTTCCATCTTAAAAGGAATTTGTATTCCTAACATTCTAGGTGAAGGACGGCTTTCACACACACTTATCTCTCAGGACTAAGTTTGTGGAGAGACGTTCGTTCATCTAGCACCAAGGGACCGGGTTGCAGGAGAAACTTTTACTCTGGTTTCTCAGTCTGTTTCCTAGTGCCGGTTTGAATTTCCTGCAGTTTTCACTGTAAAACCGAGTTGGAGCTAGTACCTCCCCATAAATATGTATGGAGAGGGGTTTGCAACTAAAAAGATACTTTGTGTTCCCAACACGCTAGGTGAAGAACGGCTTTCACCCACAATTATCTCTCAGAACTGAGCCTGTGGAGAGACGTTCGTTCAAATAGCAACAAGGGAACGGGATGCAGGAGAAAGTATTACTCTTGTTTCTCAGTCTGTTTCCTAGTGCCGGTTTGAATTTCCTGCAGTTTTAACCGTAAAACCGTGTTGGAGCTAGTACCTTCCCATATATATTTATGGAGTGGACTTTGCAAATGAAAAGTACCTT
The DNA here is from genome assembly GCF_048773025.1 of Camelus bactrianus. NCBI lineage: Eukaryota > Metazoa > Chordata > Mammalia > Artiodactyla > Camelidae > Camelus > Camelus bactrianus. Next base: position 5,216,690 of record NW_027413960.1, read on the forward strand.
TGTGTTCCCAACATGCTAGTTGAAGGACGGGTTTCACACACACAGATCTCTCAGATCTAAGCTTGGGTAGAGAGATTCGTTCATCTAGCACAAAGGGAAATGGTTGCAGAACAAACTTTTACTCTGGTTTCTCAGTCTGTTTCCTAGTGCCGGTTTGAATTTCCTGCAGTTTTCACTGTAAAACCGAGTTGGAGCTAGTACCTCCCCATATATATGTATGGGGTGGGGTTTGCAACTGAAAAGAAACTTTGTTTTCCCAAAAAGCTAGGTGAAAGGCGGCTTTCACACACACTTACCTTTCAGAACTGAGCATGTGGAGAGACGTTCGTTCATCTAGCATCAAGGGAACGGGTAGCAGGAGAAATTTTTACTCTGGGTTCTCAGTCTGTTTCCTAGTGCCGGTTTGAATTTCCTGCAGTTTTCACTGGAAAACCGTGTTGGAGCTACTACCACCCCATATATATGTATGGAGTGGAGTTTGTAACTGAATAAAACTTTGTGTTCCCAACAAGCTAGGTGAAGGACGGTTTTCACAAACAATTATCTCTCAGAACTAAGCTTGTGGACACACGTTCGTTCATCTAGCACCAAGGGAACGGGTTGCTAGGGAAACTTTTACTCTGGATTCTCAATCTGTTTCCTAGTTCCGGTTTGAAGTTCCTGCAGTTTTCACTGTAAAATCGAGTTGGAGCTAGTACCTCCCCCTATACATGTATGTAGTGGAGTTTCCAACTGAAAATAAGCATTGTGTTCCCAACAAGCTAGGTGAAGGACGGCTTTCACACACACTTATCTTTCAGAGCAGAGCATCTGGAGAGACGTTCCTTCATCTAGCACCAAGGGAACGGGTTGCATTTGAAACTTTTACTGTGGTATCTCAGTCTGTTTCCTAGTGCCGGTTTGAAGTTCCTGCAGTTTTCACTGTAAAAACGAGTTGGAGCTAGTACCTCCCCATATATATATTTATGGAGTGGATTTTGCAACTGAAAAGAACCTTTGTGTTCCCAACATTCTAGGTAAAGAACGGCTTTCACACACACTTATCTCTCAGAACTGAGCATGTGGAGAGACGTTCGTTCACCTAGCACCATGGGAACAGGTTGCAGGAGAAACTTTTACTCTGGTTTCTCAGTCTGTTTCCTAGTACCTGTTTGAATTTCCTACAGTTTTCACTGCAAAACCGATTTGGATATCGTATCTTCCTCTATATATGCATGGAATGGAGTTTGCAACTGAAAATAAGCATTGTGTTCCCAACAAGCTAGGTGAAGGACGGCATTCACACACAATTATCTCTCAGAACTGAGCATGTGGAGAGACGTTCGTTCACCTAGCACCAAGGGAACGGTTGGCAGGAGAAACATTTTCTCTAGTTTCTCAGTCTGTTTCCTAGTGCCGGTTTGAAGTTCCTGCAGTTTTCACTGAAAAACCGAGTTTGATCTAGTACCTCCCCCTAAATATGCATGAAATGGAGTTTGCAACTGAAAATAATCATTGTGTTCCCAACAAGCTAGGTGAAGAACGGCTTTCACACACAATTATCTATCAGAACTGAGCATGTGGAGAGACGTTCGTTCATCTACCACCAAGGAAACGGGTTGCAGGAGAATCTTTTACTCTGGTTTCTCAGTCTGTTCCTTAGTGCCGTTTTGAAGCTCCTGCAGTTTTCTCTGTAAAACCGAGTTGGAGCTTGTACCTCCCCATATATATGTATGGAGTGGAGTTTGCAACTGAAAAGAAACTTTGTTTCCCAACAAGCTTGGTGAAGGACGGCTTTCACACACACTTATCTCTCAGAACTGAGCATGTGGAGAGACATTCGTTCATCTAGCCCCAAGGGAACGGGTTGCAGGAGAAACTTTTACTCTGGGTTCTCAGTCTGTTTCCTAGTGCCGGTTTGAATTTCCTGCAGTTTTCACTGGAAAACCGTGTTGAAGCTTCTATCTACCTATATATATGTATGGAGTGGAGTTTGCAACTGAAAAGAAACTTTGTTTTCCCAACAAGCTATGTGAAGGACGTCTTTCACACACACTAATCTATCAGAACTGAGCATGTGGAGAGACGTTCGTTCAACTAGCACCAAGGAAACGGTTTGCAGGTGAAACTTTTACTGTGGTAACTCAGTCTGTTTCCTAGTGCCGGTTTGAAGTTCCTGCAGTTTTCACTGTAAAACCGAGTTAGAGCTAGTACCTCCCCATATATATATATGGAGTGGTGTTTGCAAATGAAAAGAAAATTATTGTTTCCAACAAGATATGTGAAGGACGGCTTTAACACACACTTATCTCTCAGAACTGAGCATGTGGAGAGACGTTCGTTCATCTAGCACCAAGGGAACGGGTTGCAGGAGAAACTTTTACTCTGGTTCCTCAGTCTGTTTCCTAGTGCCGGTTTGATGTTCCTGCAGTTTTCACTGTAAAACCGAGTTGTAGCTTGTACATACCCGTATATATGTATGGGGTGGTGTTTGCAACTGAAAAGAAACTTGGTGTTCCCAGCAATCTATGTGAAGGACGGCATACACACACACATATCTCTCAGACCTAAGCTTTTGGAGAGACTTTCTTTCATCTATCACCAAGGGAACGGGTTGCAGGGGAAAATTTTACTCTGGTTTCTCAGTCTGTTTCCTAGTGCCGGTTTGAATTTCCTGCATTTTTCACTGGAAAACAGTGTTGGAGCTACAACCTTCCCATATATATGTATGGAGTGGAATTTGCACCTGAAAAGAAACTTTGTTTTCCCAACAAGCTAGGTGAAGGACGGCTTTCACACACACTTTTCTCTCAGAACTAAGCTTGTGGAGAGACGTTCGTTTATCTAGCACCAAGAGAACCGTTAGCAGGAGAAACTTTTACTCTGGATTCTCAGTCTGTTTCCTAGGGCTGGTTTGAATTTCCTGCAGTTTTCACTGTAAAACCGAGTTGGAGCTAGTACCTCCCCATATATATGTATGGGGTGTGGTTTGCAACTGAAAAGAAACTTTGTTTTCCCAAAAAGCTAGGTGAAAGGCGGCTTTCACACACACTTATCTTTCAGAACTGAGCATGTGGAGAGACTTTCGTTCATCTAGCACCAAGGGAACGGGTAGCAGGAGAAATTTTTACTCTGGGTTCTCAGTCTGTTTCCTAGTGCTGGTTTGAAGTTCCTGCAGTTTTCACTGGAAAACCGTGTTGGAGCTACTACCACCCCATATATATGTATGGAGTGGAGTTTGTAACTGAATAAAACTTTGTGTTCCCAACAAGCTAGGTGAAGGACGGTTTTCACATACAATTATCTCTCAGAACTAAGCTTGTGGAGACACGTTCGTACATCTAGCACCAAGGGAACGGGTTGCTAGAGAAACTTTTACTCTGGATTCTCAATCTGTTTCCTAGTTCCGGTTTGAAGTTCCTGCAGTTTTCACTGTAAAATCGAGTTGGAGCTAGTACCTCCCCCTATACATGTATGTAGTGGAGTTTCCAACTGAAAATAAGCATTGTGTTCCCAACAAGCTAGGTGAAGGACGGCTTTCACACACACTTATCTTTCAGAGCAGAGCATCTGGAGAGACGTTCCTTCATCTAGCACCAAGGGAACGGGTTGCATTTGAAACTTTTACTGTGGTATCTCAGTCTGTTTCCTAGTGCCGTTTTGAAGTTCCTGCAGTTTTCACTGTAAAAACGAGTTGGAGCTAGTAACTCCCCATATATATATTTATGGAGTGGATTTTGCAACTGAAAAGAACCTTTGTGTTCCCAACATTCTAGGTAAAGAACGGCTTTCACACACACTTATCTCTCAGAACTGAGCATGGGGAGAGACGTTCGTTCACCTAGCACCATGGGAACAGGTTGCAGGAGAAACTTTTACTCTGGTTTCTCAGTCTGTTTCCTAGTACCTGTTTGAATTTCCTGCAGTTTTCACTGCAAAACCGAGTTGGATATCGTATCTTCCTCTATATATGCATGGAATGGAGTTTGCAACTGAAAATAAGCATTGTGTTCCCAACAAGATAGGTGAAGAATGGCTTTCACACACACTTAACTCTCAGAACTGAGCATGTGGAGTGACGTTCGTTCACCTAGCACCAAGGGATCGGGTTGCAGGAGAAACTTTTACTCTTTTTTCTCATTATGTTTCCTAGTGCCGGTTTGAATTTCCTGCAGTTTTCACTGTAAAACTCAGTTGGAACTTGTATCTCCCCATATATATGTATGGAGCGGAATTTGCAACTGAAAAGAAACTTTGTGTTCCCAACAAGCTAGGTGAAGGACGGCTTTCACACACATTTATCTCTCAGAACTGAGCATGTGGAGAGACGTTCATTCACCTAGCACCAAGGGATCGGGTTGCAGGAGAAACATTTACTCTGGTTTCTCAGTCTGTTTCCTAGTGCCGGTTTGAAGTTCCTGCAGTTTTCACTGTAAAACCGAGTTTGATCTAGTACCTCCCCCTATATTTGCATGGAGTGGATTTTGCAACTGAAAATAAGCATTGTGTTCCCAACAAGCTAGGTGAAGGATGGCTTTCACACACATTTATCGCTCAGAACTGAGCATGTGGAGAGACGTTCATTCACCTAGCACCAAGGAATCGGGTTGCAGGAGAAACTTTTACTCTTGTTTCTCATTCTGTTTCCAAGTGCCGGTTTGAATTTCCTGCAGTTTTCACTGTAAAACAGAGTTGGAGGTAGTATCTCCCCATATATTGTACGGATTGGAGTTTGCAACTGAAAAGAAACTTTGTGTTCCCAAAAAGCTAGGTGAAGAACGGCTTTCACACACACTTATCTCTCAGAACTAAGTTTGTGGAGAGACGTTCGTTCATATAGCACCAAGGGAACGGGTTGTAGTAGAAACTTTTACTCTGGTTTCTCAGTCTGTTTCCTAGTGCTGGTTTGATGTTCCTGCAGTTTTCACGGTAAAACAGAGTTGGAGCTAGTACCTCCCCATATATATGTATGGAGTGGAGTTTCCGACTAAAAATAAGCATTGTGTTCCCAACAAGCTAGGTGAAGGACGGCTTTCACACACACTTATCTATCAGAACAGAGCATGTGGAGAGACGTTCGTTCATCTAGCACCAAGGGAACGGGTTGCAGGTGAAACTTAAACTCTGGTATCTCTGTCTATTTCCTAGTGCCGGTTTGAAGTTCCTGCAGTTTTCACTGTAATATCAAGTTGGGTCTAGTACCTCCCCATATATATTTATGGAGTGCAGTTTGCAACTGAAAAGATACTTTGTGTTCCCAACAAGCTAGGTGAAGGACGGCTTTCACACACACTTATCTCTCAGAACTTAGCTTGTGGAGACACGTTCGTTCATCTAGCACCAAGGGAACGGGTTGCTGGAGAAACTTTTACTCTGGTTTCTCAGTCTGTTTCCTAGTGCCGGTTTGAAGTTCCTGCAGTTTTCACTGTAAAACCGAGTTGGAGCTACTACCTCCCCATATATATGTATGGAGTGGATTTTGCAACTGAAAAGAAACTTTGTGTTCCCAACAAGCTAGGTGAAGGACGGCTTTCACACACACTTATCTCTCCAAACTAAGTTTGTGGAGAGACGTTCGTTCACCTAGCACCAAGGGAACGGGTTGCATTTGAAACTTTTACTGTGGTATCTCAGTCTGTTTCCTAGTGCCGTTTTGAAGTTCCTGCAGTTTTCACTGTAAAAACGAGTTGGAGCTTGTACCTCCCCATATATATATTTATGGAGTGGATTTTGCAACTGAAAAGAACCTTTGTGTTCCCAACATTCTAGGTAAAGAACGGCTTTCACACACACTTATCTCTCAGAACTGAGCATGGGGAGAGACGTTCGTTCACCTAGCACCATGGGAACAGGTTGCAGGAGAAACTTTTACTCTGGTTTCTCAGTCTGTTTCCTAGTACCTGTTTGAATTTCCTGCAGTTTTCACAGCAAAACCGAGTTGGATATCGTATCTTCCTCTATATATGCATGGAATGGAGTTTGCAACTGAAAATAAGCATTGTGTTCCCAACAAGATAGGTGAAGAATGGCTTTCACACACACTTAACTCTCAGAACTGAGCATGTGGAGTGACGTTCGTTCACCTAGCACCAAGGGATCGGGTTGCAGGAGAAACTTTTACTCTTTTTTCTCATTATGTTTCCTAGTGCCGGTTTGATTTTCCTGCAGTTTTCACTGTAAAACTCAGTTGGAACTTGTATCTCCCCATATATATGTATGGAGCGGAATTTGCAACTGAAAAGAAACTTTGTGTTCCCAACAAGCTAGGTGAAGGACGGCTTTCACACACACTTATCTCTCAGTACTGAGCATGTGGAGAGACGTTCATTCACCTAGCACCAAGGGATCGGGTTGCAGGAGAAACATTTACTCTGGTTTCTCAGTCTGTTTCCTAGTGCCGGTTTGAAGTTCCTGCAGTTTTCACTGTAAAACCGAGTTTGATCTAGTACCTCCCCCTATATTTGCATGGAGTGGATTTTGCAACTGAAAATAAGCATTGTGTTCCCAACAAGCTAGGTGAAGGATGGCTTTCACACACATTTATCGCTCAGAACTGAGCATGTGGAGAGACGTTCATTCACCTAGCACCAAGGAATCGGGTTGCAGGAGAAACTTTTACTCTTGTTTCTCATTCTGTTTCCAAGTGCCGGTTTGAATTTCCTGCAGTTTTCACTGTAAAACAGAGTTGGAGGTAGTATCTCCCCATATATTGTACGGATTGGAGTTTGCAACTGAAAAGAAACTTTGTGTTCCCAAAAAGCTAGGTGAAGAACGGCTTTCACACACACTTATCTCTCAGAACTAAGTTTGTGGAGAGACGTTCGTTCATATAGCACCAAGGGAACGGGTTGTAGTAGAAACTTTTACTCTGGTTTCTCAGTCTGTTTCCTAGTGCTGGTTTGATGTTCCTGCAGTTTTCACGGTAAAACAGAGTTGGAGCTAGTACCTCCCCATATATATGTATGGAGTGGAGTTTCCGACTAAAAATAAGCATTGTGTTCCCAACAAGCTAGGTGAAGGACGGCTTTCACACACACTTATCTATCAGAACAGAGCATGTGGAGAGACGTTCGTTCATCTAGCACCAAGGGAACGGGTTGCAGGTGAAACTTAAACTCTGGTATCTCTGTCTATTTCCTAGTGCCGGTTTGAAGTTCCTGCAGTTTTCACTGTAATATCAAGTTGGGTCTAGTACCTCCCCATATATATTTATGGAGTGCAGTTTGCAACTGAAAAGATACTTTGTGTTCCCAACAAGCTAGGTGAAGGACGGCTTTCACACACACTTATCTCTCAGAACTTAGCTTGTGGAGACACGTTCGTTCATCTAGCACCAAGGGAACGGGTTGCTGGAGAAACTTTTACTCTGGTTTCTCAGTCTGTTTCCTAGTGCCGGTTTGAAGTTCCTGCAGTTTTCACTGTAAAACCGAGTTGGAGCTACTACCTCCCCATATATATGTATGGAGTGGATTTTGCAACTGAAAAGAAACTTTGTGTTCCCAACAAGCTAGGTGAAGGACGGCTTTCACACACACTTATCTCTCCAAACTAAGTTTGTGGAGAGACGTTCGTTCATCTAGCTCCAAGGGACGCGTTGCAGGAGAAACTTTTCTCTGGTTTCTCAGTCTGTTTCCTAGTACTGGTTTGAAGTTCCTGCAGTTTTCACTGTAAAACCGAGTTTGATCTAGTACCTCCCCCTATATATGCATGGAATGGAGTTTGCAACTGAAAATAAGCATTGTGTTCCCAAGAAGGTAGGTGAAGGACGGCTTTCACACACACTTATCTCACAGAACTGAGCATGTGGAAAGACGTTCGTTCACCTAGCACCAAGGGATCGGGTTGCAGGAGAAACTTTTACTCTTGTTTCTCATTCTGTTTCCTAGTGCCGGTTTGAATTTCCTGCAGTTTTCACTGTAAAACAGAGATGGAGCTTGTATCTCCCCATATATATGTATGGAGTGGAGTTTGCAACTGAAAAGAAAGTTTGTGTTCCCAACAAGCTAGGTGAAGTACGGCTTTCATACACACTTAACTCTCAGAACTGAGCATGTGGAGAGACTTTCGTTCATCTAGCAACAAGGGAACGGTTTGCAGGGGAAACTTTTACTCTGGTTTCTCAGTCTGTTTCCTAGTGCCGCTTTGAATTTCCTGCAGTTTTCACTGAAAATCGAGTTGGATCTAGTACCTCCCCGTATATATGTATGGAGTGGTGTTTGCAACTGTAAAGAAAGTTTGTGTTCCCAACATTCTAAGTGAAGGACGGCTTTCACACACATATCTCTCAGAATTGAGCATGTGGAGAGACGTTCGTTCACCTAGCACCAAGGGATCGAGTTGCAAGGGAAACTTTTACTCTGGTATCTAAGTCTGTTTCCTAGTGTCGGTTTGAAGTTCCTGCAGTTTTCACTCTAAACCCGAGTTTGAGCTAGTACCTCCCCCTATACATGTATGGAGTGGAGTTTCCAACTGAAAATAAGCATTGTGTTCCCAACAAGCTAGGTGAAGGACGGCTTTCACACACACTTATCTATCAGAACAGAGCATGTGGAGAGACGTTCGCTCATCTAGCACCAAGGGAACGGGTTGCAGGTGAAAGTTTTACTTGTGTTCTCAGTCTGTTTCCTAGTGCCGTTTTGAAGTTCCTGCAGTTTTCACTGTAAAACCGAGTTTGAGCTTTTACCTCCCCTATACATGTATGGAGTGGAGTTTCCAACTCAAAATAAGCAATGTGTTCCCAACAAGCTAGGTGAAGGACGGCTTTCACACACACTTATCTCTCAGAACTAAACTTGTGGAGAGACGATCGTTCATCTAGCACCAAGGGAAAGGGTTACACGTGAAACTTTTACTCTGGTATCTCTGTATGTTTCCTAGTGCCGGTTTGAAGTTCCTGCAGTTTTCACTGTAAAACCGAGTTGGATCTACTACCTCCCCATATATATGTGTGGAGTGTAGTTTGCAACTGA